>NW_025767235.1:609166-1218333 GCF_003918875.1 Haliotis rubra
TGCAAGTGCTCTCTTGTGCACTATTGTAAGTGATGAATTTGCAGGTGCTTTCTTGTGCACTGTTGTAAGTGATGAACTTGCAGGTGCTCTCTTGTGCACTGTTGTAAGCGATGAATTTGCAGGTGCTTCCTTGTGCTCTATTGTAAGAAGTGGTGATACAGTTTGCTAAGCTATTAGTGAAAATTCTCCTGACGATTAATGAAAATGCATTTCTTAAGAAGCTGCTTTGATAGTCAAGTCATGCATAGACAGATGCATATTACCGGTTATGTGTTGTGCATTGTGAATACAACGTTTGGATATGCTGAAGAATTGCAATTTTTTATTGAGTTTTATTGTGGGTGTAGATAAGCTGAAGACTGACTGACTGACTGAGTTTGGTTTTACGCCGCTTTTAGCAATATTCCAGCAACATCACGGCGGGGGACACCAGAAATGGGCTTTACACATTGTGCCCATGTTGGGATTCGAACCCGGGTCTTCGGCGTGACGAGCCAACGCCTTAACCACTAGGCTACCCCACCGCCCCAGATAAGCTGAAGAAGCGAGGAGGACCACATGGGGTACTGCACCCCTAAGTTGTAGCTGCACAGGTACAGTGGAGGTGTATTTGACATGCCATGGCTTCGTCGTGTGAGCTGACACAGTAGGTCATGCTGAGGGCACTGGTCTATCTGGGCTAAATGTGATACTGCCCTGCCGACCATGGATGAGAACTCTTTTCCCTCACTCATTCATCAAAACCAAATTAAGATTTCATTATAATACATGTGGATTGTCTGGCCAGTCAGATATGCCTGCGTAATATGAGTATATATACACTATTCGGATGCAGTTGTGGTAAATAAATTAATTAAAATCCAAATCCAAAATATTAAAAAACATTTGTGTTTTGGCAGAAAACCTACCAAGTACCGATATTTATCAATTAAAGTCCTTGAGTCTCGTTGTATGTATCAATAGTTTGTGCTTACTGTGTTTGGAATGAGAACAAATGTATATACTGATGATGTGTTTGGTTTAATATTGTTGCTAGCTAAATTCTTCATATATAAATCTAAGGTATTAAAAACTACTTTTAGTTTTAAACATTTTAGACATTATTTACAAGATAGGTATTTTATTGAAAAGAATATATCCTTCAGTAAAAGTGAACAGGATAAGTTTTATAAAAATTGGATGTTATATTTGATTTTGCAAATTTTAAATGATTTTCTGAATTCTTTCTTCTTGCTCCCTAATGAAAAATATAGGCTGAATGGACTTGAACTTAAACTTACTGTAAATATTTGAAGCTTGTAAGTGTGATTGGTGAGTGAATGTGTTGTGGTGTCTGGTGTTGTTGTTTTGTGCTTTGTTAGAAAAAAATCCTGTTTTTCCTGTGATCAATTAACCTTCTTGCAAAGGACCTTAGAGTCCCCTAGCTTTTCGGCCCTATCTGTAACAGGGGAAGCAAGAAATAAAAAATATCAATTATAAAAAAAAAATAAAATAGTTTGTGCCACTTAAAGCCATGCTCATTCCACTGATTCGTGAAGTATGTTATTCTAATTTCCAGTTATGGACAGTGAAAGGATTGACATAGTAACACTCTATGCGTTATAACGTTTATTCAATATATCACGCTGCAGGCACGTTTCAGGAAAAAAAACATACCGATATAATGTAGGGAGTTGAAACGCAAAATATGGAACTATTACAACATGTAGTTTATAGAACATTTACTTTTAAAGATTAAATATACAGCTTTGGAGAGTAAATATTTCTCTACATTTGTTTCAGCATATTGCCATTTATAAGACATGACATTTTCCAATATATTCGTTGAACTGTTGCACCCTTGTCAGCTGCTACTAGGCAATGCATAATGCATCAATGTGTGAGTAATCTGCAACAAGGTAGTACATTAGAGGGCGGTGGGGTAGCCTAGTGGTTAAAGCGTTGGCTCGTCACGCCGAAGACCCGGGTTCGAATCCCCACATGGATTCAATGTGTGAAGCCCATTTCTGGTGTTTTCCGCCGTGATGTTGCTGGAATATTGCTAAAAGCGGCGTAAAACCAAAACTCAGTCAGTCAGTCAGTGGTACATTAGACGTATTTGCAATCCATGGTCTATCAAGCGTACGACTTCTATGCCTTCAGTAATCATGTCCCCGTGCATGAATGGAAATCGCAGATAACTGACAAAATATCGGGTATTTAAATCATTCGTATTATCTTGCACCTGCTACAAAAGAACTTGAAATGTATAATGGTTAATTTAGTTAGATACCTACAGTGATGCTAGCGTCTATGAAATAAGGTATAATATTCCTGTCATTATTTTTATGATGATGATATATTTGTGTGTGTGTGTGTGTGTGTACATGCTTTTGTTTGTGTGTGTGTGTATGTTTGCGTGTGTGTGGCACCTCAATGTGTTCTTCATTATGTCTTGAGGCAATCAACATATATGATGATTATAGTTATTATTTATTGCTTATTAATGTATCCATTCTTTCACGACGTTACTACTGGCGTCGTCATGATAGTTATCATGTAATCTTGTTAGCGTTGTCTGTGACGTCCTGCCGACGTCACGACAGTCAGATCCAGGCTGCATCGTCTCACATAAATCAGTGTTCATATTTACCGTACATGTCCTCCATAAGCGCACTGACTAAACAACAGATCTGTATTCGAAACTAAAGATGAAGACCAGACATTACTGAGCAGCCATGGGATTATGATTTCGGGGAGTGGAGAGGAGTGGAGTCAAGATGATTCCTCTGTCCCCCTGCACATTGACAGTGCACGCTGATTGACAGTGTACCAGCCGCCCTCGCACATGTCTGCTATAGTCAGTGGCACACCTTGCTCCGGGCTGTGGCGTGACATTCCAGGTGTATATCAGGTACCTGTCGTCTCCTGTCCACGTGTTGGTCACATACTAATATATCATCAATTTAACGGCTCGTCGCGTGCAACTGCAGGCATTGTACAGCACATCTTTTAAAGTCACTCTCTTTGAGGAGGGGCGGTGGGGTAGCCTAGTGGTTAAAGCGTTGGTTCGTCACGCCGAAGACCCGGGTTCGATTCCCCACATGGATACAATATGTGAAGCCCATTTCTGGTGTTTTCCGCCGTGATATTGTTGGAATATTGCTAAAAGCGGCGTAAAACCAAAACTCAGTCAGTCAGTCAGTGGTACATTAGACGTATTTGCAATCCATGGTCTATCAAGCGTACGACTTCTATGCCTTCAGTAATCATGTCCCCGTGCATGAATGGAAATCGCAGATAACTGACAAAATATCGGGTATTTAAATCATTCGTATTATTTTGCACCTGCTACAAAAGAACTTGAAATGTATAATGGTTAATTTAGTTAGATACCTACAGTGATGCTAGCGTCTATGAAATAAGGTATAATATTCCTGTCATTATTTTTGATGATGATATATATATTTGTGTGTGTGTGTGTGTGTGTGTACATGCTTTGTTTGTGTGTGTGTATGTTTGCGTGTGTGTGGCACCTCAATGTGTTCTTCATTATGTCTTGAGGCAATCAACATATATGATGATTATAGTTATTATTTATTGCTTATTAATGTATCCATTCTTTCACGACGTTACTACTGGCGTCGTCATGATAGTTATCATGTAATCTTGTTAGCGTTGTCTGTGACGTCCTGCCGACGTCACGACAGTCAGATCCAGGCTGCACGTCTCACATAAATCAGTGTTCATATTTACCGTACATGTCCTCCATAAGCGCACTGACTAAACAACAGATCTGTATTCGAAACTAAAGATGAAGACCAGACATTACTGAGCAGCCATGGGATTATGATTTCGGGGAGTGGAGAGGAGTGGAGTCAAGATGATTCCTCTGTCCCCCTGCACATTGACAGTGCACGCTGATTGACAGTGTACCAGCCGCCCTCGCACATGTCTGCTATAGTCAGTGGCACACCTTGCTCCGGGCTGTGGCGTGACATTCCAGGTGTATATCAGGTACCTGTCGTCTCCTGTCCACGTGTTGGTCACATACTAATATATCATCAATTTAACGGCTCGTCGCGTGCAACTGCAGGCATTGTACAGCACATCTTTTAAAGTCACTCTCTTTGAGGAGGGGCGGTGGGGTAGCCTAGTGGTTAAAGCGTTGGTTCGTCACGCCGAAGACCCGGGTTCGATTCCCCACATGGATACAATATGTGAAGCCCATTTCTGGTGTCCCCCGCCGTGATATTGTTGGAATATTGCTAAAAGCGGCGTAAAACCATACTCACTCACTCACTCTCTTTGAGGATGCGTTGCAGACTGACGTGGAAGCGTTGGAATCCAGTTTGTCATACATCTTGTCATCCATAGCGGCATCCTGTCATCAACGCTGCCTCCCGTCACGTATCCCATGCAGTCATACAACACAGAACGTCTTGCCAATTAAACACATGGATTATGCTTCACATGGATTATGCTTCACAAGTAATGATGCCTTGAACTGATGACGTGACTGTACTCGTTACTCACCGAGATGTATCTTCCCTCCGCACTGGTATAATACATGCTTAATGTCCACAGGCGTTCCATTCCGTTAGTCAACACACGATTTACTGTACACACATCATTTACTGTACACACACGATTTACTGTACACACACGATTTACTGTACACACACGATTTACTGAACACTACGATTTACTGAATACCACGATTTACTGTACACACACGATTTACTGTACACACGATTTACTGAACACCACGATTTACTGTACACACACGATTTTGGCAAGTTTGACTTTAGGTATGGGTTGCAAAGGTGAAAAATATGTTTGTATTTAAGTCAGTAACAAATCACGTTTTCCTGCACTTCTAGAAACCACGAGCATTACTAGTAGTACTCCACACCGTACTGTAGCTATTGAAATCGTCCGTAGTGACGAATTTCCGGATTAACACAAATATCTCCATAACGTGCAGTCGTTCTATGCAGTATTGACCCGGAAGACGGGGTTTGTGGTTAAACGGGGTCCTGATTATGGATTTTCTTCACAGTGGCATACCATGTCATTAATCTGACGAAACAGGTGATAGTTATTGACAGTTCAACGGTAACACAGAACTCCTTTAAACAGACCTTTTCAGTGATGGTTTTGCTGTGGGGGCTCTGGTGGCCCAGTAGAGTAAGCGCTAAGTGGCTGTGAATGCTTCTCGTATGGTGCGAGTTGTCGTGAGTTTTAGTCTCTGATTCGATTTGATTATATTCCATGGTCTGTCAGAAATGTGTGGGAGTTTCACCAAAGTGACACATGTCTTCGAATTGTGGCAGTGATTGTTCTTCCACATTCTGACACAGCCAGGAAACACAGTCATTTACCGTAATAGTCTTGGTCGCCGTGTTTGTTATATTAGAATACAGAGTGTATCTCACCCCAGCGGTTTTCGATATCAAATACAGACAGTTGATGAGTTGATGAAAATTACAAATGTCCAAAGAGAGTCGAAGATATTTTTATTTTCATGGTACATCTGAGCTTTGAAGGTGGCCAGGTTCTATTTATCGTCACTTTCTGGTAAATAAAGTGTTATTATATTCAGACCATTGTGATACATTAATGGGGTAATTACCATAATGCAAGGTCGACGCTTATTCAACCGTCCAAATTATACTTGTATGAGCGTCACTAATTTAGATGCACGACTAGCGGGCTCTTTATACTACACATGTATGTGACATATGATTCAGTTTTAAAGGTTCATAGATGGAGGTGGCGCCTTCAAATAAATAAATAATTAGATAAATAAATATTATCACTGATGAGTAACGGTAAATTTTGACAGATCATATTACCCTAGCAGTTAATCCAGTTACAGGGGAGTGAGTACAACTAACCGAACACCCAGGCGAAGGGCTAGAGGAACTAATTAGTAGCTTATAGTGTGAGTGAGTTTAGGTTTACGCCGCACCCAGCAATATTCCAGCTATATGGCGGCGGTCTGTAAATAATCGAGTCTGGACCAGACAATCCAGTGATCAACGGCATGAGCATCGATCTGAGCAATTGGGAATCCCCATGACATGTGTCAACCAAGTCAGCGAGCCTGACCACCCAATCCCGTTAGTCGCCTCTTACGACAAGCATAGTCGCCTTGTACGGCAAGCATGTGTTGCTGAAGGCCTATTCTACCCCGGATCTTCACGGGCCTAGTAGCTTATAACAACAGGGGGCTAGGGGACGGGGGCTAGAGAGGTGGAGTCGTTCGTGTGTGTTTGTCTGGTTTCGTGATCATTACCTCATTTGCCGCTGATATTCTAGTAGACTTACTTTAACACATATATACTGTGACAATTACAGAAATTGTGCACACTCCCATCCTAATCAAAATGTTGTTTCCAACCCAGGTTTTCTAAAGGACTGACTGACTGAGAGTTTAGTTTTACGCCGCTTTTAGCAATATTCCAGCAATATCACGGCGGGGAACACCAGAAATGGGCTTCACACATTGTGCCCATGTGGGGAATCGAACCCGGGTCTTCGGCGTGACGTTTTCTAAAGGAACACATACCCAAGTGCAGAATGCACTGATATGTCTATTTTCATTTATTTGCGCAGCGGTGTAAGTATTTGTAGGTAGATTCTTCCCCACTGCATACTCAAAGATGTCTCGGAAGTCGGAGACACTTGTTTAGATGTGACTGTGTCGTTTACCCCAGTAGGCTTTTATCTGTATTTTACAGGTTGTCTAGCAATTACGCAGTTACAGGAATGATTAATATGTCAAGCAACACAACAAAGTCATTTCAGCAACTTTCATTTATTAATAAATTAATTTCTCTCCAGAAAGTTTCAGTTTGGACTACAGTTTAACACACAAATGAAATAAAATATTTGTGGAATTTTATGACACATCGGAAAATATATGCAGATACCACGTGAAGGTATCTCTTATAAATCTTTTTTTTAATAATAAATCGTTTTTATAATTTGTCATACTCATGGTTTACTATCCAGTGACCACGTTGGTTGAGACACATGATAGAGGCTCACGTGTCTTCCCCAGCTTCCCACGCCGACAGCACCCCCGTAAATCCACCACTTAAATACGTCTCTCAAAGAAGGCGGCTTGATGCGCGAGTTGGACTGTTGCGTAATACGACCACGTGACCGCCCTCTGTACGCAATTGTCTAGAACTATTCAAACATTTGTGTTGACTTTGCTGACAAGAATGTTTGGTTTTAGCACATAGATTAAATGTCGAGGAGTAGGGGTCACTGGGACATTGAGAAACTACTTCATTAAAGAAAGAAAGATTTGCTGTTACACCTTCCGAACAAGATGGTGTCGATTGTAGATCAGAGATCGATAGCTTTGATGTCATCGTTAAACAAGAAATTGAAATCTGATACTTGTATTAATAATTTTTTTTGTTAGATTGTGTTTTTTAATTCTGAATACTGTTTGAATTCAGTTCAACTTTTCTATCCAATGAAGCAACTTCGACGGAAGCTGATGCATGTAAATGTGATTAGCCTTATATGTTACAGTTACACTGATTTCCATACTTTTCATTTCAGACTTTTGGTCATTTCTTTTGTCGTAATAACTGAAATTATTCAGGTGTTATAGGCTTAAAGGTTGCGTGAATGCACGTGTGCGTGTGTGTGCGTGCGTTTGTTTGCTTCTACTACTCTGGTAACTTCCTAGATGATAGTTTAAAGACTACATTTTAACAGTCCACTGAGATACGGTTTTCATTGGCTATCTGGGTATTTATTTACCATGTGTTTCTCATGGCGGACTGCAGAATTGATACATTGCGTGGGCCCTGCCTGATCTCAGCTGCACCCGAGACCCTGAGTCCCTCTCTCCGCCCCCACCCCGCATGTTCCACATGCCATTGCCTCCCACCCAGTGTTTGAGGAGTTGGATCTGAGAAGCAGTTGACCCGGGGTGAAGTGTAGCCCCAGCTAAGTGTATTAGCTTTGTTCACGAATACCTATAACGACTTGTTATAAATCTGGTTAATTTTGATTTAAATAGTATTTACGGTAAGACGAATTTGTTTATTCTGCAACGATGCACCACAAGTACCAACAACTCATTAGAGCTAATGTATCGAAATGTCAAATCTGGCAAATAATGTGAAACGGAAATTGCCGTTATTACTTTCACTTGTATTATATTTACATTTTCTTGCTTCCTTGTTTACACATAGTAAGCAATGAACTGGATGGAATATATTTGAATATAAAATTATCGCGTTCATGATAAATACATGTTGTATTAGTTTCAAATGTACATAATTTCCGCCATATAGTGACTTAATGAGGCAGTGCGGGGGAACTCGCCAACTTGGGTTGACTTGGACGGCAGCGAGTGTAGGCGAAGGAACAGTCCTCAGTGTAACCGACCATGTATAGCCACTGACGGCTACTCATGGCTACATCTTGTACAGACCTTTGTCCGATTCTGTCTTGCACGGTGTACACATTGACTGGATAGTTATGGTATAGCTAGTTTCATTCGAACATATCTAAAACACATCTAACAACCTGCCCACGCACCAAGACTCTTCCAAAACTCCATTCCGAGACTTCTTTCCAAAACTCCAAAACGTTATTCTGACTGCAAAACTCCCTTATTTACCTTCACTCAAAGACTCCGCTTCAACACTGTTTTCCAAATCTCCAGTTTAGTGCTATTCCAATAATGCACACTCAAAGACTTCATTCTTACACTCCACCCTCTCATTCCAATCCAAGACTGCTCTAAACTCCGCTCTTATACCCGCTCCAAGACTCCATTCCTAAACTTCCTCAGACTAGACTCCAAGACTTAGTCTGTCTCACGGTCCCTGAACCATATTGTTTTCCCTAAAGCCTAAGCCCTAAAAAGCCCTAAACGAAGCAAGTCTAGATTTCCCCAGTTCAGGCTGGCCTTCCTGGGGCTCCTTTTCAATTTAAATGATATACACACATTTATTAAAGTGTGTGGCAGAGAAGAAAACATACTCAGTTTCCTGGCGTGTCATATCTACACGTGAAAAAAACCTTAACGTGTCCTTGAACACCCTAAGAAAAACTGTCATCACAAGTCCAGCCTCATCTGGGTGACTTGCGAGAGGTTTAAGGGGCAAATGGACTCCAAGTACCTAATACTGTGCAATAAGATCAGATGAAATAAGGTCACGTATGTTAATTAGGCAAGGTAATAATAATATCATTATGATTCAACTGTAGCCTTTCCCCACCCTTTTAGCACAGATTTGGCTTGTCCAGACTTGATCACGTACAAGGTGTTCTATATGGCTCAATATTTTGCAACCCGTGAAGGTCCGGGTTAGAATGAACCTTCACTAACACATGCTTGTCGTAAGAGGCGACTAACGGGATTGGGTGGTCAGGCTTGCTGACGTGGTTGACACATGTCATCGGTTCCAAATTGCTCAGATCGATGCTCATGCTGCTGATCACTGGATTGTCTGGTCCAGACTGCATTATTTACAGACCGCCGCCATACAGATGGAATATTGCTGAGTGCGGCGTAATACTGAACTCACTAACTCACTCAATATTTTGCAACACTCCAACATTCTGTCTGATGGCATGTAGAACCAAGTACAAACGTTCTTAGATATACCGATCTCCTTCGTGCGATGTCCACCACTCACCTTTATTACTTCTTTTGTCTCACACAGCCGCAAGATCTTCAAATAGAACAATTATATATACTTGGTCCACATTTTCATTTGGATGCCATGCTATTTAATTGTAGTAAACCTAAGGAAAAATTATTCTTCTCTTAGTTCTGTAACAATTTTCGTTTATTTTCATAACGCTACGCTCTCTCCCCATGAATATCAAATGTTCGGCCTCTAGTTTGGCTCTCATAGACTTTAGTTTTATCTCTCTTCATCAAATGAATGATGGAGCTTTATCTGTGTTGAAGTTAGTCTGGCAATAATTTTCTGTATTTGACAGTAAGAGTGTATCGTCCACTTAATGTGTCAACATCTCACCCCTGCCAGCCCATACCATGATAACACAGGGTCAGTTGACAAGTGGACCTGTCGAACAACTTATATACACCGAGTGTCTCCATGTTTGTTGGACAACTAAACAAGCATCTCGATAAAGCAGGTCTCAAGTGGCCCTACCACAAGCGCTTGCAGCTACAACACCGAGGTGTATAGGAATGGTAAACTCGAACCAAGGACTGTTCCTTACTTCCCGACAGGACCGAACTTTATGGAAATACTCACTCACACGAACGTTTATCTACACTGGTCCTTATTATTTCCCACAGTTTGACACCCCTCTCACCCTATGATCTGAAGAGGTCTTTTTAGAATCTGAAACATCTCTCACCCTTTGATCTGCTGAAGTCTTTTTAGAATCTGAAACATCTCTCACCCTTTGATCTGCAGAAGTCATTATAAAATCTGAAACCCTTCTCATACTTTGGTCTGCAGAAGTCTTTTTAGAATCTGAAACGTCTCTCACCCTTTGATCTGCAGAAGTCATTTTAGAATCTGAAACATCTCTAAACCTTTGATCTGCAGAAGTATTCTTAGAATCTTAAGCATCTCTCACCCTTTGATCTGCAGAAGTCTTTTCAGAATCTGAAACATCTCTCACCCTTTGATCTGCAGAAGTCGTTTTAGAATATGAACCCCCTCTAACCCTTCTCACAATGTGACAGATTTCACTGCCGTTCACTCACTGATAACCCTTCAGAGACCTCACACCACTACAGCGTCCGACACTGCCGTGTACAGGTCTCTCACATTCAATCCGCTAAGAACCTCAAGCCAAAATTACTTACACATTACATTCAGTATCGTTTTATTCATTTACACAGTCGTATTAAGACCTTCGCCAATTTGAAAACAGTTGCACACAGGCTAACAACGTCGTTCTCCATTGACGTTGACGTTGTGGAGGTGTCTATTCTTACTGTCCCTTTAAGCTGACACGCTTGATCCGGATTACTGACCATGTCGTCTTCTGAATACCCCTACCAGAATAACGTGTGGTCTTTGATGTCGATACGTCAACAGCGGCGTCCCGGCACCGCGCCGACTGCCACACTCGCGACGGGCACACGTCGACACACTGGAGTCAGCCAAGCGGCAGCTATGGGGCATTTATGCCCGTTATATATGGCGGAGAGAGTGTCAGGCATTGACAGTCCTCGGAGACCCTTGTCCAGATAAGAATGCCGGCAGTGTCAATAGGTAGAGGGGATAGTTTCTTGTATACCTGTCACATGCAGGTGAGAGTGGATTTGATTTATGTTGCGGTGGGCCAGCAGCTTGTTAAAAAAGTAATGTTAATTTGTGAATATATCTGCATGTTAAGATCATAATCGTACTTTTCACTCTCGGTCATATGTTAATCATAGGCCCTTGACCGTACTTATACGGTCTGTGAATAACACGAACATCTATACCTCCATATATATTTCGCACAGGTCTTGTTTGTGCCGAATATGCCCGCAGGCGCATTACAGTGCATTGTACCCCGCAGACAAGGTTGAGGGGAAGTACGTGGTGGTACGTATCGGATCAGTCTCTGAACACTCATAGTTTCCCACACACACACACACCTGCACTGTGACACAAGGTTGAGTGGAAGTACGTGGTGGTACATATCAGATCAGTCTCTGAACACTCATAGTTCCCCCCCACACCTGCACTGTGACAAAAGGTTGAGTGGAAGTACGTGGTGGTACATATCAGATCAGTCTCTGAACGCTTATAGTTCCCCCCCACACCTGCACTGTAACACAAGGTTGAGTTTAAGTACGTGGTGGTACATATCAGATCAGTCTCTGAACGCTTATAGTTCCCCCCCACACCTGCACTGTAACACAAGGTTGAGTGGAAGTACGTGGTGGTACATATCAGATCAGTCTCTAAACGCTCATTGTTCCCCCCACACACACACACACCTGCACTGTAACCCAAGGTTGAGGGGAAGTACGTGGTGGTACATATCAGATCAGTCTCTAAACGCTCATTGTTCCCCCTACACACCTGCACTGTAACCCAAGGTTGAGGGGAAGTACGTGGTGGTACATATCAGATCAGTCTCTAAACGCTCATTGTTCCCCCCCCACACCTGCACTGTAACCCAAGGTTGAGGGGAAGTACGTGGTGGTACATATCAGATCAGTCTCTGAACGCTTATAGTTCCCCCCCACACCTGCACTGTAACCCAAGGTTGAGGGGAAGTACGTGGTGGTACATATCAAAACAGTCTCTGAACGCTCATTGTTCCCCCACGCACCTGCACTGTAACACAAGGTTGAGTGGAAGTACGTGGTGGTACATATCAAAACAGTCTCTGAACGCTCATTGTTCCCCCCCACACCTGCACTGTAACACAAGGTTGAGTGGAAGTACGTGGTGGTACATATCAGATCAGTCTCTGAACGCTCCTTGTTCCCCCACACACCTGCACTGTAACACAAGGTTGAGGGGAAGTACGTGGTGGTACATATCAGATCAGTCTCTAAACGCTCATTGTTCCCCTACACACCTGCACTGTAACCCAAGGTTGAGGGAAGTACGTGGTGGTACATATCAGATCAGTCTCTAAACGCTCATTGTTCCCCTACACACCTGCACTGTAACACAAGGTTGAGGGGAAGTACGTGGTGGTACATATCAGATCAGTCTCTAAACGCTCATTGTTCCCCTACACACCTGCACTGTAACACAAGGTTGAGGGGAAGTACGTGGTGGTACATATCAGATCAGTCTCTAAACGCTCATTGTTCCCCCTACACACCTGCACTGTAACCCAAGGTTGAGGGGAAGTACGTGGTGGTACATATCAGATCAGTCTCTAAACGCTCATTGTTCCCCCTACACACCTGCACTGTGACACAAGGTTGAGTGGAAGTACGTGGTGGTACATATCAGATCAGTCTCTAAACGCTCATTGTTCCCCCTACACACCTGCACTGTAACCCAAGGTTGAGGGGAAGTACGTGGTGGTACATATCGGATCAGTCTCTAAACGCTCAATGTTCCCCCACACACCTGCACTGTAACCCAAGGTTGAGGGGAAGTACGTGGTGGTACATATCAGATCAGTCTCTAAACGCTCATTGTTCCCCCTACACACCTGCACTGTAACCCAAGGTTGAGGGAAGTACGTGGTGGTACATATCAGATCAGTCTCTAAACGCTCATTGTTCCCCTACACACCTGCACTGTAACCCAAGGTTGAGGGGAAGTACGTGGTGGTACATATCAGATCAGTCTCTAAACGCTCATTGTTCCCCTACACACCTGCACTGTAACACAAGGTTGAGGGGAAGTACGTGGTGGTACATATCAGATCAGTCTCTAAACGCTCATTGTTCCCCCTACACACCTGCACTGTAACCCAAGGTTGAGGGGAAGTACGTGGTGGTACATATCGGATCAGCCGCCCCATACACCTGCACAATGACGCAAGGTAGACACGCTAGAGTCAAAGCCTGCCTGACTGGCATAACCTCCATTCCTGGAAGTCAGCCATTATCTTCATGTAAAGTACGCGGATTTACCTTTTTTCCCTTTAACAATACACATAGTATAATAATTACCCATTGTGGTTGAATACAAAGCGAGTCCGGCCATAAAGACTACTGGTGTGTCAGGTGATTCCCGGAGAGGGGCCGCCAACAGAAACAAAACTCCTGTTTTTGTGCACCCGACCGAAAATATCTGCTCCTTCTGGCACTAACCCAAAAGTTATCATTGTGGCAGTCTATGTCCTTGGTGAGTTAACCTAAGTGTAGTAATAGAGCGTCCTTATAATTCTATATAAACAGTCTCAGAGGTAATGGCCTCTGTCTTATAGAATATGAATCATACTGTTTGCGCCTTGACAGTTCAAGTGTATCCAGCAAACGACATCCATTGTTATAACTACACATTGGACGAGTACAGGGTTACATTATACAATATGGGATTCCGCAACAGTGCACTTGTACACAGAATACATTTAAGATCATATAAATGTTGATATTTATTGAATAGATGTTGTGTTCATCCTTTGAGTCTTTGTAATTATTTCTAAATACCAGTTCTTAAATATTCCATTCAGTGGTCAAAGTGGAGCAACATTCAAGTGTGTACATGGTCGGATATATTTAAGCACATGGTTGGATATATTTAAGCACATGGTTGGATATATTTAAGCACATGAATGGACATATTCACGTACATGTTTGGATACATGTACTTACAAGGTTGGATATGTTTACGTACAAGGTTGGATATATTCACGCATTGCGTTGGATATAGTTTACGTACAAGTTTGGATATATTCACGTACAGGGTTACATGCATTCGCTTACAGGGTTGGATATATTCGCGTGCAAGGTTGGATATGTTCGCGTACAAGGTATATATGTGTGTTGGATACATTTCAAAACAGAGGGTTGATATATCCAGGCTTTAAAATATCTATGTAGAGTTTTGAATGTATCCGCGCATGCACAGGGCTAGATATATCTTCTTACATACAGGGTTTGACATATACACATTGAAAAAAAGTATCGCAACACATATTTTTCATAGTATCAGTATGTTACCATTAACCATAGTTAAAGAACACATCCAAACCCCCACATTTAACTTACTAAATGGATAAACTGACCCCAAAGGAATACTGAAATGGCAAATCGGAACGCAAACACACACACTTGCCCTGTGGGATTGAGATCTGGATTCCTGGCGGGTCAAGGCGGGTACTGCTGCCTGTTGACGTAACAAACCACAAACGCCACGACACAGACTGGTCTTATGTTCAGAAGATGACCATCGAAATGTGGTACAACAACCCTGTTTAGGATGTCAGTGATGTTTGTGTTGTCGTCACGAGGTCAAGTTTGCAGACGTGTGAGAGGCACACCCCACAACAAACGGTTCTTTTTCTTTGCTCCAAGATATTCCGCTGTGCATATGCAGTGTTTCTGCGGCTCCAACCATGAGCTCTGCCATCAGTCACGAAAAAATGAAATCGACTTTAAATTGACCAGTGGACTTTGCCCATGACCTTAGATTCCAGTGACGTCGAGCTAGACGTCGTCCAAGAACGACGTCTGAAAGGTCGTCAGGCTCTATACCCTACCTATTTTACCCGATTTCGGACAGTTGTGTTGGACAAACAGCAGTGTGCAAGACACTCTGTTTTTTAATTTGACTTGAACGGATTCGGATGGCTGTATCCTCCCTAGGAGGTGGCACTCGTGGTCGACTAGTCTGTCTCACAGTCCCTGAACCACATTATCTTTCCTACAGTCTAGCCCTCTCTGCAGTGCTAAAACCCTAAATGAAGCAAGTCTAGATTTCCTCAGGTTCAGAATCTCTGGTCTGCCTTGGGCTCCTTTTTAATTTAAATGGGTTTGTTTGTTACTATCAAAATTATATATATTTAGAGACTAAGCGTTAGTCTAGTGGTCCACCTGAAGGCGGACGGTCTGTAACTCGTTAGGTTGTTGATGTTTTCTGGCCAATCAGCTGATGACAATAGTCCGTAATGATATGCCATTTCAACAGCTTGCAATCTTAGAGCTGTTGTCAATTGAGCTTCAATGTGTGCTTATCAACGAAGAAATCAAACTGTAAGAACAGTTTACGAAAACTTGATATATGCTTAATGACGGATACCCACGTATTGTACGTGATGCTCGCCTTTTTAGCATATCTATAATGAATGTATGGTGCGTCGGAAGGGTCAAATTAATTATATAAACAAACATAATTATGATATGAATATAAATGACTGTATGGGGTTTGAAAATCAGAGGTGTTACGATACGTTTATGTTTGTGCACAGGTGGGAGACATATACTACCCATCAAAAGTTTAGACTCACTAGTGTAAATGTAGCCACTTACTTCAGTCAATTGTTCTAAACTAGATTTTGCAAAATATTCCATACTGTTTAAAGGTACTGTTTACACATGAACTGATGTATTGTAAAACAAACTCGTGACGTTGAAAAGATTATCGTCATGAGTTCAATAAATGATGAAACTCAGTGAAAATTCTTAACAAAACTTTACACCAAAACGCAGCTGTTCACATGCACGATATTTGCATATGCTTTTCAGCAATTTGATGCATGATCCTCGTGCAATTCATCTGCATAAGGTTTGCAGTTGGTTCCCCCAAGTTAATGGAAAAATTCATCTTCGATGTAACCATATACATGTATATATGCATAACATATAGTGAGTGCTTCAAGTGTGTCTAAACTATTGATGGGTAGTGTGTGTACAGAGGACTGGATATATGTCCGTACTGGGATGGGATATACTGGGATATATATCATATATTCATATACGTGAGGCTGGATATATCTACATACAGGGTTGGACATATTTCCGTACACAGGACTTGATATGTTCCTTTATATTCCAGAGTTGTCCTGAAGTATATTACACAAACGGCCACCTGTTAATTAACTCTCCCCAGCCTTGTCTGATTGTCGTTCGTTGTCCACTGTAGTTGAAGAAATTGCAACTACATCTAAACTGTACTGATAAAAATTATAGCAAAATTAAAGTATGATTGATATTTTTACTACTACTACTACTACTGCTGCTACTACTACTACTACTACTACTACTACTACTACTACTACTACTACTACTACTACTACTACTACTACTACTACTACTACTACTACTACTACTACTACTACTACTACTACTGCCACTACTACCGCTACTACTACTACCACTACTACTACTACTACTACCACTACTACTACTACTACCACTACCGCTACTACTACTACTACTACTACTACTACTACCACTACCACTACCACTACCACTACCACTACTACTACTACTACTACTACTGCTGCTGCTGCTGCTGCCGCCGCTGCCTATGCTGCTTAAGCTATTGTTACAAATACTTCTGCTGCTACTATTGCTTCCACGTCTACTCCTTCACCTTTCTGTTCTGTAGCAATAAGTCTATAAGGGGGAAGTGAAGTTTGAGTAAAGTTTTTTAATTTCACTTCATAAATTGTTTGTATTGTCAGTGTGTTTGATGACTGGGACACAAATACCCATGCATTATTTTTCATCGCAATATAATATAGGCCAGGTTCAGGGTCAGGCTTAGTTTTAGGATAGGGATCAAAGGTCGGGGTCAAGGACAGGGTCAGAATGAAGGTTAGGGTTTTCAAGTATCTGATCATGTTGTGCATTCGTTGTGGACATACAGCAGTTATAGCGTAATACTAGGCACGTTTGCCATTGATCGGATTTGTACCCAGTTACATCTGGTTCAGATGGGTGCGGCATATTCTTTTGTCTGACGTTTGACACACATGCTTGGTATATTGAGATATGACTGTGGAGGAAACTTACTTGGCTCTAGAAACAAAAAAATATAAGAAACATTCTTTTTCGTTTTATGCTTGCTTTGCCATCGTGAAATTGAACCTGCGTCAAGGATTTATATCCGTCGTTCTTTTAACACTGAACACTAACAGCCCCTCTTTGGATATACAACTTCTTTCATATAATATGAGCGACGTGTCGGTGTAGCTACTACTGACTGACTGAGTTTTGGTTGTACGCCGCTTTTAGCAATATTCCAGCAACATCACGGCGGGGGACACCAGAAATGGGCTTCACACATTGTATCCATGTGGGGATACGAACCCGGGTCTTCGGCGTGACGAACCAACGCTAGGCTACCCCACCGCCCCGGTGTAGCTACTAACACCGTAACGTCGCACATATTATATTAAAGAAGTTGTATATCCATAGACTCTCCTCGTTGTTCATCACACCAACTTCTAAATGCCACTCAAACAAGCCCTTCTTGTTTTATAATCATCAATATCTGATACAATATAAATGTGCGTGAATTCATCTGCAAAAGAGATACAATGGCCGTGAAATTGCGGTGATAATTGTTTTAATGGATGACTTGAAATCCTTGCTGACAGTATCATGTAACTCGTTCCAATACTTGTAGCAAACTGTCAAATGACCACCATAGCAGCAGTTAAAAGGATCATCGTGAACATCGGATCATCGTGAACATCGGGATCATCGTGAACATCGGGATCATCGTGAACATCGGGATCATCGTGAACATCGTATTAAAACGTATCAGAAATGAACAATATCTTTGAAAGACTGAAGGGAGGGTATATTCAAATACTACTTAAGGAAGCCAGTCTTTTAGTGTTAATTTGCCATATTATGTATGCTTTTAAGTGGATTTAACAAGTAATGATAAATTTTGAGTTATTTCAAAGGATTGCAATTACAAAGAGCTAAGAATACAGATTACAGGACAGAAGAATATTTGGTTCCACTCCCAGACACTGCATAAAATTACGAACTTAATCAGAAATATTTCAAGTCTGAATTAATAGTAAAGGTAGAAAGTTGTAGTTTCTGTAAATATAAAAGGAAACATGAAATACTCAGTGAAAGTGAAAAATACAAAAATTCTCTTCGTATCAATACAAGTGATGGGCATAGTCTTATCAGCCGTCATGTTTGATAGTGCAAGTTTTATGTCATTATATACGGGTGGGCCTGTCTACTGTTGGTACTCAGAGGCTCTGTACATTTTGCTGTCGTCCTACTTCCATTGTGCTGACGTTATTGTTACAGTTAAAATACTTGTCATCCTTCATATCTGAACAACAGCATTTTCTAAATAATCCAAGCATCTTTAAAGGCCGTATGGTATTTTATGTTTATCACCCTAGAAGTCTTTAAACCGGGATAAAGCCTGGCAGTGTTTGTAAATGTGTGCTGAATACGCCTTTACGTGTGCAAGAAGCCCCATTTGTGTACCCAGATACTCGTCACGTATACTACACTGAGTCCATTCCTTCAATGTAATTGTCAAATATTTAGCTGGGCGATTACATACATGAATACGTAAGCTGTCAGCATTGTGATTGCAAGAAGCTGTACACCTTAACACCGCTGTACACGGCTGGCGGCGGATACCAAGCGGTTGGGAGTGTTTATATGGCCACATTGTTTGCAGTATATGTGTCAGGACCAATACGTACGTCTAACCTCATTTCCCGACGGGTCAATTTACTTTGCTCAGGCTGATCCTGTCATTTGTTGTTAAGAGATGTTGAATTAACTATTGGAAGCAGCCGCTGTCACGCTCTGTATTGAATTTGTCAGGGACATTTCAAAGAAAACAATCTGGATACTGTAGGTAGTACTTGTAATGAACATCTCGGGGAACTGTCCAGCAATAACACAATAATCCATTGCGGCATCTTTCAAATCATTTTAAGAGGTTTTAAAGCTATTAACAATGTGTTATAATATTTGTATCGAATATGTCCTAGATCTTGGAAGTTTTAAAATATTGATGCATTAGAATATTTGCAACAAATATGTCAAATAACTGTCCAGCTAGAGCACAATATAGTATATTACGATATTTGTTGTATACTTGACAGGAACGCTCAAACTAAAACACTATAATGTATTACGACATTTTTAATTATATGCCAAAGGACTCAAACGTAATGATAAGAATGTTTTCGATATCTGTGATGAAGAAATCAATGAAGTTTTAAACGTAAAACAATATTTTGTCACAGATCTATCAGATATTTAACAGCAACGTGTTCCCAAACAGTTCCTCTACTCAAGGAGGTTTCAGACAATAATGCCTTATATGTTGTTTGTAATACATCAAAAGATCAGAAACATCTTGTTTGAAATCAATGTTCGAAAGAACTTTTAACTATAGTCGAAACATTTATTATATTTGAAGTGAATGTTTAAACAAGCTTTCAAACAATAAACTTTGGAACTATCATCTCATATAACAATTATGTCCATAATGGATAAAACAATCATTCATTCAGTTAGTTGATATATCTATCAATGATCTCTAAAACAATAATTCATTCAGTTAGTTGATATATCTATCAATGATCTCTAAAACAATAATTCATGCAGTTAGTTGATATATCTATCAATGATCTCTAAAACATTAAAAGAAACAAACAGAACATAAAATATAATATAACATAGAAAACCAACAATTACTGATATCAAAACAATAAAACAACCCTTCTTCACGATTATAGTATTACTTTTAAAAAATAATAAAATTTGTAAGATATGTATTTGGTCAACCATCATGTATTTTTGTAAGACTCCAAAGATTTTTCAGTCAAATTGCAAATGTCATAGGAAACCATAAGTATTACTCAATAGCAAATTCATGTAGCAATGAATTAAAAGGTGATTCATTTTACAAAAGGTTTTGCTCTGTTTATGAGTCCTATGGTGTTTATGTTTTGAAACATCACAACAAAACGCACCATCCGTAAAATTCCCGTATTTAACAGCATGATTTTATATTTCGGCGTGTAGTGTCACAGAATACACAATTCACATGCAATGCACGTGGAAGTTGGGGATCAGATAGTCTCAATGATGGGTATAAAAGGTTGATCGCTGTCTGTCGATTATTCACTGTATTTGGAATATTGTTGACGAAGGCAAAATGCCACGTCTAAGTGAAGTCAACCGTCATATCGCCATTGGTTTGCTTGAAGCTGGCCAGTCTCAACGTGCAGTTTTCCAACGCATGAATGTTCACCAAAGCACCATTTCACGGCTCTGGGAGAGATATCGCCGGCAGAATGCGGTAGCAGATGCCCCTCGTAGTGGGCGACCTCGAGCGACCACTGCGGCGCAGGATCGCTACATCCGGGTACATCACCTGCGTCATCGAACAGCTACGGCGACCAGTACCGTTTGACAAATACCCGGATTGAGGAGGCTTTCTGCACAGACCGTCAGGAACAGGTTGAGAGAGGCTGGTTTACGTGCCAGAAGACCTTAGTTTGGCCCTGTGCTTCGACAACAACATCGTCGACATCGAGTTCAATGGAGCACCAACGTTCAGGCCTGGAACCTACCGAATTGGCGTAGAATCTGGTTCAGTAATGAATCACGATTTCTATTGGAACGACGCGATGGAAGAATGCGGGTGTACAGACGTCGACGTGAACGTTTCGCAGACGCTTGCGTTCTCCAGGTGGACAGATTCGCCGGGGAAGTGTTATGATGTGGGGAGCGATCACCTGCCGTAGGAGAAGTGATTTGGTGATGATCCAGGGCAACCTGAAAGCTCAACGGTACTGTGACGAAATCCTACGCCCACACCTCCTTTCAATCATTGATCGCCAGAGGGAGTTGTTTCAACAGGACAATGCCAGGCCCTACACAGCACGTCACACTAGAGACTTCCTCCAGAACCACAACATCAATGTGCTCCCCTGGCCCTCAAGATCGCCGGACTTAAACCCGATCGAACATCTGTGGGATGCCCTGGACAGACGGGTGCGACGCCGTAACCCTCAGCCCCAGCCACTTCAGCAACTCGCACAGGCACTACAGGCAGAGTAGGCTGCGATTGGGCAACACGAGATTCTGAGACTTATTCGTTCGATGCCGAGGCGATGCCGTGCAGTTCTGGATTCCCACGGTGGTCACACGAGGTATTTACTTCAGCGCCACCACACGTCTCCATTTGACACTCAAACTGACTTTCCTCGAGTTGGTGCCAAAGACGGATAAGTCTGCATTCCCAGTGGGCAATTTCATTGACTCATAAAGCCTACAAGATGTTTCAAAATAAACATAAAAATACAGTTGAAATTCCTATATGCGTTTCTTTTTGGGAGAGTATATATTATTGTAAAAACCCGAGAAAAAGAAGAATGTCTGTTATAAAACTAAACCCATAAAATAAATAAATTGGTGTGAACTTCATCGGGAATATTGGGAGTGTTGAGGCGCTACTTCAGGTACCATCAGTGACCATGCAGTTCCCAGGTAGCCTTCCCCTTACTCATTCGGGAATACAAGGCGCCTTGTGTGTCTGTCTTTCCTGTCTTGTGTTAACAGGTCGTGTTTGGAACCTCCTTACAATACACATGTTGGCATGCACCTTGGTCGGGATTCACCGACACTATTGTAATCAGCAAGTGTTTAATCAATCACTGAATATTAATGGCTTTATAAGTGCTAATATTCGAGCTCGTTGAACCGTATATATCACACAGTATAAATGGAAATATATCTGATATACAAGACCAGGTACGCGTGTCAGACAATATGCCTTTGTGTCATTCAGTCTGTGTGTCATTGTGTCTGTCGGCGAGCGCCATGGCCCTATAGTGGAATGTCTTATGTATCCATCAGAAATGGCGGCTTTGCTGACGACAGACAGGCATTTGTACGTACAGAAAAGGCTGATTCCTAACAGGCTGGACTGATACACACGAAAGCAAAGCTGACTGTGCATTTCAGCGTCTTTATTGTCCGCGTACAGAAGAAAGGGCATTTATAGTGCAAATGATATAGCTTGATAAAGGTGCTAGCATCGAAACTCCGCATTGAAAGAAATTCTCAAACAAATTTAACCCTCTCTGCATTGACGTTACATTTTCTAATATGCCACTTAAAGATATTGTGTGATAAACATGGCAGATACACATCGCCTTAGGACGAAGTGACTGGGATGAGCAGAGAGATTATTCATTCCGCTGAGTTTGGTTAATTCCAATCTATATCCTGGTACTCGGTATGTTCCTGTGTTTGTCAACAGTTCGGCACTGTAGGGACATGCGATCCCAGGTGCATGTCTGATGTTTCACGCCACAACCCGCAATAGCCCGGCTGTATTACGGCAGCCTATCGAGTCTGGAGCCGACAAACCAGTGGTTGACTGCATGAGCTACGCTCCCATTCGACAAAGCCAACCTGGCGCTAAGATTATCGTAACGTATATCCTGTAAGGCTCACATTACTGGCAGCCCTAAGATAGCTTTTTGGAACGGTGCCAGGTCGCTGAGTACGCTAATTAGCCTGAAGCCTTAGTGTCGATCCCAGTTTTAGACTACGATGACATTCATGGGGAAATTCTGAACCACAAGTACGTTACTCATATAAAATCAGTCGAATTTCGTTACATTTTACCTTATATTTTTACTATAGCAAGTACACGATATATTATTAAACTCGTGTAGGACTATATTGGGTTCGTTAGGAGCTATATTGGGTTCGTTAGGAGCCAATTAAGTGTGTCAATAACAGAACAAGGTGAAGGTCTTGCACGTCAGAAATCTGTCTTTGGTTGACATGGGGTGGAGAGGAGATAAACAACGCATCAGTCAGCTCAGACCTTATCTCATCATTGTTTACGTCAGATACCCCGCTGTTTACATCGTCACCGAATAAATTTGCTTTACACAAAGGCCAGTTGCTGAGTACTCATCCGACACGATATCATACGATAAATAGTTTCTTGTAACTCGGCAAACAAGCCTGGAGCTGCTTGCCGTTCACCGACAACGTGTGGACACTCCGAGCCATATGATGAAAGAGGGAGCTGTTGATAGCGGGGCAGATATGTCTAAGATTGTAGTAGCCTTTGTTTGATAGCACTAATCAGTGTAGAGTTACGGCACGTGCTCTTAACACCGGGCTTTGATATGGATCTCAGTGTATGCCTTGTCATGTTGTGTTAAGTGTTTTAGAGTGGGATTACAAAAAAACGTTTCGACTCGGTTGAGAAAAAAATGTTTTCATTAGCGTCAGTAAGGTTGAAATGAATGTATTACATTTTTTACAACGTATACGTAGAATATGACATGTATATGATTGAAGACAGCCCAAAATATACAACGTCTGTGACCTATACAGCCACATATGGTGGTGATATGTCCCGTCTGTCGCTGTACTAGACTCTCCCGGGGTCACCCCCTCACACACACGGCGAGAAGACATTCAGATGCTATCACAATCCCTCCCTGATCAAACGTAAACACTCTGACAGGGGAGATAACCTAATGTCGATGCCTCTAAGGAGACCTCAATCAAAAATAGTACAGGAGACACCATCCCAACGTTTATGGCCGTTAGCTATTACCATTATCATTGAATAGATGTATGAGCTATTGTTTTTCAGAGAATAACAGATGGCTTTGTAAACATCTCTTCAAGATTACAAACAACGGCAAGAATGTACGTGGTTTCCATGGAAAAATATAATTGTCATGTGGTTGGTTAATAAAAAATGGAATATTTCCGCATCGCCCAGAGTTCTGAACTTTAGAAATGGTGAACGACTGGTTATTATATTAAAACATATTGGCGTATTATGGTATGGTATTTATGGTACTAGGACTAAGTGATGCTTATTTAACACACATAACATATAAAGTAGATATATCACCTACAATTATTGTTACATATCACCTAAAATTATTGTTACATATCACCTTAAATTATGGTTACATATCACCTTAAAGTATTGCTAGATATAACCTTAAATTATTGCTAGATATAACCTTAAATTATTGTTAGATATAACCTTAAATTATTGTTGCATATCTCATTAAATTATTGTTACGTATAACCTTAAATTATTGCTAGATATAACCTTAAATTATTGCTAGATATAACCTTAACTTATTGTTACATATCACCTTAAATTATTGTTACGTATAACCTTTAATTTTTGCTAGATATAACCTTAAATTATTGCTAGATATCACCTTAAATTATTGTTACATATGAGGTCTTTCAATACAAAACTCAAGAGGCAGTAACACCTTTAACTTTCAGAACAATTTGATATATATGAAAGCACGTGTCATCTGAAGACAACTATGGAAACCAGAGAAAACACATTTAGTGCTCACATCGATGTGAAATATGTGGTTACGATATTTAGGCAAGAAGTATGGGTACAACCGTGTTACACTTCCTGCTTCCTTCACTTCTGTCTTTATGCATATAAATCGGACAACGATTTGTTGATACGTCAGATTGGTAATAAGTTGAAGTTCAACTCCAGGCATATTGAAGATCTTATGTCTCGGCCAAATAGCCAATTCCCATTACATATCGAGCATTGTCCCGGTAGCACCACCCTATGGTGTCTGTGATTCACAGCTGTTGACGTAGAATCGATCATGCTTTTTCTACGAAGGAGTCATTGAGCAACTCTTGGTCAAGAGGTGCTTGATCAGGAGCATTCAAAGTCTCAGTAGAGCTTTCTAAATTTCTACAAGTTTCGTGGCTGAGGTGTGGAGGACCATTAAAAATAATTGACGCATCAGTGACAAATATGATGTCCGTGCATTGGCATGTGCAATATGTTCCCATGTCTTTCATGTGAACAACTGACTCGGCTGGGAATGTGCAGTGATGAGATTTAATATATTTAAAATTATTCATATGAACGAATGGGAGATTCTAGAGGTTGTTTATTGATTTTGTTTCTGTGAAATATGAATTATGACTGTCAGACGTGTGTCATATGGATACAAAGGGAACATCTTCAACACTCTTTCATCAATGTATTCAAAATTTTCATACTATACTATCCCAAAAAAGAAACGCATAGGCCAGAAATCTGTTGCGAAAATGTTGTATTTTCAAACATGTATAACTCGTGCACAAATAGACTTTAGGGCATGAATTTTTACACCAGTTTAGAAGAAAGTAATGTCTATACAACCAAGTGGATACTTGTAGATAACGGAGACGTTGAGCGCGATGATGACGACGTAGCACGGTCCCGACGTCGGATCTCCTGGCTCTCAGACCAATCTATTTCAACCTGTTCCGTACAGTTTGACCGGATATCCTCCGAACTCCAGGCACCCTGGCTGCTGTGCCCTCACCCGTGGCAGTACGATCACGCAAATGTAGTACCCGGATGTACCGATCTTAGGCTGCAGTGGTGACTAGAGGTCTGCCTGTACGGGGACGGTCATTTGTTGTACGTGTTTGGTTGTAACGAGCTGCAAGCCGTGATATCGTGCTCAGACTAAGATTCAGACGCCTGGCAACAGAAGATTTGTAATCTCCAGCGTGCATTCTTTCAATGGCGATGTTCCGTGTCGCAGAGTCAAGACGTGGCGTAGTGATTTGACATTAAAACTCCTTCAAAACGAATAGCAATTTCCGAAAGTAATCTGGATTTTTATTGCCAGACAGTGCATGCTCTTTGCTGCACAATTTCAACTGGAAGGTGATTTGTGTTGCGTTGTGGCGATGCCTTTTCAATCTTTGTAAGAAATCTCTACAAAATCAACATTTTCAGGTAAAATCGACTTTTTACTTGTGCAGTTGTGTAAAATCATGTTATGAACACTTTTGTTACATATTTTGAAGATTGTCTGAATAGAATAGGTAATTAATAGATTTTAAAAATACAAATCGCCTATGCGTTTCTTTTTTTTGATAGTATATATAAGAAATTAAAACGGATTGATTTACCATTCGTCATTTACATATAAAGGAAGAATATTGTGGGCGGTGTATAGATATGCCTCCTAATCCAAATAATCTAGCTGTTCTCGCATACCATATTTCATAGTGTCCCACACAACATCCCAGTTTCGAAGAAAGACTGATGGCTTGGAAAGGTTTTTGAATTATCTGGTGTGAAAGTAAAAATGCAAAAAGTAAAAAGACAAATGTTGTGGCGTTTCTCTTAGACACGAGGAGAATTGGTATATGTCCTTTTACAGATATTTAAGGCTAGTCTGCACTATGGCACAATCCTGCCTAGCGCCACACACAAATAATCTGTGTGTATAAGTATACATTTACTAGTATTTGTCTACCTCACACCAAGAATGTTACTCCCTTAAGTAGTCTCTCTGTGAATTGTAGCGGTAAGAATGTATCGCTTACGTGTGTGTATGTTGGGCCTCAATTTTTATGAAAGTGTCTGTCTGTCTGTAACGGGTGTCGTCACTGAAGCAGGATCGCTTACCTTTTTTTGACGAAAACCTGGCATCATATCCATTGTTATTCTTAGGCATGGCTTCTGGTAGGTTGGGAGTAAAACAATGAACTTTGCTTTCCTTACAGGTCTCCTGTGATTATTGAAATGTATTTGTTGTTTTTATATGACTCTTTTCCTATAACTCACAACATTTATTTATTTTATGAGTATTTACCGGATATAGAATTAAGTCAAATATTAAGTTGTTGCTGTTATTGTTTCAGTGTGTCCTATTGTCAACAAAATGATTCAACAGTTTTAAATGGTTCTGGAACGCTGACAAAACCCCTTTTCCTCTAAAGTATCAGTCATTACATTACTCGTACATCGTGACTCGTATACATATAGGTTTCATTTGTGTATTGTCGTTCAGCCTTTCAATCTGGCGTCATTAGTAATGACTAACTCGTCGTCGTTGTTTCTGTTCTTGTTGGTGCACTGATTCCATGTATTGTGTTAGGGACATACGGTATATGTTCAGATCACGGGGAATATACACTTGCAATACCAAGAAAAGATAGTGCGATGACGCAATGCTTGGCCTTGGTCACGTGGTCGACCCCCTGCTGACATATCAAGTCCGGTACTATAACCTGATTATCGCTAGGTTCAAAGGTTACTATTTAAGTAAGTTTTACGTCATCATGATCTGCACATTACAGTGTGCACTTTGGTCCACAGTCTAGAGGATTCACTGTTCCACAGCCCTATGTAAGGGTAATATTTAGGTCTATAGTAATACACAGTGCTAGCAGGTTCAGAATCGTGTAACATACGGTTTCCGGTAGTCGGTCAAAGTTCACTTCCGCCGAGCCCTTACTAAAATGCTATTTTGGTTCAGGTTCAGAATCGCTCATCTTAATGGTTCTGCTTTTAAATTTAAATCTGAATTTATTGTTTCATATATTTCACAGAGACTTAACGTTTGTCTTTGTTTCCCGTACTGTGGTGTATAGGCGACCTGATGAAAATTGGTAGATGAACTAACGTCAGCTGATTTACTGTTAGTAGCCTCTGTGTCCTTGACGATATATTCGTGGTTGCAGAATATAGTAATATACTGCAGACTGTAGGCCTCCGTTGTAAAACCAGGATTCTAGTCACTTTGGACCGCTCTGGTATTATCAAGATATTATTGCCGACTTTTGCGAGAAGTGTTTAAATATTTCGGGATAACCGGTTTTGGGCAGACCATCGATCGACGTGGTTTAAGCGAGTTACTGATGGTAAAAGCTAGATTGTACTGGGCCTAGGCCACCGTGGTATAACCGAAATTCATGCTGATAATGGACCTCCTTGGTGTAATCGAGATTATTGCTGATAATGGTCCTCCTTGGTGTAGGGGCGGTGGGGTAGTCTAGTGGTTAAAGCGTTGGCTCGTCACGCCGAACACCCGGGTTCGAATCCCCACATGGGTACAATGAGTGAAGCCCATTTCTGGTGTACCCCGCCGTGATATTGCTGGAATATGGTCCTCCTTGGTGTAATCGAGATTGTTGCTGATAATGGTCCTCCTTGGTGTAATCGAGATTGTTGCTGATAATGGACCTCCTTGGTGTAATCGAGATTGTTGCTGATAATGGACCTCCTTGGTGTAATCGAGATTGTTGCTGATAATGGTCCTCCTTGGTGTAGGGGCGGTGGGGTAGTCTAGTGGTTAAAGCGTTGGCTGTCACGCGCCGAACGCCGATACACCTCCTTTCCCATTTCTGGTGTCCCCACATGATATTGCTGATAATGGTGAAGCCCCTTGGTGTAATCGCCGATTGTTGCTGATAATGGTCCTCCTTGGTGTAATCGAGATTGTTGCTGATAATGGTCCTCCTTGGTGTAATCGAGATTGTTGCTGATAATGGACCTCTTTGGTGTAATCGAGATTGTTGCTGATAATGGACCTCATTGGTGTAATCGAGATTGTTGCTGATAATGGTCCTCCTTGGTGTAATCGAGATTGTGCAGACTAAAGGCGCCCGTGGTATAGCCGTAACCGAGATTCTGCAGACTAAAGGCGCCCGTGGTAAAGCCGTAAGCAAGATTCTGCAGACTAAAGACCGCCCTGGTTTAACTGTAACCGAGATTATGTAGTTTACTGACAGCCGTGGTATAACTGTAACCGAGATTCTGAAGACTAAAGACAGCCGTGGTATAGCCGTAACCATGATTCTGCAGACTAAAGTATATCGCCCTACTTGAGTTGTCTAAATCACTTCACAACATAGTATGATGGCCTATCGGATTTTATCGATCGTCGTAAACTGTTAACCCTGGCTATGTGTATAGGGTAAATCACGACTCTCCAAAAGACAGGGGAATGCACAACATATATAGAGAATTTCTTGTATTGTGTTGATACCCTTCCAAACAATTCCCAAGTTTTACCCAATAGAAGATACGTCAAGATAATACCTTGTATGATGAAGTTTTATAGTTTTCCCACTGCTGTTTTATCCAATTAAGAAACAAAAGGGTAAGGAAACAAACTCCTCAACCTCCACGCACATCACCGATACGTCGCAGGCTTCTGTGGAATGTTGTGCTGTGTGTGCGGATTACGAAGGTCACTAGCAACTATTTGTGGCAGGTAGTCGGTCAATCAGGTGTGCGTTCAGTGTAATCGGATGGGAAAGTGTTGCTGTGACAAATCCAAGGGTGAGCTTACAATATATCCACCCAGAGTATTTATAGCTGTGAGGCAATATCTCTACACTTCGATGCAAAAAACAGTACACCATAAAAACACTTCGATGCAAAAAATAGTACACCATAAAAACACTGCGTTAGCTTTAACTGTTTTAACGCCGCACGCTGAAACTACCAGGTATATGACGGCGGCCTGTAAATATCCGAGTTTGGATCCAATGACTTATGTCATGACAAACGCGATGTGGATCCACGAGGCTGACTATCCGGTTCAATGCCTTGTCCCGTACGCTGAGATGCTGCTTGAGACCTCTACCCTGACGTGGAATACTTACGGGTTTCAAATTCAGTATCCTGCCTAGATAAGTGAAGATCCTTTCATCAAGCATTGCAGACGCTGCGTATCTGCGATAGTTGTAAGGATTGACATGGGATCTGAAGGATACAGATGTCTGTCACGAAGGAGCCATCGAAACATCAGCACAATATGTTTCCTCGCCTATCAAATCTATACACGATACATGTACGAAATAACTGCTGCTACTACGACTACTGTACTACTAATAGCCAACAATACCACCACCACCACTACTACTACTACCACTACTACTACTACTACTACTACTACTACCACTACTACTACTACTACTACCACTACTACTACTACCACTACTACTACCTACCACTACTACTACTACCACCACTACTACTACTACTACTACTACTACTACTACTACTACTACCACTACCACTACTACTACTACTACTACTACTACTACTACTACTACTACTACTACTACTACCACTACTACTACTACTACTACTACTACTACTACTACTACTACTACCACCACTACTACTACTACTACTACTACTACTACTACTACTACTACTACTACTACCACTACTACCACTACTACTACTAGTAACTGCCTGAAAGGTATCTTTCGCTGGGTCTTACAAACACTGACACGCATTTCGAGACGCACGCTCCATGTATGCCGTACTTCTACTACTACTACTACTACTACTACTACTACTACTACTGCTGCTGCAGGTGATTTTAGCAGCTCATGCTTATAATCGCACGTATCCTCGACGCACCACATGGGTCGTCTCGTTGGCGTGATCCCTTAGGTCATCACAGAAATAATATTTGAAAGTACACCACATGGATTTCACCCAACCTTTGTCCATTTTCATATCTGTTTGTTTGACCGACTACGTGGCGGAGTGGGCCCTGTTTCCGGTTCAAATATCAAGACTTGTGCTTGGATTGTCGTCTGCCCATCTGTTTCCCGCGCATGGGATGCTGACAGTGACGGATCGTCTGCTGACAGGACATCCGTGACGCCACGACATTGGTCACTTATTTCCTCTGAGGTTCTCAAATTTTATTTTTGATATACAATTACAGCAAGGAGGGCCAAACCATGTTCAGCGCCTGGTACTATTGTTTATATTCAAGTCCAAAAACGTTAACCTTGTTAGACAGAATTCCACATTTGTAAATACCAATATGTCATAAATTAACTGATTTTGCTGTATAGATAAGAGAAAGCTTACAATTTCATAATTTTCACTAGCCATCTTTACCCATATCAATGGCTGTGTAACTCTAGCCGACATATTTCAGTCATAACACAATGTGGTCTACAGCTGGGTAGCTTAGTGGACAGAGTGTTCGCACGTCATTGCGAAGATCTACGGTTTCGATTTCCAACATGGGAGCAAGTTGGGGAGCTCACTTGATATCCTCAGTGGCATTGATTGAATATTGCACATATCGCTCAGTTATAGGTTTGAAGAATTATTGGTCACAACGTACTGGGAAGTAACACTTATTTCTGAAAAGTTTGACACAAGATGGTGATACCGTGTGAATTTTTGAGTGTGATACGACGTAGACTGAAGTGGTGAAATAGAGGCGCAGGCAAGCTATTGATCTGGTTCAGGCGTTTATCTGACTATCACACCCCAGCGTTAGTATGAAACCCCAGTCCTCTTCTCCATACCTTCGGCTGTGCTCAGGTAGACTGTAGACGTACATGTTGAAGTTATTTATTCAACTGAAAACTGTTTACAAAATGCACTACTGCCGTCTGAGTACTGTCGAACGTCTCGTCTATCGGCTCGTCTTAGACTATTATATCATAAAATAGGACAGCTCAAGTTGAACTTTAACCTTACCCACCCCCATCCAAACCCTGAACCCTGCAAAGGACAGACACATTGAGAGACCCCCCACTTCTTAGCCCCGCCCACCCTGCGTACTGCAGAGGAAGGGGGCTTTATATCCATACAATCTTCTCGGGGAAAAGCGCGCGACTGATAAGGAGCTGACAGTATGTAGGTACATGTAGATGGTTTACACTGGCACATCGCCAGACGGCTCGGCACGCGAAAACAACGTTGCTATTGTTCTTTTCAAGTAAATCTCCGTGACCCCTGAGAGTTACCTCCCCTTGTTGCACCTCGACAAGTGTACATTGGTAGTTGGGTGGGTGAGGTTTTATATTGGTGGATTAGACGGGTTGGCACTGCGCCCGTCTTCACATAGAGTGTTCAGTGTTCGAACCTCTACCAGTCGCCGGTTGACATTTCTTAAGGATTTCATTGTCAGCAGTTGAGTGTGATTCTAAGAAGGCTCTGTCGCACCTCGGTGCTCACGTAGGCTGGTAGACAATCAGTAAGCTTTGTCTGCCATTGAATACCAGGCACACGTGTTATACTGGCGACAGAGTGGAGAGGCATGGTCTGCCAGACATTCTTACCTGACACTTTACATGAGTCTCGGACGCAGGTCGACTTCATACCTGTCGAGACGCCACGAGGTGACGACCATTTTTACAGAGCCAGTTGGTGGTCAGCCAAGAAGAACCAGTGGCCATTGTCAAAACAGCGTCGGCCATTGTTGACACGTGATCATTACCTCCATCCGTCCCTTTAACTGACACACAACAAAGTGTGCTGGCTTGCTTGTGTCAGGCTAACAGGATGCTATATATATATGGACATGGAAGTTAGGGCATTCACCTGTTTGTATTACGGTTAAGCTTTGAAATTACATTTGTTACCAATTGTAGTGGTAAGAGCGCCGCCCGGAGAACGGAAGGTCGCGGGTTCGATCCCCGACCGCGTCATACCAAAAGACGTTAAAATATGGTACTTGTTGGTCCCTTCCTAGCGCTCGGCATTAATGGGTACAAGGACTGGACGGCTCTGAGTCAGTATAATGTTTCTGAGTGGGGTATTCATGCTTCACTGCGGCATGGTATCTCAGTGGGCTAGCACTATAAAACCAGCTTCAGTCTGGGCTAGTACAAGCAGCCGCACATACACAAACACATACACACGCATGCACGTCGTCATATGAGCGAAATGTTCTCAAGCACGACGTAAACACCCAATTTCACCTCACCTCCTGTTTTTGATGAAGTATCAGTGTGATCAGGACATGGGTCGGTGTCATGGGATAGGTACGCGTGGCAGAGTTGTTTGTTGTGACACAGGGTAGCATCAATCCTGCAATATCTCATGCATATAAGTAGACGAAGCTAACCAGCCAGAGAACTCACATGGCGTGACCAACCGTTCAGTTTCGTGGCCGTTCCTCACAAACTTCAGTTCTGTTGTAACACAATAGAAGAACTCTTCTTTTGGGCACCCAACATGATATCTTGTCATGACAGGTGGGATAGCCTAATGATTTGGATGGCTCCCCCGAAGCCTCGTTTTATTCTCAATATAGGTACACCGTATTAAACCCCCTTGCTCGTTCAGTTTACAAGATATGACATATTTCCATCTACAGGACTGAACGAGCAAGGGTTCGGTTTAATACGGTGTCCATACATTGCAGTGTTTCCACGCAACTCTGTACTGCTATATACCACATTGTCTTGGATTATGCATACTTCTGTGAATGACCAATCATTCCATGACCAATCCATGTAAAACGTTGCGGCCATAAAGATAAATGGCTTTGTACCTTTCATGACCCATCTATATACATTGTCGCCATCAGGATGTATAACCTTGTACCTTTCATGACCCATCTATATACATTGTCGCCATCAGGATGTATAACCTTGTACCTTTCATGACCCATCTATATACATTGTCGCCATCAGGATGTATAACCTTGTACCTTTCATGACCCATCTATATACATTGTCGCCATCAGGATGTATAACCTTGTACCTTTCATGATCCATCTATATACATTGTCGCCATCAGGATGTATAACCTTGTACCTTTCATGATCCATCTATATACATTGTCGCCATCAGGATGTATAACCTTGTACCTTTCATGACCCATCTATATACATTGTCGCCATCAGGATGTATAACCTTGTACCTTTCATGACCCATCTATATACATTGTCGCCATCAGGATGTATAACCTTGTACCTTTCATGACCCATCTACATGTATATACATTGTCGCCATCAGGATGTATAACCTTGTACCTTTCATGATCCATCTATATACATTGTCGCCATCAGGATGTATAACCTTGTACCTTTCATGACCCATCTATATACATTGTCGCCATCAGGATGTATAACCTTGTACCTTTCATGATCCATCTATATACATTGTCGCCATCAGGATGTATAACCTTGTACCTTTCATGATCCATCTATATACATTGTCGCCATCAGGATGTATAACCTTGTACCTTTCATGACCCATCTATATACATTGTCGCCATCAGGATGTATAACCTTGTACCTTTCATGACCCATCTATATACATTGTCGCCATCAGGATGTATAACCTTGTACCTTTCATGATCCATCTATATACATTGTCGCCATCAGGATGTATAACCTTGTACCTTTCATGACCCATCTATATACATTGTCGCCATCAGGATGTATAACTTTGTACCTTTCATGATCCATCTATATACATTGTCGCCATCAGGATGTATAACCTTGTACCTTTCACGGCCCATCATGACCCATCTATATACATTGTCGCCATCAGGATGTATAACCTTGTACCTTTCATGATCCATCTATATACATTGTCGCCATCAGGATGTATAACCTTGTACCTTTCATGATCCATCTATATACATTGTCGCCATCAGGATGTATACACTTGTACCTTTCATGATCCATCTATATACATTGTCGCCATCAGGATGTATAACCTTGTACCTTTCATGACCCATCTATATACATTGTCGCCATCAGGATGTATAACCTTGTACCTTTCATGACCCATCTATATACATTGTCGCCATCAGGATGTATAACCTTGTACCTTTCATGACCCATCTATATACATTGTCGCCATCAGGATGTATAACCTTGTACCTTTCATGATCCATCTATATACATTGTCGCCATCAGGATGTATAACCTTGTACCTTTCATGATCCATCTATATACATTGTCGCCATCAGGATGTATAACCTTGTACCTTTCATGACCCATCTATATACATTGTCGCCATCAGGATATATATCCTTGTACCTTTCATGAACCATCTATATACATTGTCGCCATCAGGATATATATCCTTGTACCTTTCATGAACCATCTATATACATTGTCGCCATCAGGATGTATAACCTTGTACCTTTCATGACCCATCTATATACATTGTCGCCATCAGGATGTATAACCTTGTACCTTTCATGATCCATCTATATACATTGTCGCCATCAGGATGTATAACCTTGTACCTTTCATGACCCATCTATATACATTGTCGCCATCAGGATGTATAACCTTGTACCTTTCATGACCCATCTATATACATTGTCGCCATCAAGATGTGTAACCTTGTACCTTTCATGATCCATCTATATACATTGTCGCCATCAGGATGTATATTGTACATTGTCGCCATCAGGATGTATAACCTTGTACCTTTCATGATCCATCTATATACATTGTCGCCCATCAGGATGTATAACCTTGTACCTTTCATGACCCATCTATATACATTGTCGCCATCAGGATGTATAACCTTGTACCTTTCATGACCCATCTATATACATTGTCGCCATCAGGATGTATAACCTTGTACCTTTCATGATCCATCTATATACATTGTCGCCATCAGGATGTATAACCTTGTACCTTTCATGACCCATCTATATACATTGTCGCCATCAGGATGTATAACCTTGTACCTTTCATGACCCATCTATATACATTGTCGCCATCAGGATGTATAACCTTGTACCTTTCATGATCCATCTATATACATTGTCGCCATCAGGATGTATAACCTTGTACCTTTCATGATCCATCTATATACATTGTCGCCATCAGGATGTATAACCTTGTACCTTTCATGACCCATCTATATACATTGTCGCCATCAGGATGTATAACCTTGTACCTTTCATGATCCATCTATATACATTGTCGCCATCAGGATGTATAACCTTGTACCTTTCATGACCCATCTATATACATTGTCGCCATCAGGATGTATAACCTTGTACCTTTCATGACCCATCTATATACATTGTCGCCATCAGGATGTATAACCTTGTACCTTTCATGACCCATCTATATACATTGTCGCCATCAGGATGTATAACCTTGTACCTTTCATGATCCCATCTATATACATTGTCGCCATCAGGATGTATAACCTTGTACCTTTCATGACCCATCTATATACATTGTCGCCATCAGGATGTATAACCTTGTACCTTTCATGACCCATCTATATACATTGTCGCCATCAGGATGTATAACCTTGTACCTTTCATGATCCATCTATATACATTGTCGCCATCAGGATGTATAACCTTGTACCTTTCATGACCCATCTATATACATTGTCGCCATCAGGATGTATAACCTTGTACCTTTCATGACCCATCTATATACATTGTCGCCATCAGGATGTATAACCTTGTACCTTTCATGACCCATCTATATACATTGTCGCCATCAGGATGTATAACCTTGTACCTTTCATGACCCATTATATACATTGTCGCCATCAGGGATGACCCATCTATATACATTGTCGCCATCAGGATGTATAACCTTGTACCTTTCATGATCCATCTATATACATTGTCGCCATCAGGATGTATAACCTTGTACCTTTCATGACCCATCTATATACATTGTCGCCATCAGGATGTATAACCTTGTACCTTTCATGATCCATCTATATACATTGTCGCCATCAGGATGTATAACCTTGTACCTTTCATGACCCATCTATATACATTGTCGCCATCAGGATGTATAACCTTGTTTTTCACCTTGCATGACCATGTAAGTTGAGACCATGTACTTGCATGAGATTTAAAAACTACATTGCCAATGTAGAGATATATAGCCTTGTTCTTTATCGTCCATTAACCGTCATTATACAAAGATGTCACCATCAGAATGTAACCTTGCACTTTTCATGACACATTTACATACAATGTTGCAACCATTAGGATTTATAACCCGGTACTCTATCGTGCATATTGCATGCAATGAAAATTCCGCGTAACAAGATTATAGCCGTAGGTAAATAGGCAGACTGTGTTTTGGGCTGGAAGAAAAGGGAACTAAGGCCCAGATATGACAGCTTTCGCATCACCAGATCACTTATAATGAAATGTGACAAAGAAGTGTAGCGAAACTTGAATCCGAAAGGATTTCATATTGACTATCTTGAAAAACAAATTCACTTCTTGATGCCCATTTATATTATATTATATTTCGGTCTCTTCCCAAGTATATACCATCCTTATAGCAATAAAATACCACGCTCGTGGAAAAAAAAGACGAGCCGAAACAAACACACCCAGCTCCCCGACTTTATGAATGATCAGAATTATCGATTTGAATGTACTGCCCCACCCCCGTGGCGTCTAGTTCACCACGGAGGTAGAGCTTCACTACAAAGAGAGTGGAATGTCATTCACACCTGTATACAGGGGGCTGCAGACTGTCTGTCTCAATAGGGGACCACATAGCTGCATATTGTACATATAGCAACATATCCCGACTGAAGAACCAGTCATATTACAGTAGCAGATAACGGTAGAAACGTTGTATATCACACCCTGATTGATTGAATACTCTCGCCGTCACACCCACAGTCGAAATCTGGTCCACATTACTGGTTTCATATGATAAATAACACAACTTTCTTTTTGATCTCCTGAATAATTTCCGAAAGTATGCCAGTGTGGTTTAGCAAAGGGTTGTGTTTGTGAACTTCTGAGGCACGTCTTCTGTAGGTGTTGTTAGGTAACTCGATCGGTGGCGTTTACTGTCACTGCTGTCGCCGGTGATTTAGATAGTGCTGGAATGCACCTGACTGCCCTGCTCAGAACTCTCAGGATTGCTACACGTACATAATGTAATGCTGGAATGCTTGATGGACATTAACGTGGGGAGCCACAGTTGTAATTAGTGAAAAGACGTATCACATATGTCGGTATGGTTCGAGTATTGAACCTATCGCATTTCAGGGAAATACCCAGTTCAGGACGATTGAGTGAGTGAGTGAGTGGGCGTGGGTTTACGCCATTCGTGGCAGTATGCCAGATATATCACGGCAGGGGACATCATTGTTTACGTAGAGTACCCATGTGGAGAATCGAACCTTGACCTGAGACGTGACAAGCTTTAACCACTGGGCTACCCCACCTCGATGCCTATGTTTGATCTGACTGACTCGTATTTGCTCTTCCTAGTTAAACAAACTGGATTATGTAACATGCCTACAGCATGATAATACATCTACATGTATGTGTGTGTGACACACAGTCACGGGCAGGCAATGTGTACAGTCACACACACACAGTATGCAAACTCTCTGGGACATATATCATTATTGCTTGCAAGTTCAGGTTTGGGAGCCTAACGGTTTATGTATTCGCTCGTCACGCTGAAGACCCAGGTTGATTTCCTCACGTGGGTACAATGCGTAAAACCCCTTTCTGGTGTCACAAGCAGTGATACTCGTTCACTTACAGTTAACACACTAGTTACGTAATGTACTAAGGTGACCTCAAAGGCAAAAACACCTATAAAAACAGATCAATATACAATCATAATCATATGTTTATCAATATATGCCCGCCGCCATATAGCTGGGATATTGCTGAGTGCGGCGTAAAACTAAACTCACTCACTCACTATCACTATATGCAGTACGAATCTCAGCGAAATAGATCTTGTAGACTGAAGTTACAAGACATAAAGGTATAATTCTCACATTTAGATAAATGATAATCTTCAGACTTGCTTTGCTATTTACCATCATAGCCATAACCTCAACGTGATGTCCTTCTTATTAAAACCAAAGAGCGCATTTGATGTTCCCAATTTGACCATGGAAAACCCGACACATCTGTCCACCCAGTGGTCAATTTGGCCAGGGATCCTGTGTCACACTGTGCGTATATTCGCAGTTTGTGTGATGTGATGTTTTTTTCCTTTCTCATACCCGGAGAAGCACGAATGGCTCACATTATTCCCTGTAGAACTAAACCGGAAATGTCTGATGTCTGTAATTTCCTGAACCGTTTCATTTGTTGTAAGGTACGCTTCCGGTATCATTTTTAAAATTCGACCACTGACGCCTCAAAGCTGAGATGTACCAAGTATCACCGAACCTCCTACATGCACTCTACTAGGGCTGGATATTGCCCTGATTTTCATATTGCGATATATTGCAATAATTTAAGAGATATTGCAATACATATTGTGATATATTGACTGGAAGGTTTCTGTCCAAGTGCGTACATCATAAATTCATAATAGCTCTCTGTGTGCGACATCATCTTCTTAGTTGCTGTTACACCATACTTTCTTCCCCACTGTGTATGGGTGTGTGCCAATCGTTTACAGACAAAATAATATAGAGCCTGAATGTGGAATATATTGCACCAACGTTTTGCGAACATAATGATAAAGGTTAATAGTATAACATGATTTTCATGGTCAGTGTTGTTTGCTTAAACAGAACGCACTTCAGTGCAGTATGTAATTATTGTTACTGTATGTGATTCATTCAGATTCAGTGTATCTATAGCCTGTTTTTTATATTGTATCGTCCTCTATAGTTACAGTATTTTAGATTTAATTACTAGTTTTAAATACATATCTGTGATAGTCTAGTTGGTTTTACTGTTCTTTGTCGACAGATATTTTAAATTGATTACTTTGTTTTCATCGCTATATGGCTGTAATATTGCCGATGCGATGTCAAATTTTAACTCACTCCCTCACTCATTCAGATTCAGTGTGTTAACACGAACTATTGCCAAATGAAACAAAAACAAGATTTAGTTGAACTACTTGAGATGAAAAATCGCATGTGACCTCCAGTAGCTAAGATCCTTGACTGGAATGTCATAATACAGTCCTACAATTTTTCTAAGACTCAGGCCTGTATGATACCTTGACATCATATGCCCCATTATGAAACCAAAAAAAATAACAAAATACCGTGAACTGTGAAATGGTCACTCAGAGCCATTCCTCATCTACGATAAACTGTTGTAGCAGTTTTGGGAGAAAATTTAAATTCGTTTCCTAAGGGATAAGGCCTTATAAGTTGTTATTTAAGTCTACAGAGGTTTTGGCTTTTAGAAGTATACCAACATACCGATATGCACCCTACCGGTTGTTTCTTTTAATATATACCCAATATACATTCATATATAACATACCAACAATATTCACCATACCATCACATGCGCCAAGTATCAAATATCAATATGCCCTCTGTCAGATAACATGCCCACATGTACTTTAAATTCACATATCGTGACCTACGAATATGCATCTTACCTTCATATACCACATACAACATTCTACTTCGAATGTAAGAACAATATGCACTCAGTTTTCGTATTATATATAACAAAATGCATGACTTGTACATATATGACACCAACATGCTTCATACCATCATACTTGACATATATCTTGACATATATATGTATATCACACCAAGACTGTATATAACACCCATTAATCACATCAAGATACACGTATATAACATGCATATACCCATATCAATTACAGAAGTGATTTCCTACATTCGTGACATACCTACTGTGGCTTGATACAATCGGGGGTTTGTTTACATCTAACGACGACGTTGATCATCTCTGCCCTTCAAGATAAGCTACTCGGCAAAAAACTCCACACAGATAGGTAATAGCTCTTGCAGTAATGCACACGCCTTTATTGACGATCTGTTGACTGTTTTGTACCTGATTCTTTTAAAAAGACGCTGATACTAGAGATTATTAAATACAGAAAGTATGACTTTCGTGTGATAATCGTACTTGCGAAACACCTGTCGGAATTCAACACATCGTTATGACACAAGTCTCCTGTAGATCGGCACCTCATCCAGGTATAATCTTTCTTGCATAATATAATGTCAAGTAGAATCATTCTTGTATGGTAAACGTCAAAGAACAGAGGGTGATGAAACACTGGTTTAGTGTCAGACCAACATTCCACACACTCCGTTCCGCTAGAACTCCCTCATGTATGTACGATGTAAAACTGGTTAAAAATGTATATGTCATTATCACAGATACACATTGTTACCACCGTCCTCTGGCACATAATAGACGCATTTATTAAACACACCGACAAAGGACACAGGACACAATAAGCTTTAGCACTCTGAAATTCCAGACTACAATATCGGATATTAAGATCATTGTGTGATTATAGCAGTATTTGTACATTGTTGCAGATATACTTAGCGCATGTTGATATACACACAAAAGGTATTCTACAATGTACACTCACACATGTTCTAGACAGACCTGTATCTGTAGGCTGGACACAGATATATCGTCATCAGACAGGCACTTCAGTGTCGGGATCAATATTAAGTGTCTCAAAGGTTGGGCCCCTACACGTATATAACATGTCCTGTTTGTTAAGGTGTTTATGTTCGTATCGCTTATCAAAGGTGAGTGAGTGAGTTGGGTTTGATATGCATTCAGTTCTGTCACAGCCTGTCCTTTTACTGTAGGTGGAAAGCGCTAAGTTATATGGGCCGTGATAGTTGCCACTCAGGTAAAACGCACCGACATAGGTAAATACAATCAAGCAAAAATATAATACAATACAGGTAAATACATAAAACAATCAAGGTGTATACATAATACAATGAAGGTAAATACATAATACAATCAAGGTAAATGCATAATACAAACAAGGTAAATGCATAATACAATCAAGGTAAATACATAATACAATCAAGGTAAATGCATAATACAATCAAGGTAAATACATAATACAAACAAGGTAAAACATAATACAATCAAGGTAAATGCATAATACAAACAAGGTAAATACATAATACAAAAAAGGTAAATACATAATACAAGCAAGGTAAATACATAATACAATCAAGGTAAATACATAATACAAACAAGGTAAATGCATAATACAATCAAGGTAAATACATAATACAATCAAGGTAAATGCATAATACAATCAAGGTAAATACATAATACAATCCAGGTAAATACATAATACAATCAAGGTAATGCATAATACAATCAAGGTAAATACATAATACCATCAAGGTAAATACATAATATACTGAACATCATTAAAACGCACCACTTATAAAAGTTCAGAGTATTTAAAGCACGTGTAAGGAATTGATATTTTTTGAGTGGATAATAACAGATGGACGACTGACAAAAACAACAACACAGAAAAGACGCTCATTCATTGAAATGTTCCACAGTCAGAAAGGATCAAACACACGTGGGGTCAAATCGAAAAGTCAATATCGCGTGTGACCGCCATTTGCATTGACACATGCAGTTCAACGTCTCCTCACTGAGCCAATAAGCGTCTGAATAGAGTTCTTGAGGATGGCATTCCACTTCTTCAGTAGTGCAGCCTCAAGTTCCCGGATGTTTCGCATCTGTTGTCGCCGCGAAAGACTTTGACCAATTTCGTCCCACAAGTGCTCCATGGGGGAGGCATCTGGCGACTGTGCTGGCCAAAGAATAACCTGGATGTGTTGCTGGGCCAGATACTGCATGGAAGGTCTTGTTGTGTGTGCCCGTGCGTTGTCCTGTTGAAAAGTATGGACATCTTGGTAGTGATTGAAGACAGATACGATGTGATTCTGAAGAATCTGCTCACGGTAATAAAGGGCATTAACTCTCCCTTGACAGACATGAAGGCAGTCCTGTGATTGTAATTTATTCCACCCCAGACCATGACACTCCCACCACCCAAAGGTCTGTCTGAACCACACACTCATCAGCATAACGTTCACCACGTCTACGCCAAACACGTTATCGGCCAACAGCATTACGTAGACTACCACACCATGCCATTGTTGTAACCTTTACTGAAAATGCCTGCTAGCCTATTATATACGCTCATTACGGTGTCTGTCAGTCAGAATTGGTCCAACGTAAGGACGTTGAGCATGGAGCCCTCTAGCGTGTAGACGGCGTCGCATGGAGTCAGCGCTGATGACCCCCACGTCAACCTTGAACTAGTGCAGCAGTCCTGGCAGTCGGCAGTGTTCAATCACTAATATGGACACGGTCAATATGGCGGTCCTGATGGAGCGTCGTAACACGTTGTTGCCAAGGTCATTGAAGGTCACGGGTGCTGCCTGTCTACTGATGTCGTCTATGAAGCCTAACGATGGTGGAGTGGCCAAGTCCAAGTTGTCGAGCAATATCCCTGCTGCCGGTGCCAACCTGAATCATGCCTAGTGCACGTTCTCTTTTATGAGGTGTTAATCTCGGCATCTCTGTCCTCGTTTCACAATCGTTAGTGAAGCAATGAGAATTGGTTCTCATACACCTGCTTTTAATGTCACAGTCAGTATGATTTCAGAATGAAATTCGCGCTTTTTTCATGGCGTGGCTGCATGTTTGTGCATTTTGGAATTAAGAGTCATACTGTGGACAGGAATTTGTTTCTAAAGCATGTTTTCAACTGGACATGCCCTTCGACTTCATGTTAGTTATAATCAGTGATCATTGTCATGCTGAAATCCATCTTGATGAAAATATGGACAATTTTAGGCTGGTGCGTTTTCAATGATGTGTAGTATACAAGCAAGACCAATTTGGGATGCAATACGACTCGGCACAGCAATATGCGGAACTGCATACCCTTCTAGTCAATGTACGTCCAACATTTTTCTATATTTCGGTTCGTATTTGTAGGTGACCTGTTTCAACTAATTTGATAGCAGATAAAGATGTCTACGCATCACAGGTTTTCAGGTCCAATCGAGCATACGCTTTCTACTAAGGTTTCAAAGAACGCCATACTGATCAAGGTTACAACAATCAAGGCCCCAGTTAAGTCTTAAAGTTCTAATGGTAGGATGTGGAGGACATTCGACGCATCAATGACAAAAGATCCTGTTACAATTCCCCATATTGACTTGTAACATACTCTACCATTTGGTTTAGTTTGACTAGGTTGAAGAGGACATTCTCACTGTTTCATTAATACCTGATTCTGTGGGAACTGTAAATCGACTTTGCTCTTAGATATTTCTTAAGTATCGAATATCGTAAACTACTTTCCCGAGTATTCAGACAAGGAGTGGGACCTACGTATGCAGCAAGACGTACCCCAACGTATTTGTGACGTCAAAGTAAAGTTGAGAAACGCCTGTTTCACGATACAAATGTGTATTTGCTTTGACTCTAGACACAAGTATTGTAGAGACTAGACACGGGATGTTTATCACAGCAGATATATTACATTTATTACCCACGTGGTCAACGTATGGGTAGTTGCATACTAATCTCGTACGTCACACGAGTGTTGTATCGCGTTGACCTGTGTCGTAACGACTTGACCTGAGATTCTAACGATTTGATTGGATAACCGATGACCTCTCAATTAGGTCACATTCTGACGTAACTATTTTTTCATTCATAACAAACACGTGTCGCTGTTTAATTGTGAGTCGAACTGAGACATTATATCCGTCGAAAAACGTAAACGCAATGTTTCCACCAGTGCTGTTAGCCGAATGTAGCAACTGCAAACCAAGAAACGGGGTGCTACGGAGTAGTTTACTGTAGGATGCTGTACGAGGCGATGACAACTGACATGAATCGTGACGTCGGTTGCCAAGGCAGTGACGTCATTACAGTGTGACGTCACAGTACAAAACTCTTACGCAACCTCTTTATGAAACCGGTTTCGGTTTGAAACCAAAATATTATCAAAAATACGCTATTTTGTCAATTTAATGCATGTAAGACGTGGGTAATAAATAAAATACCACACTCGGTCTCATTACATACGAATTATACGAAACTCGTGACCTTCCTATGTTATCTGACCTCGCTTTCGCTCGGTCAGACACTCGTTTCGTATAATTCGTATGTAATGAGACCTCGTGTAGTATTCTCTATATATGTCACGACAGTGCAGGACGGAGCTGACTTTAACCATATTTTGAATACGTGGAGGAAATAGGCCATGTGAGCTACAGGCCAGAAACGCCAAGAAGGCACATATTACATATTTCTCTATTTCCATTGATTAACGTACCGAAAAACTAGAGCCCTCTAAGCCTCCTCTGAAACTGGAACCGCAGCAGGATTCACATTTGCAATTAGAAATCAACGAAAAATGTATCATAATACCATGTTGGGTATTTTATATTTTTCTCAGTATGTGCCTTATCGGCCAAGTGTTTTCAAATATTTGTGTTAAAGTGTTTAACACCATGCTGTCGATCCTTAAGGTCATACATTTTAAACAAGAACTTCTATATTTGATGTGGTGTATGGAACAAACTTTAAACCGTTTTCAGGAATATGAAGAGGCAAAACCCAATTACAATAGTGTTCTGCTTTTTAACAGAACATTTTTTTAGTTGTGATGTCGGGATTTTTGTGGGTTTTGTTTTTGGTTTTTTTTGGTAAATATTTTGTAAATAACCTTCTGATCTGAAATGCTGTGTTGTTTCAGAGCTGGAGTGTTTGTCACACCTCTGTCCGACTGGCTTTATACGCTACAAGAAGTTCTGCTTCCGGTTCGTCATGCACAGCAAGAAGACCTGGAGGGATGCTCAGAAGTATTGTCAGGATGCCGGCGCCAACCTCATCTTCCTCAACTCCACCAAGAAACAGGAGTTCGTCGCTAAACACCTCAAGGACAACTTTGGTGAGTTGTGAGAGTTGAAGAAATGAGACTAATGGCAAACGTGTTAGGACGAAAGGGACACTAGATGGGAATTAAGGATTGGCAAAGTGATTGGGAGTGATTGAGACACATATAGCGTATAAAATACTAGAGAGGGGAGAACGAGATAGTGAGGGATAGTGAGCTGTTGAGAACTGGACCCTCCATTTAGTCCTAGAAAATATCATGACATGAAAGATATGTTTTGACAGAGAAACAGAGAGACGTATCGATCATCGTTTCTGTCCAGTTTGTTTGTTTTAAACATATTTTATTCATGAGAAAAGGATTGAGTACAAGTTCTACAACTTAGAACACCCTCTCCGTAGTATTTACATACTATTTACATTCATTCTACAAGATGGACAGAGAAGAACAGAAAGATGGGAAAGAGAGGAACAATTGCAATAATTAAGAAAATCGTTTTGATTGACAAATATCTGTTTGAACAATTTTAAATATGTTTTGATTTATGTGAACAGTCAGATCTGCATTACCATGTAATAGTAACTCATAGTTTATATTCACATTGGTAACACTGCGTAAATTAGTCATCATGGTAGTTCTCTGTACCGTATATAATTGACAGTCAAATAGGTAATGATAAGATTTTTCACAAACATTTCCACAAGAGCAACTTGGGTTATCTCTTATACCAGCGCGGAATAGATAATAATTTCTGTCCAGTATAGTTATAATAGGCCAATCTGTACTTGATATATGTTGAGGGCATTTCCACGCCGTCCTGGCCTTCTCGTCTGTATATACTTCTAAATATGTACGCGCGATCTATTTCACGAAGGCATGTTTACGTCCAAGGGTAAACAACGTTTGAAGGTCGGTGTGCATGTTTATCTACTGTGGAAGATTTACATAGTATCAACGGCAGGGCTCCTTGATCATAACACCGCCAAGAAACGAGATCCCACTATTAAGCATTGCCTAGAACGTGGAAGAGTATATTTAGGTGTAGCCTGCACACGTTGTTCATGAAGGCTGAGGGAAGAGGGTCTTACAATCTTATCATTTTTTTAATAAAGCAGAGTTTCTACTGAAAGTTCGACCAGTGAATTATCAGTACCAGCAAGTTGTGTCAAGTCGTTTGCCAAATGGTTTTATGGATTTGGAATATGACAGCAATATAACAAAATCTCATTTCAATCATGGGACTCATTTCAACGCGTACAGCATTTTCCGCAACATATTTGGTACATTAACGGCTTTGAAAAAAGGGGGCATTTATTCCAAGAAAGGGACAGAAATACGACCATGCGTCGGGATTTGAATAAGGAGTGTTCGTCTATTGATTTCATAGCTCTGAGGTGTGTGTATATGATGTGAGGTGTGTGTATATGATGTGAGGTGTGTGTATATGATGTGAGGTGTGTGTATATGATGTGAGGTGTGATGTGAGGTGTGTGTATATGATGTGAGGTGTGTGTATATGATGTGAGGTGTGTGTATATGATGTGAGGTGTGTGTATATGATGTGTGTCGTCCCACTGTTTTGGTGACTCAAACGTTGACCAGGGTTACAGCATTCAATATCAGAGTCAAGCTATCCACACGATTTATAGTTTAAAGCATTTCCGAATTTGACACATCAGGGACAAAAGTAACATCAGTAACTTTAACCATATGTGTTTCAGATGAACACTTGACTTGCCTTGACATGTCGGAGATTCTACATGATAATTAGAAGAGGTTTTTGTCAGATGTATTTACAACTGGTAGAAATAATAATATTGGCATACCAACAGGTGTACCAACATATCCATTAAAGTATGAAACCCTACCCTCTTTGTTGTTAGGTTTGAAGTCTACCAAATATTGCAAGGCTTCCTACAGCCACATATAATTATACTGCGGTATTGAACGAGATCACATTTAAACAATTGTGACACGCGCCTCAAATGTAATGGCAATATCGACTAGGATGCTCTCCCTTAGGTAAAGGCCGTTGTTTGGCTAGGTAGCAGGCCGCGGTGTCCCGGCGCTGTTGGTGGACGTGCAGTGTGTCACTGTCAGATCTACTGTACATTGGAAGATATACGAGTGTGAATGTCGCCAACAGTATCGTTCATATTTACACACGTGTAGCTGCAAGCGCGAATGACACATTTACACATAATTAATCACTTTAAACGCAGCTATGGAAAGAATGTGTGGGTGGTTAAGTCTACTTCTGCATATAGTGCCCTTCATCCGACTGTTTATACTAACGCGAGTGGGCTTTCCTTGCTATATATGAATGCCAGTTTATGTCCAACGGTTAACTCTCATGGTGTCATGGCAAAATCATAAACATGTTTGGTTGACGTTTTAGTAATTGCACGTGAATACAGAGAAGTTCATTTGCTAATCAAGCAATTGTTTTTTGAGTATATGTTTCCGAGTTAAATGAGATAATCTTTGTTGCGTTATTATTGCTGTAAAACAACATCGGATTCGTACATTTGACGACAGTTTGTGTGTCTGTCAATAATTTAACGGTCAATGAAGTTATTATAAAAATATATTTTAGAAGGAATGGCTTCAATATGTTTTTGCATTCATACACGTGATGTAATTATGTATGTATGAATGTATGTGCGTGCGTGTGTGCGTGCGTGCGTGCACATATAAAGACAATATCTTTTGCCTCTCTCTCTCTCTCTCTCTCTCTCTCTCTCTCTCTATCTCTTTATACCGTCGGTATGCACTTTCATTACGTGTTACATAAGGAAAAAGTGGGACGGTGGGGTAGCCTAGTGATTAAATCGTTCGCTCGTCACGCCGAAGGCCCGGGTTCGATTCCCCACATGGGTATAATGCGTAAAGCCCATTTCTGGTGTTCCCCCACCGTGATATTGCTGGAATATTGCTAAAAGCGGCGTAAAACCCAAGTCACTCACTCACTCAGCAGAAAAAGTCGTTTAGGCGATTCGTTAACTTGTTTCACCGTTTGTTCCCGGAAAGGATGGGTCTGTACGTGTGTTCCCGGGTAGGATGGGTCTGTACGTGTGTGACATGGCTCAGTATGGTTTTATCATTTCATTTTTATTTTTGTGAATTTTTATGTTATAGTTTGCGGTGTATAGTTTCTTTTGAGCACTAGTTTATAGGTGCTATTTTCTCTGAGGCAGTACTGCAGTGTTATTGCTTTCCAGAAGGAACGTAACAATCACGTTGGTGTTGATTTAAAGTGTTGACCACTCCTCCAAGACGTCTCTGATCCTTTCAAATTCAACAGGAAGCACGTTGTGGGGGTCTTAATTCCTTTCGAATGATTAAGCGTTAGATCTACGAAGATTTAAACAAATAAATTAGGTGAGCTACAGAACGTCGTGTACTGTTGCTGCTATGCATCGTTGAATAAAGACCTATAACACGCCACCATCAATTGGCTATTGACAAAGACGAACGTCAGCATATGAGCTTAAGACTTTTCTGGTTCAACATTCTTAAGTTGCTAAAGCACACAGTGCATATTTATTTAACAAATTGTTGCGCTACACAAATGCATGTATTATTATGTACAGTTATTGTCAATGGGACGCGTGTAAGTATGGATTCGGCTGAGTATCTCCTATATCATTTGCAAAGAAATGAGGGCAATGTTACCAAATGCATTTCACATGTGTATGTGCCGAGAACATAAAACTGCCCCCTACTGTGCTGTAAAATGAATATATTTCTTTAAAGTTTTTCTTTACTTAAAAGCAGCCGAATCTGCCTACGTGTAGCCGTAATTCAACATTAACATATAGTTTTCATTCATTTTAAATGCACTACCCTGTCGCTGCTCCACCGATCACTTGATTGTCTGGTGTGTTTCCAGGCCACCGTCGCATGGCAGGGGTACTGGTATGCGGCGTCAGGCAATGCGTACTTGTTCCGCAAATTTCGTGAATAGCAGTACTACCGGAAGTATTGGATATACTAACCCTAATCGCGAACACCTGGTGTCATCACTGTTTTTCAGTGTCCCATGGCAGGAGTACTGGTATGCGGCGTCAGGCAATACATACTTGTTCCGCAAATTGTGTGAATAGCAGTACTACCGGAAGTATTGGATATACTAACCCTAATCGCGAACACCTGGTGTCATCACTGTTTTTCAGTGTCCCATTCATATAATTGTCGCTGCTATTTTGCCTTTACACCAAATGGAACCTATCTGAAACCTTTATCGTTCTCGTACATTGTGAGGATTCGACGTCTTTAGTGTTGGAGGGAGTGAGGGAGTTTAGTTTTACGCCGCACTCAGCAATATTCCAGCTATATGGCGTCGGTCTCTAAATAATCAAGTCTGGACCAGACAATCCAGTGATCAACAGCATGAGCATCGATCTGCGCAGTTGGGAACCAATGACATGTGTCAACCAAGTCAGCGAGCCTGACCACCCGATGCCGTTAGTCACCTCTCACGACAAGCATGGGTTGCTGAAGATCAATTCTAACCCGGACCTTCACGGGTCTTTAGTCTAGGAGGTGAACACTCTAGGCTGTGCTGGGCTGTGTTGTGAGGCGCTGCCAGGAGTATATTCAGTGCTGTTGTTGTTGTTGTTGTTGTAGGGATCGTGTTGTGTCGTCGACAGATCTGTATCACCTGGATTAATGATCATATTTTACCCAGAGTTATGTAAATAACACCACGTGAACGACAGCGTGGGATATCACGTTACATCATCGCCGCGTTGAGTTCGTAATTTCTCATAATTCATACTGCATAATGGAACCAATGACAACGTAATGTGCACCGTAAACGGAGATGTGGGTGGTGTCTGGAGTTTGTACATGTTTGATCACGTCCATACGGTTTCACAGTTCCATAACACAAACCAGAAAACCTCTTGGTAATGATTGTGCATTCTGGCATTGTGAAATGTGAAACCTTTTTTCATGGATGTACGTTACACAAGTACGAACCTTTGTATACAGTTACATGTTACAAGGTGTATGTATAACAAAAGAGGGGCGGTGGGGTAGCCTAGTGGTTAAAGCGTTGGCTCGTCACGCCGAAGACCCGGGTTCGAATCCCCACATGGGTACAATGTGTGAAGCCCATTTCTGGTGTCTCCCGCCGTGATGTTGCTGGAATATTGCTAAAAGCGGCGTAAAACCAAACTCAGTCAGTCAGTATAACAAGAGAATGTATACAATCTCCAGGTATTCAGGAGTTGTGTTGTATGCACACATCAATCAGGTTATACACATAATTCGGGGGTGTTTAGGGGATTTCCTGACGTGATGTTGCCGGGACATTGCTAAACGCGTCTTAAAACCATACTCATTCACCCACTCGTTGTCTCAACATCAACACGCTTTGGGCAGACACACGATAGCTGACTAAGCTGGAGTCTGCAGTCTCTACCTTGTGGTAACATTATCTGCTTAGTACACAAGGTATTTGAATGGTCGTCACCAGGGAAACGCCAGTCTTGTTTCATCAAGAACATTACATGCACGTCATCGTCCTCCAGAGAGCTCGATCATCTTGTTATGGATCATTTGTAGCGGATCGTCTTGTAATAGATCATTTCGTAATGGATCGTCTTGTAATGGATCATCTTGTAATGAATCCTTTCGTAATGGAACATTTAGTTATGGATCACATTGTAATGGATCATCTTGTAGTGGATCGTCTTGCAATGATGAATCATCTTATAGTTACCATCTTGTAGTGGATCGTCTTGTAATGAAAACTTTCGTAAGGGTTCAAGTTGTAATGAATCACCTTGTAATTTATCATCTTGTAATGAATCCTTTCGTAATGGATCACATTGTAATGGATCATATTGTAGTGGATCGTCTTGCAATGAATCCTTTCGTAATGGTTCATGTTGTAATGAATCACCTTGTAAAGATCCATTACGAAAGGATTCGTTACAAGATGATCCACTACAAGATGAGTAGCTATAAAATGATTCATCATTGCAAGATGATTCATTACAAGGTGATTCATTACAACATGAACCATTACGAAAGGATTCATTACATGATGAATTTATCATCTTGTAATGAATCATCTTATAGGTAATCATCTTGTAATGAAATATATCATGTAATAGATCCTTTCGTAATGGTTCATGTTGTTGCCGATCATCTCATTATCTTGCAATCGTTCATTTTTTAGTATTGTGACGTGAATTCTTGTATTCCCGTTTCCTGTTGTGATTGGCAGCACTGATTGTAATGCAGGCCATGCTTATCCTTTGGTCGAAATACCACGTGATATAAAGGATTTTCACCGATCCAGTCAGGTAATGTAACGACTAGTTTGTCTTCCAGAGGAATCTGTGTCGTCGGATATTCGAGACTGGTTATTTTCTGGTGATGACGTTTTATATTTAATGCAAACCTGTCACGTGACAATTGTACAAGAATTGCCTACAGTAGTCAAACGTCCTCTAGGTCACATTGTATGGATGTACGTTTGCTAGGGGTGACTAACACTGACTATTGAGCGGGGAAGCAGCTATTGCCGGATGTCTATTGCAACATAGTAGACTATAGCGACCAACTACTGCAACATTTCTTTTCTCCTTGAATTTTCTTATTCCGAAATGAATGTATAGTTTATATGAAATAAAAACAAGTTGAAGTAGTTTCAGTGTCTTTTAATAACCGACAAGAAACTTGAAATCCAGATCAAGTAAACAGTTAAAATATAAACTCAGTGAAGCTGTAAGTCTGCACTCTAAATCAAAGTGAACGAATCTGGTACTTCCTGTATTTTGCGCTGCGCATTTTTCAACGGAAGTCAATTACTAAACTACCGATAGTCACACGTACTATAGATGCATCGATAGTTTTTCGTTTCTACCATCGATTTATTTCTATCGGAGACTCAACAATTGTAATCCATTGATGGTTCCATGAATCGTTACAGCCCTAACGTTCACCATGTCTACATTCCCGTTACAGCCCTAACGTTCACCATGTCTACCTTCCCGTTACAGCCCTAACGTTCACCATGTCTACCTTCCCGTTACAGCCCTAACGTTCACCATGTCTACATTCCCGTTACAGCCCTAACGTTCACCATGTCTACCTTCCCGTTACAGCCCTAACGTTCACCATGTCTACCTTCCCGTTACAGCCCTAACGTTCACCATGTCTACCTTCCCGTTACAGCAAACGTTCATGCACCATGTCTACATTCCCGTTACAGCCCTAACGTTCACCATGTCTACCTTCCCGTTACAGCCCTAACGTTCACCATGTCTACCTTCCCGTTACAGCCCTAACGTTCACCATGTCTACCTTCCCGTTTCAGCGAACCATGCAGAGACCGTGTTCACCTCCGGCATCCACTGCGACGCCTCCTATCTACCATACAGCTGGGAGCCAGGGAAGAAGAAGCCCACCTACGACAACCTGCACTGGCGCTGGGAGGGCAAGAGAAGCATGGTCGGTACCGACCCCACAGACCTTCAGTGGTGTCATGGAGAAATTCCTACGAATTTGAAATTCACGGATCTCAACACGTGCCTCATTCTATCAAAGACTTGTGCCTGGAAGTGGTCTGCGGGCAAGTGTCAGGTGGAACGGCCTTTTATATGTGAAATGAAGTTGGACCCAGGGAAACGGACTTGTATGAACTGCTAGAAGGCAGTTGAATGTATGAAAACAGGGCGTGTGAACGGTTCGTTGTGTGTCTGTTGAAACCACTTAATGTGTAAAAGAACGTCATATTACAGTGTTTGTCAGTGGTAGGCTTTACGAGTTTATCGATGCGACACGTGTGGTCACGTCATCAGGACGTCTGTGAAGCCTGAATACCGCGAATGTTCGGAGTACAGATACTACGTCTCTGCATTTTATACAGTTCTCTTTTATTATCGGGCGATGGAAACAGAGTTCCGTAGACAGCGTCTGTAGCGGTGTGGCGGCTGCCTGGACGGTGTGACGGTGGACATCTGTACAACTAGTGTACAGTGTAGAACTGAAGTCAAACATGACCTTCTAAAGTTTAGAACATGCGCAGACGACACTGGCGTAGCTCGGGTTCTGGCGTGACGCTTTGGTCGGTTTACAGGAGGCACGCTGCAATCAGGTGAGCGTTGTTGTTGGAACGAACTGAAGACACACTCACACCCTGCATGGTGATGCTCTCGTTGGGATGAGTTGAAGACTTCTGTAGCACAGCAGATGGCGCTTTCCGCTACCTATCTGACCTTGACATTGCTCGGTAGTATGGGACCGAGGCTACAGCGTTGACAGTGCTGGACGTGTACTATTTTCAGCTTTTTTAAGAACCTGTACAGAAACCTTCGTGCCATATACAGATGTTTGGTGTAGTCAGTGATTAGTATGTACATCGTAGAGTCTTTGTTGTTTGTTTACAAACCACGTTATATTCAATCCTAGTTACTATTTCATTATGTTCATAGTTTTGTTTGTTGCCTATACGTTTGGCATGTATATGTTTTCAGAGGTGAGTGTATCGATACCATGTTGTCTCATGCCTACTGTGCAGGGGACTGGTCACTTGTTGAAGGGGACAGCTGGCAGCGTAATTGGTCTTAGGACTGAAGCATATATGTTTTTAGGAACAGCCCCCCTCAACCCCCTCCTTACACACAAACACAGATACAGACACAGATACAGACAGACACAGACATAGACACACAGACTGAGACACACAATTCTATCCACACACCCCAACCTATTTAGTTGTGATAAAAATACATACTCAAACACGCACATTCTCTCCACACCAACGCCTATATTTACGCGAAATGATGCTATAACTTCATACTTTTGGTTTTTAAAACACAGCACACACACACGCGCACAAATACACACACACTATAAATGACCAGTCCCTATGTGTATACAAAGTATTAACGTGTTTGTTAGGGTTAACTTTCCACTGGACAGTGTAGACAGACCTCAGGCAGCTGCTCCATCCTCAACCCCCAGCAGCATCACAGGGAACACATACATACCCCACACTTACACTTCTATACCGTTCATGACGACGATGCAGTGCTACACCTGAGTTATCAAAGTGTCTTATCCTACCAACATTTAAATAACTGTCAACGATTTGACACTCATTTTTAGCCATACTACCGGGTACGGTGAAACGCACTCAGACACACAGACTACACACTAAATCTCTCTCACACACACACACACACACACACACACACACACACACACACACACACACACACACACACACACACACACACACACACACACACACACACACACACACACACACACACGCGCGGCTTTATCTACGTCTCGTAAAGATTACACATAATCTGTGATATTTCTAGAACCATTTTTCTTTGTAGTTTATATACAGCATATAATTTTCTTGTCGCTATATAGCTCAAAAGTTGCTGATTCGACGTAACATCTTTCCTTAATCACACCTCGATATAAGTACGGGCCTGGTTGATCCAGACTTCTTCCTATGATCGATACGCTGTGAGCTCACTGTACTTTAATTAAATACGCATACCTTAGATGACTCGTAGATAGCTACAGAAAATGTAATTGGCAGGTTCATTCTTAACCTTCAGTATTGTCTGATTGTTGCCAGATAACTCACGGAGGCCAAAATATTAATGTGTCTTGTACAAAACAATTATGCGTTTTTTACTTCTGCAGACAAGGGTGGAAACCCAGCTGTTCATTCCCCTGGAGTCATAAGATGAATACGTGCTTCCAAAATGCAATTGCTTCCGTTAGGGTAATTATTTATAGATTACTTCCTTCCCGTATACTGTAGTATTTCCTATTTATCAACAAGAATGATTTTGTAACAATTGTTGACATTTGCCGATTTAATTGTTCTTTTACCGATTGTTATGGGTCACGTGATAGTGCTTCAATTTTAACCCGATTACTGGGCCGAAGAATCTGGGGTCTGTTATTTTGGATAGTTAGGCTGGGCAAAATCTGTGTAATGAGAGCTTCATAGTCATTCTAAGTAGGTGATATACGCAAGTATAACACACATGTTTGTATATGCAATCTTACTGAGGGAATATTCACTTCGACTGTATGAATATACTGACATTACATACCTGTTAAGATATTCCGGACATAAGTGATTATTCCCAAACTAACAGACATAGAAGTTAGGGCTTTGAATTATATTCTGTTTTTGCAAACAATCGGCGCATTTCGAACGAATAGATGATATTTTTACGATATTTAGATTTTTAAAATAGTCTTCCTTATGATCGATATTTCTATCGAGATCATGCATTAATACCACCTCCTGCTGGTGAATAGGTTCGGGGCGTAGTGTGAACTGATCAATCACTTTACCCACTAATTCCATTAAACACTAATCACAGCAACTATATGGATTCCTGTACCATTTCTACTACACAATGTCTGAAACGATAGCGAGAACGAACACAACCAAAGTGGTACTGATTTCCTATAGATTAAATCTACCAATCATGGTATTTATCCATAAATTTTTATGCTTAATTATTGACTCACCAACTTCTTGAATGCCGATCAAACAATTATGGAATTTGTTATTCTCAGCTAATTCTAATATCAGTTTGCATATTGCATGTCTAAGCCCGGCCCTACATGTAAGTCTGGTCAGTATGTGTCTCTTAAACAACACCACTCCCGAAATCTTTCTTGATACGGGGGTCATTCAAATACAAGTATCTGGAATATTAGTTCCAATATGGCTGCCACGACAGCCATGTTGAAAATGATATCTGTTACACTATATCAGTTAACACATCCAGAAACAGGTTTTAAACATGGTGTCAGTCAGCAAATCACATTTTTTCAAACAGGTAAACTATTATAAACCATGACATAATTATTGCCCAATCCTAATACTGTAAAATTATCCAAAATGAGCTACGGTGCCTTTGTATGTGTCATCAGGTTTTAGGCTACAAAGCTTGGCTACAAGGCTACATTGCTTGGACCCCCTTCAAGTATCTGTCTAATTAGTGCAGTGAGGGACATGGGTATTTAGATCGATGTAGGACATAGATAAATCGTGATAGATTGTCTGGCATAAATACATTAGTGAGATTTCTGGCATGGATACAATGTAGTTAGTGACACATTGTAATTAGTACATTGTGCTATCTGGACACATTATATGCACTGCAATGTGCGATATAGGCAAGTTCAACTTTGTGTGATGTCTCACATGGACTACTTCCATGTGTCATAATGGTGCATTGTAATTAGTACAATGTACAACTGGATACATCATAATTATGCAATGTGCGATCTATATACATTGTAATTCGGACGATGTGTGACATAGACGTGTTAGGATTACTGCGATGTGTCGTAATGAAACATGTATTGTACGTTGTATATAGTGAGTTGTGTGGCAAGTCTTACATTGTATCTATTTAATAAGGGTAGACATCTATTCTGACACTGAATAGCTTCCAACACACGAAGTAGCAGACTTGTTGAGAGTTGTTTGAAGATCTGATTCCCCCGAAGATCTTGACTCTGCAATATTCCCCCAGCCCGATATTTAAAAGCACTCTCTTACAGTACGACAGAAATGTATGCTGTTTGTCGAACCTATCCAGATCTGGTAGAATATATTGTAGGCGTTGTCATGGGCGCCTTCAGTTGGTTTACAGGACTCAGTGATCGACAAATAATTGTTTCCTGAGTAGCAGTTCCAACAGAACGGACACATTATATGCAAATACGCCCCGCTTTGTTCGTCTTGTTAGGGATGTTGGAACATCCACACTGGTCACTCTGCGGCCCTTGAGCTGTCCAGTCAAGGGCTGTGGAGACTAATACTGGGACGTTATAGATCAGGTGCATGGTGCTCGTCACGTGATGCGATTGTCTCTCGGTAATAACACCCTTAAACCGTTGAAGAAGATGTGTGCCTTAGCTTGTATATATGAGATAGGCCATGGGTGATAAATTAGATTTAAATAAAAAGTCATCTGAGGTTGTAACCGTTTGTAGCTGGGCTCGCCTGGCGAAATTATTAGCTTTCATTTTGTACGTTTAAGCTCATGGTATCGTACGTGATCACGTCTTTACGTGGATATACTCAAACAAATGTGATTTAATCATTTACTTAGCTTTATTCGTCTATATTTTATTATTTGTTTGCAATTATATATCTACAATGCCATTACCTCATATACTTGTCGATGTCCGTTCTCCTAACAGTGACAGTCGCGGCTGTAGCGTCTCTACGTTCACAGTTTCTATACAGAACATACAAATTGTCCTGTTGTATACCTTAACAAAACAGCCAGGATCATAAATATTTTGGGGGAAATGTTTCTGAAATTGAAATTGTGTGCTCAGTCTTTGCTACCAATAACCCCAAAATATTCACGATCGTAACGCTTTTCGCCAGTAATTACATAGTATAGGCACGGGAACCGTTATGACAGTATTCTTCATTGACCTCATACACCCTGGAAACCAGAACCTCAGGTAGGAAATAGAAACTGACATATTTTCTACATCAACAACTTTCAGTTTACTTTAAGACCTGCTCATGTTTGATGCCCAAATCCCTATTCCATCCATATCTCTGTCGAGAAGTGACGGGATACTTTAGGAAACTTTATGGTATAAAAGTTTAACTGTGATAAATCATTAGGTGACCGGCTCGTATTTCAAACCCTTGCCTCCCGAGTGACCCTCCCATAATAACTACTTATGGTTGACCAGAGAAGAGTCATGTGACAAATGTTCTTCCACTTGTTTGCAAAGACATTTTACACACGGGGTTGGGTTCAGACTGAAGTCAAGCTAACATTAAGTGTACAGTGGTGTAGGCAGATAGGCTATACCGACCAATTAAGAAACCTGTGGATGTTCGAGACGCTTGTCGCGGCTATGACATTGGAGACGTGTACGTCGACGGTTGTCTCAACTGTACACTCACTCATTGTCTCTGACTTCACTGGTTTTCCCTCATCGTGCCAAACATTAAAACATATTTTATAGATTCATGGTGCTTCTTGTTTTGCATTCCAAACTCGGAGTTACGTGTGACGAAAGGAACAATATTGGTTTTGTCGACTTGATGAGCGCATTACGACACTTTTCACGATATAAAATCAAAGAAATTGGATGAGGTATTGCAAATGTATATATTTTTCATAATCATAATTTTATCTCAATCCCAAATTTGAAAAACGTGACAGCGGCAAACCTGAAATGATAAGGTAATACATCTATATGTAGCGGCCATAATATGTGTACTGGGATTCGAACCACGATCTTCTCATCCGAAGGCAACCTGCCTTGTCGACATAACCAAAGAGTTATCCATCATCTGCAAATTGACATGGTAAGGATGTCATCTATAGGATGACCCAACACCCTGCTATCTATATTTGATTTAATCAAAATTCAGAACAAATTATTCTATGCAGGTACAGTTGTCATTGTTAACTGCAGGGTATTAATATTCTCAAAACAGTATGACATGTTATTATAAATCTGTGATATGATTTAGTCACGATATGGCTGAAATATTGCCGATGTGACTTAAAATCTTAACTCATTATTATGACACGTCCTTTACTAGTGGCAGTTCGAACCCACTGGCAGAACTATACCTGTGCTCATGTAGGGTTACCTCCATCACTAACATGTAGGGCTTTCTTTCAATACAGGACCTGATATAACAGTAAATCAATAGTCACTCACTCACTCTGGTTCTGTAGTGAGTGAGTGAGTTTAGTTTTACGAGCACTCAGCAATATTCCAGCTATATGGCGGTTGTCTGTAAATAATAGAGTCTGGACTAGACAATCCAGTGATCAACAGCATGAGCATCGATCTGCGCCATAGGGAACCGATGACATGTGACAACCAAGTCAGCGAGCCTGACCACCCAGTCCCGTTAGTCGCCTCTTACAACAAGCATGGGTTGCTGAAAACCTATTCTACCCTTGATTCTGTCTCTGTACAGACATCCAACAAAAGTACAGCCAACAACTTGTGACAATGGTATCATTTATTGGCTTAGTGGACAAGTGGATGCTCCATACACCGACCACATCACTGGTACAAAGTCCATTAGATGTGTATCAGTACATTCAAAACACATAATTCACATGTATATTGTTTCAGGATAAGATTTTTTTTCAGTCATGAAAAGATATTAATTATAAAAAATTCTAGTCATAATTATGACATTCCACCTGGTATTATGTTGGTTTCTTACATACTTTCAAAATAAATACAAAGAAACACCAATGTGTCTCACATTATATTCATGTTTGTGAAATGATGTGATAATCAGGGGTTGTCTCCCTTCTTACAGTAACACTCATGGGGCAACTGCTCTATCCCACAGTCTCTGCCCAGTCCCAACACACTGAATTTAAAAATGTATCCAGCTCAATGATTGATTGATTTGGCAAGCTAGACTGTCTGATATTAAAGACTGTTGTGGGGACCATTTGGATGATATTTTGTAGATATATTTGTAATAAGATAACTATATTCCAGGGACTAAATGTTCATCTACTACAAATGTCCCAGAAACAAATAATCATTTTGTTATGGCCTTACATGGATAACACAAGACTGGCACCTGGGGTCGATCTCACCCCCAACCCATCCTGTAGACTGTGAATTACAACAGAACCCAGCACTTGTAAACAAACAGTACTTTGTATATTGTGTAAGGGAGACAACACATACAACACATGGCAATATTCTCTCTGTTGATGTAAATATGGAAATAGATATACTCACTCTCTATCAAGTACACATGAATTAAGACTAACACTACTGCAAAGACACTGAGGCCATCACTAATATAGAGCATCTTTTGATTGATACAGTTACATGTAGGCCATTCATCAGAGGTACACCATTCATGTTACACTTGTAACCAGGGATGGAAATAACCCATTGCCCGACGTCTGAGTCCAGTGTTTTTTTTCTGTCGGGCAAGCAAATTTGTATATCACACTGTACCGGTATCCAGTTGACTTTCCAATGGTAATTATGTTGTTTATTTAAAAAATCAGCGAGAAAACGGTCGGTATAGTGGAGAAATTATCAGGGCACGTGACTTTACATGTGCCACTGTACCGGGAGTACACTAGCAATTTTAAAGTTATTTCCACCCCTGGTAACACACTGTGCTATCTTTCATCAGAGGCTATACTCTTATGGATTCTGTAACAACACTCACTGAACCACATCCTTATTCTAAAAAGTGCATTTATCACTTTTAAATCTACATATAATTCTTAAAGCAACTTTCCAGGATGTGTTGACTTTTTGCTGTCACATGAATGTTGCACTGAAAGGTTTGCAGATAAAGAAATACAGGAAGGCTGGGAAGTCAATCCTACCCTGTCTCTCCCGTGTCATCTAACTTATAATAAAAGAGTCCCATTTTGTTGGCTGGGAAAGTTTACAATGGTAATGACTCATAATGTACACAGTCTTCTAGGTCATTATCAGCAAACACCCTCACACCCCACTTAGGTCAACATGACTCAGAAATGGGATATGTTTGACATAATATCACACTTACTTCTTAAGGTGGAAGTCTGAAATGTACATTCACAATACAAGCAATATACCACAAGGTTTGTCAGTGGGAGTTTCTTTACATATTGTACCCATGTACCCATGTTGGGAATAAAACACAGAATTTTGGCAATATAGGGAAACACTTTAACCATTGAGCTACCCTACTGGTTGTCAGATACTAGCCAGCAAACATTTCTCCAATCTGTGATCACTTTTCAATATAAATGGCGGACATGATTTTATGTGTATCAAATTTAGATTTTATAAAATTTCCATTAGAGACCTGTGTAACTTTGTCTGACTGTTGTATTGATAGAATCACTTCTAGGAGGAGTATTGTTTAAATGATATACATCAAGGGTGTTTTTGATAAAGCTATGTCCTCCCCAACATGACACAAACAATCTGTATCTATGGTGTATGTGTTGTATAATACATATGAATAAGTGTGTGTATATATATGATTTGAGACAACATAAGCTGAGGCTGATGTACAACAATCTTCGGACATAGAATCTGGACGGATGGTCAAATATCAGAGTTAAAATATATATAACTTTGGCAGAAAATAAATAGATGACTTTGAGTGTTAAAAACATGTGACAAACTCTAAAACTATAAATAAGTGTCATTATCACAAATTTCTTCTGACGATGTTCAATTTGATGATGTTAATAAAATAATAGACTGAACATTGAAATTAAAAATTTCAACATATATAAATCATAAATCTGTTTATATATATTATTGATATAACCATATACAATACTGTTCTATTCAATAAATAAACAATGCAATAACAAAGATATATGAAAAGTGTCTTTCGTAATCTTGCATAAAAATATCACAGTTTAAAAGAAATCTCTTTGTCAAACACTTGCTGAAAATGAAGCAGTCAAGGGGGAATAACTTTCAAGGTGTGAAATTAACTCCCTTTGATTATCATCCATGCTACTGCTTTGACTGAGTGAGAGTTCAGTCAGTTGGTCGGTCAGGACAGTCAATAGTGTTATCAATCCGCTGCCAAGCCTGATCAATTTAGAACAAAACCTTTGTGAAATTGTCATCACACAAACTGAGGTGTAACAATCACAATCAAGGGAACTCCTGCAACTGAAATCATTAAGAGCACAGACAGCTTGAGCTATGAATCAGGTTGTTAATGATGGTAAGATGAGGACAAAACTAAATTCAGTTTTTAAATTTGCTTACAAGTATCCAAAGTATCAATTTCAGATGCAGTTAGTCATGTTCATAAATGGAAAGGACTTCAGGAAATTGTGTTACTATGTTGGTTTTACATTTAATTGCAAAAGCTGCATTTTGATATTCCTGGAAGAGTTCAAACATAGATGGGATATCTGAAAATTGTCCTGTATCTATAGTAACAACGTATACATTTCCAGCTGATGAATCAACACCTAGTTTTCCTCAGGAGGGACTACCACCATCATATCATGGCCATGGTGGCTGATGCAGTATCAGTCTTGGAAGATTGGAGTGACAAGTGAAGTGTATCTTGGTGACGTCATGTCCTACACCAACACCACCATCTTCCTGATCTGTGACAACTCCTTCCTCAGCTGGTCCTCCAACAGTTTCCGCCTTCCCTCCATCACAGTCTTCATGTTGCTGATGCTCTCGTGGACCGTGGAAAATCCTTCTCGACACTCACGTTTCAATTTGGCGAGTTCCTCATTCAGGCGGCGAATGTCAGCCTCGATACGCGCCAACAGCTTGCTCTCAATGTGCTGCAGGAAATTATGTACTCTCAGCATATTTACATATTTTCAATATGAAGTTACATTGGCTGGTTTTGCACAAACAATGTTTTCAGCATCATTACATTTATTATGTACATTAATGTATTTCCCACAATTCATAAAACAGCAATTCAACAAATTTCAGATGGCATGCAGATGGGGTCTAAAGTGATGGATTGAGGCAGAGAGGGGGTGTAATGTGAAGTTTAAACATCATAGTTTGCAATTTAAAGGAGGCTGGGTGTTGGTGTGGGTGTGGGTGAAAAGGTTTGGGGAATCTGTGTGTAGGCGTAATGGCTCGGGTATAAAAGAGGTAAGGTTTAAGTGTCATGGCTTGGGGTTTAAAGGTGAGAAGGTGTAACATATGTTATATTTGGGATTACACTTTCTTAGTAAAGTACAGATTCTAGTACTTTGTTGGGCTGAGTCCAATCTGGGATTCGAACCCACACCCTCAGAGTCAGGCACCTAATCGTCAGCACACAAAGTCAGCCGCCTTAACCTGCTCAGCCACCGCAACTTCCACAAAATGGAAAGGAAGGGGTAGTTATCATGGTTTGGGGCTTAAAGGTGTATGGGTGAAGGTGTCATGGTTTCAGCTTTAATAGTTTCAGTAAGGGAATCTTGGTGTAGGGATATGGGCGTGGTTGTATGCTTTCTGGTAGACTGTGCAGGTGTTAAAGGGAGGTTATGGTTGGAGGGGTTACAGGGAAGGTGTTGGTGTAGGGTTACAGGGAAGGTGTTGGGGGAAGGTGTTTAGGGTTACAGGGAAGGTGTTGGTTACAGGGGAAGGTGTTGATGGGGTTACAGGGAAGGTGTTGATGTAGGGTTACAGGGGGAAGGTGTTGATGTAGGGTTACAGGGAAGGTGTTGGTGTAGGGTTACAGGGAAGGTGTTGATGTAGGGTTACAGGGAAGGTGTTGGTGTAGGGTTACAGGGAAGGTGTTGGTGTAGGGTTACAGGGAAGGTGTTGGTGTAGGGTTACAGGGAAGGTGTTGATGTAGGGTTACAGGGAAGGTGTTGGTGTAGGGTTACAGGGAAGGTGTTGGTGTAGGGTTACAGGGAAGGTGTTGGTGTAGGGTTACAGGGAAGGTGTTGGTGTAGGGTTACAGGGAAGGTGTTGGTGTAGGGTTACAGGGTTGAAGGTGTTGGTGTGTAGGGTTACAGGGAAGGTGTTGGTGTAGGGTTACAGGGAAGGTGTTGGTGTAGGGTTACAGGGAAGGTGTTGGTGTAGGGTTACAGGAAGGTGTTGTGTAGGTGTTACAGGGAAAGGTTTGACTGTAGGGTTACAGGGAAAGGTGTTGGTGTAGGTTACAGGGAAGGTGTTGGTGTAGGGTTACAGGGGGAAGGTGTTGGTGTAGGGTTACAGGGAAGGTGTTGGTGTAGGGTTACAGGGAAGGTGTTGTTGTGTAGGGTTACAGGGGGAAGGTGTGGTGTAGGGTTACAGGTGTTGGTGTAGGTGTTGGTGTAGGGTTACAGGGAAGGTGTTGGTGTAGGGTTACAGGGAAGGTGTTACAGGGAAGGTGTTGGTGTAGGGTTAGGGGAAGGAAGGTGTTGATGTAGGGTTACAGGGAAGGTGTTGGTGTAGGGTTACAGGGAAGGTGTTGGTGTAGGGTTACAGGGAAGGTGTTGGTGTAGGGTTACAGGGAAGGTGTTGATGTAGGGTTACAGGGAAGGTGTTGGTGTAGGGTTACAGGGAAGGTGTTGGTGTAGGGTTACAGGGAAGGTGTTGGTGTAGGGTTACAGGGAAGGTGTTGGTGTAGGGTTACAGGGAAGGTGTTGGTGTAGGGTTACAGGGAAGGTGTTGATGTAGGGTTACAGGGAAGGTGTGTTGGTGTTGGTGTAGGGTTACAGGGAAGGGTGTTGGTGTAGGGGGGAAGGTGTTGGTGTAGGGTTACAGGGAAGGTGTTGGTGGGTTACAGGGGTTTGCAGGGAAGGTGTTGGTGTAGGGTTACAGGGGAAGGTGTTGGTGTAGGGTTACTGGGAAGGTGTTGCATGTGCTGTGTAGGTTACAGGTAAGGTGTTGGTGTAGGGTTACAGGTAAGGTGTTGGTGTAGGGTTACAGGGAAGGTGTTGGTGTAGGGTTACTGGGAAGGTGTGGTGTTGGTGTAGGGTTACAGGGAAGGTGTTGGTGTAGGGTTACAGGGAAGGTGTTGGTGTAGGGTTACAGGGAAGGTGTTGGTGTAGGGTTACTGGGAAGGTGTGGTGTTGGTGTAGGGTTACAGGGATGGTGTTGGTGTACGGTTTACAGGGAAGGTGTTGGTGTAGGGTTACAGGGAAGGTGTTGATGTAGGGTTACAGGGACGGTGTTAGGGTCTTGGTGTGGTGTAAAGGGTGTCTGGGTGTACTCACTGCTTGCAAGTCAGTGTAGTGGTTGCGATCCTCCAACAAGGCTTCCTCCAGCTTTTGTATGCGAATCTCCAACATGTACATGTTGTCATCTATCTTCTTGTCGATCTTCTCCTGTGGAGCAACCAATCAGCAAAGTTAGCTCTGTAGTGCATGGTGGAGATGATAACAAAGCTTACTAAGTTACTACATACTCACGAACTATGGTTAGGCATGGCTGTTCCATAAGAATATAACATAACATTAATAGAATGTTATCAAATGTGTTCTCCCAATAATAAGAACAACTCACGATCATGAGGTCTCGTGTGCCACCAGCCTTCTCAATCAGACTGATTATTCTCTGTTCCATGCGTTCCCTTTCAGCCTCAGCGGAGCTTGCCACAGTCGTGATGGTGTTCTTCAGGTCTTCAATCATTTGTCGTGTTTTACTGTCCAACATGGAGAGGTTATTGTTTGTGTCCCCCTCCAAGTGCTGAAACTTGATCCGACTCTCGCCTGTTACCTTCTCCATTGCATTCGTCATGGACACCAACTGCAGTAAGAGGAAAAGGGTCAAGGTCACTGTCCAGCATACAGGGTTGTTTCCCCTTCCTTTTTTATGGTGTTGTGTAGAAGCTATGTTGGTGTAGAGTCACGTTCGTAACGCTAAGATTATCGTAACTCCCATACCTTAACATAGACGTACGACTGTCATAGCGCTATGATTGCTTTGAGGAACAGGGCCCTGGTGCCATGTAGAAGCTGTCTTGGTGTATAGTCACCTGGTGTTGTGTAGAAGGTATCTTGGTGTAGAGACACCAGACTCACCTGAGACTGTCCATCTAACAGTGTTTTGTAGATGCCATCTTGGTGTATAGTAACCTGGTGTTGTGTAGAAGCAATCTTGGTGTATAGACACCTGACTCACCTGAGACTGTCCATCAAACAGTGTTGTGTAGATGCTATCTTGGTGTATAGTCACCTGGTGTTGTGTAGAAGCTATCTTGGTGTATAGACACCTGACTCACCTGAGACTGTCCATCAATAGAAACAGTGTTGTGTAGATGCTATCTTGGTGTATAGTCACCTGGTGTTGTGTAGAAGCTATCTTGGTGTATAGACACCTGACTCACCTGAGACTGTCCATCTAACACAGTGTTGTGTAGATGCTATCTTGGTGTATAGTCACCTGGTGTTGTGTAGATGCTATCTTGGTGTATAGACACCTGGTGTTGTGTAGATGCTATCTTGAATGTATAACTCACCTGCATGTGTAGATGCCCAAACACCTGGTGTTGTGTAGATGCCATCCACCAAACCCAAATTGCCAACTGTGTTTGATCTTGGTGTATAGACACCTGACTCAACATGAGACTGTCCATCTCAAATTTGAGTGTAATTCTAACTGCTATCTTGGTGTATAGTCAGACTGTTGTGGAGAAGTTTATCTTGGTGTATAGGCCTGTTGTGTGGATGCTATCTTGGTGTATAGACACCTGACTCACCTGAGACTGTCCATCAAACACAGTGTTTTGTAGATGCCATCTTGGTGTATAGTCACCTGGTGTTGTGTAGAAGGTATCTTGGTGTATAGACACCTGACTCACCTGAGACTGTCCATCAAACACAGTGTTTTGTAGATGCCATCTTGGTGTATAGACACCTGGTGTTGTGTAGATGCTATCTTGGTGTATAGACACCTGGTGTTGTGTAGATGCTATCTTGGTGTATAGTCACCTGGTGTTGTGTAGAAGCTATCTTGGTGTAGAGACACCTGACTGACCTGAGATTCTATTCCATGCATGCGCTCCATGAGGCCGGTTTGCAGCTGCTGCTGCTGACTTGACAAAGCACGGATGGAGTCGAAGGATGTGCGCATGTCCACGCTGAGTTTGGCAATAGCTGTATCACAGCGGACAATACGACCTCGGAGGTCTGATAAACTGGTGACATGATGCATCTCGATACTCTTGACAGCATTGTTGGTCCCCAACGCTGCAGAGTCCCGGGCTTTGATGTTCTCCTCTAATACCTGAAATAGGAAAAACAAGTCATTACAAGTTGATGAATAGACCATGTAGTCTCATGCAGGCACTGTACAGGGTCTGTTTGGTGTGGGGACAGAGCCTGCAGTGACTGTAGTTGTGTTTGGGCACTGTACAGGGTCTGTTTGGTGTGGGGACAGAGCCTGGAGAGACTGTAGTTGTGTTAGGGCACTGTACAGGGTCTGTTTGGTGTGGGGACAGAGCCTGGAGAGACTGTAGTTGTGTTAGGGCACTGTACAGGGTCTGTTTGGTGTGGGGACAGAGCCTGGAGGTGTTTCAAAGTCACAGGACATGTAGTTTCAGATGTTAGGGCACTGTACAGGGTCTGTTTGGTGTGGGGACAGAGCCTGGAGAGACTGTAGTTGGCTAATTGTGTTAGGGCACTGTACAGGGTCTGTTTGGTGTGGGGACAGAGCCTGGAGAGACTGTAGTTGTGTTAGGGCACTGTACAGGGTCTGTTTGGTGTGGGGACAGAGCCTGGAGAGACTGTAGTTGTGTTAGGGCACTGTACAGGGTCTGTTTGGTGTGGGGACAGAGCCTGGAGAGACTGTAGTTGTGTTAGGGGACACCTGTACAGGGTCTGTTTGGTGTGGGGACAGAGCCTGGAGAGACTGTAGTTATGTTAGGGCACTGTACAGGGTGTGTTTGGTGTGGGTGTGTGTTAGGGCACTGTACAGTCTGTTTGGTGTGGGGACAGAGCCTGGAGAGACTGTAGGTGTGTTAGGGGACAGAGCCTGGAGAGACTGTAGTTGTGTTAGGGCACTGTACAGGGTCTGTTTGGTGTGGGGACAGAGCCTGGAGAGACTGTAGTTGTGTTAGGGCACTGTACAGGGTCTGTTTGGTGTGGGGACAGAGCCTGGAGAGACTGTAGTTGTGTTAGGGCACTGTACATGGTCTGTTTGGTGTGGGGACAGAGCCTGGAGAGCCTGTAGTTGTGTTAGGGCACTGTACAGGGCTTTTTGGTGTTGGATGTAATTGTGGTAAGGCACTGTACAGGGTCTGTAGGAGGAAAGCCAAGGATATAGTGTTATCAACATGTTCTCTGCTTCTATACATGCTGCATTACCATAAAGCAGGTTGACCTGTGGACGTAAAACAAGCAGCAAGATTTATTGTCACTGCATTAGGATATCTGTATAGGTAGCTGTCAGTGTTTAGTGTAATATGGGGTGTTCCAAGAATGGTCTGTACAAAGTTTCTGGCTGATTGCCAATGCCAGTGACATGCTTTTACCGGGGTATATACAGACTCAATAATCTCCATATACATATAACCCTTAGATGTGCTATAGGACAGGTCACGATTACCCTCTGTACATCCCATACTACAGGCGGTCACATTTGTAGCTTATACCCACACTTGACGTACACCCGATACAACAGGTGGCCACATCTGTAGTAGATAGCAACACACTACATACACCCCATACTACAGGTGGTCACATCTATAGCAGATCTAACATCTGTAGTAGATAGCAACACACTACATACTACAGGTGGTCACATTTGTAGCTTATACCCACACATGACGTACACCCGATACAACAGGTGGCAACACATGTAGCACATAGCTCCACCAGCTGTACACTCCATACTACAGGTGGTCACATCTGTAGTAGATCTAACATCTGTAGTAGATACACTACATACACCCCATACTACAGGTGGTAACATCTGTAGCAGATAGCGACACACTACATACACCCCATACTACAGGCATACACCCCATACTACAGGTGGTCTGTAGTAGATAGCACACACTACACACCCCATACTACAGGCATTCACATCATACTACAGGTGGTCACATCTGTAGTAGATAGGCACATACACCCCATACTAGTAGATGGTCAACTGTACACTAAATACATACACCCCATACTACAGGTGGTCACATCTGTAGTAGTAGATAGCAACATACTACACTACAGTACACACCCCATACACCCCCATACAGGTGGTCACATCTGTAGTAGATAGCAACAGACTACATACACCCCATACTACAGGTGGTCACATCTGTAGTAGATAGCAACACACTACATACACCCCATACTACAGGTGGTCACATCTGTAGTAGATAGCAACAAACTACATACACCCCATACTACAGGTGGTCACATCTGTAGTAGATAACAACAACTACATACACCCCATACTACAGGTGGTCACATCTGTAGTAGATAGATACATACACCCCATACTACAATCAGTAGATGTAACATACATACACCCCATACAGGTGGTCACATCTGTAGTAGATAGCAACACACTACATACACCCCATACTACAGGTGGTCACATCTGTAGTAGATAGCAACAAACTACATACACCCCATACTACAGGTGGTCAGGTCACATCTCTGTAGTAGATAGCAACAAACACTACATACACCCCATACTACAGGTGGTCACATCTGTAGTAGATAACATGACACTACATACACCAAACCATACTACAGGTGGTCACATCTGTAGTAGATAGCTAACACACCTACATACACCCCATACTACAGGTGGTCACATCTGTAGTAGATAGCAACAACACTACATACACCCCAGATACAAACTACAGGTGGTCACATCTGTAGTAGATAGCAACACACTACATACACCCCATACTACAGGCATTCACATCATACTACAGGTGGTCACATCTGTAGTAGATAGCAACACACATACACCCCATACTACAGGTGGTCACATCTGTAGTAGATAGCAACACACTACATACACCCCATACTACAGGTGGTCACATCTGTAGTAGATAGCAACACACTACATACACCCCATACTACAGATGGTCACATCTGTAGTAGATAGCAACACACTACATACACCCCATACTACAGGTGGTCACATCTGTAGTAGATAGCAACAAACTACATACACCCCATACTACAGGTGGTCACATCTGGTGGTCACATCTGTAGATAGCAACAAACTACATACACCCCATACAGGTGGTCAGTGGTCACATACAGGTGGTCACATCTGTAGCAGGTAGCATACACCCCACACCACAGGTGGTCACATATGTAGTAGGTAGCAACATACGCTACACTACAGGTGGTCACATCTGTAGCAGATCTCACATCTGTAGCAGGTACCTATATGCGACATACACCCCACACTACAGGTAGTTAAATGTGAAGGTTTTATGGACAGTAAAACTATTTCCAGTTAATGGACACCCCAATGACATCTCCACCAACAAATACTCACGGCAATGTCATGGTTTAACCTGTTGACCACGGAGGTGATGTTGCGAATGTGTTCCTGGAGATGTGCCCGAGCAGTTCTTCTCATCCTGCCATGTTCCCTGACTAAAGTTCAGACTCTCAATGACATCTTCCTTTATCTTAAATGCCCGCTCGATCAGTCCCTGAGTGTTGCGCTCCTGCTGTGCCAGCCTCTCTGCCAACATGTCCAGATGCTGATGGGAAGGGCCGTTGTCGTAGTGCACAATCTCTGTGGGGACACTCTGAACTGCCTGTGCCGGCTGCATCACCTGCACTGCCGGCTTGCATCATCTGCATTTGCTGCTGCGCATACTGTTCATCCACAATCTGGGGGAGGGCTTGTAGAGTACGGGGGGACCCCATCCCCCCCACGCTGATGGCGGTGTACTCCTGATTGGTGTCATAGGGGGCCCGGATGTACGGCAGCTTTCGCTTTGTGGTCGTCAGACTCATCGGGGAGGCTCTGTGTAATAACAGACATGGTTTAACTTCAAAGTCACTTTAAAACAACCAGACTGTCTAAACAACATAGCCTATTCCATCATCTGCAGCCCTGGGAAGTTCTGTTTCAAATTTGGTCAAAATCATTTACAAATAACCATTCATTACAGGATCTTTCAAAATCAGCCAGTTGATGACCACTCGAGCAGGAAACTGATCTGTTTACATTAAAACGGGTATGGAAAGCAACTATGAACATAATTTAGGTTATGTTATGGAGTGTAAGCTACATAGAAGAAGAGCCTCAAGTCATGCAGCTCTACACTTTGGTGAAACATATATTGGTATAAGTGACAAATCTAGAACTATATTCATGGTGAATCTGGATAACATGTTCAAGGGAGGCAACTCCACATACTTTAGGTGCAAGGTATGGGTGCTACACTTGCGATAATGCAGTTAATCTTAAATCTAACAATTATTGGGTATAATATAGTCCATGACCCTTGCACAGAATAAAGATATTTATGTTTGTGAAAAACATAAACACAAAAGTCATAATTTAATTTAGGTATTACACATATCAAATAGCCAATCTCGTTCATATTAAGGCTGTAGTCATCATAACGTTGATATTTTCCAAAACTAAAACATAAAATAAGGCTCCACATAACTCAGCAAGACCTTTAAAATGAGATAGCTTTTTGTTCTTTGTATTAATATGCTCCACCTAAGGATGCCCTACATGACTTCTACACAACCTTATGCATTGATGGCCCTGGGTCAGAATGACTTGGACAAGACAGAGAGAATAAGTGTAGAAGTGAGCACACCTCACATAACCCAGCTTCCCACTTTGGGACATGGAAAGGACAGATATTGATATATATAATGTGACAAGGATCAGCAGTTCACAAGACTTTCTCCTTGACTGTACTAAACTTTATATACATGTTAGATAATAGTTTTGCCATGTACTGATTACAGTAATAGTTTATGGAAGCATTATTTTTTGTGTTTTCCAAGGAAACCTGACATACAATTGAACTTGTTGCACACAATGAAGTGGGCGTAGATGAAGATTGTTATTTTTAGCTCATGGCATGTCTGATTAACTTGTGCATTAAGTTTGGTGAACCTAGCATGTATAGTTTCGATGATATGCTGTGGCCAGGTAACCATCAAACATATTTTTGCACCAAGTCATGTTTCCATGGAAACAACAACAAAACAAATTCTGAAAAAACTTTAAAATAGCAAAAGGCACATCAGTGGGTAATGATTAACATGTGTGTGAAGTTCGTGAACCTAGCATGTAAACTTTAAGAGATATGCTCCGGACAAAACCATCAAACACATTTGGCACCAAGTCGTTGTTTCTATGGAAACAACAAAAAACACGCCACAACCCACGCCACTACCCTGACCTGCATCAGGACAAGTCACTTTACATTTCATTATGATAGTGCACACATTCCCTTCTGAATATATGTTAAAGTATAGATAATGTAGCAACTTTTTTAGTATATACCAATCTATATATCTCTGTATATATCTGGGGTTGTAACATAATCAACCTTGTCACTAGGTACATATCTAGGGTTGTAACATAACCAACCTTGTCACTAGGTACATATCTGGGGTTGTAGCATAACCAACCTTGTCACTAGGTACATGCCTGGGGTTGTAGCATAACCAACCTTGTCACTAGGTACATACCTGGGGTTTGTAACAGAACCAACCTTGTCACTAGCTACATATCTGGGGTTGTAACAGAACCAACCTTGTCACTAGCTACATATCTGGGGTTGTAACATAACCAACCTTGTCACTAGGTACATGCCTGGGGTTGTAACAGAACCAACCTTGTCACTAGCTACATATCTGGGGTTGTAACAGAACCAACCTTGTCACAAGGTACATGCCTGGGGTTGTAGCATAACCAACCTTGTCACTAGCTACATATCTGGGGTTGTAACAGAACCAACCTTGTCACTAGCTACATATCTGGGGTTGTAACAGAACCAACCTTGTCACTAGCTACATATCTGGGGTTGTAACAACAGGAACCAACCTTGTCACTAGCTACATATCTGGGGTTGTAACATAACCAACCTTGTCACAAGGTACATGCCTGGGGTTGTAGCATAACCAACCTTGTCACTAGCTACATATCTGGGGTTGTAACAGAACCAACCTTGTCACTAGCTACATATCTGGGGTTGTAACAGAACCAACCTTGTCACTAGCTACATGCCTGGGGTTGTAACATAACCAACCTTGTCACTAGGTACATATCTGGGGTTGTAACATAACCAACCTTGTCACTAGGTACATGCCTGGGGTTGTAGCATAACCAACCTTGTCACTAGCTACATATCTGGGGTTGTAACAGAACCAACCTTGTCACTAGGTACATATCTGGGGTTGTAACATAACCAACCTTGTCACTAGGTACATATCTGGGGTTGTAACAGAACCAACCTTGTCACTAGGTACATACCTGGGGTTTGTAGCATAACCAACCTTGTCACTAGGTACATATCTGGGGTTGTAACAGAACCAACCATGTCACAAGGTACATACCTGGGGTTGTAACATAACCAACCATGTCACTAGCTACATACCTGGGGTTGTAACATAACCAACCTTGTCACTAGATACATATCTGGGGTTGTAACATAACCAACCTTGTCACTAGCTACATACCTGGGGTTGTAACATAACCAACCATGTCACTAGGTACATACCTGGGGTTGTAACATAACCAACCTTGTCACTAGGTACATGCCTGGGGTTGTAACATAACCAACCTTGTCACTAGGTACATATCTGGGGTTGTAACAGAACCAACCTTGTCACTAGCTACATACCTGGGGTTGTAACAGAACCAACCTTGTCACTAGGTACATACCTGGGGTTGTAACATAACCAACCTTGTCACTAGGTACATACCTGGGGTTGTAACATAACCAACCTTGTCACTAGGTACATATCTGGGGTTGTAACATAACCAACCTTGTCACTAGGTACATACCTGGGGTTGTAACATAACCAACCTTGTCACTAGGTACATACCTGGGGTTGTAACAGAACCAACCTTGTCACTAGGTACATACCTGGGGTTGTAACATAACCAACCTTGTCACTAGGTACATATCTGGGGTTGTAACATAACCAACCTTGTCACTAGGTACATACCTGGGGTTGTAACATAACCAACCTTGTCACTAGGTACATATCTGGGGTTGTAACATAACCAACCTTGTCACTAGGTACATACCTGGGGTTGTAACATAACCAACCTTGTCACTAGGTACATATCTGGGGTTGTAACATAACCAACCTTGTCACTAGGTACATATCTGGGGTTGTAACATAACCAACCTTGTCACTAGGTACATACCTGGGGTTGTAACATAACCAACCTTGTCACTAGGTACATACCTGGGGTTGTAACATAACCAACCTTGTCACTAGGTACATATCTGGGGTTGTAACATAACCAACCTTGTCACTAGGTACATATCTGGGGTTGTAACATAACCAACCTTGTCACTAGGTACATACCTGGGGTTGTAACATAACCAACCTTGTCACTAGGTACATATCTGGGGTTGTAACATAACCAACCTTGTCACTAGGTACATATCTGGGGTTGTAACATAACCAACCTTGTCACTAGGTACATACCTGGGGTTGTAGCATAACCAACCTTGTCACTAGGTACATACCTGGGGTTGTAACATAACCAACCTTGTCACTAGGTACATACCTGGGGTTGTAACATAACCAACCTTGTCACTAGGTACATACCTGGGGTTGTAACATAACCAACCTTGTCACTAGGTACATACCTGGGGTTGTAGCATAACCAACCTTGTCACTAGGTACATACCTGGGGTTGTAACATAACCAACCTTGTCACTAGGTACATACCTGGGGTTGTAACATAACCAACCTTGTCACTAGGTACATATCTGGGGTTGTAACATAACCAACCTTGTCACTAGGTACATACCTGGGGTTGTAACATAACCAACCTTGTCACTAGGTACATACCTGGGGTTGTAACATAACCAACCTTGTCACTAGGTACATACCTGGGGTTGTAGCATAACCAACCTTGTCACTAGCTACATGCCTGGGGTTGTAACATAACCAACCTTGTCACTAGGTACATATCTGGGGTTGTAACATAACCAACCTTGTCACTAGGTACATGCCTGGGGTTGTAACATAACCAACCTTGTCACTAGGTACATACCTGGGGTTGTAAACATAACCAACCTTGTCACTAGGTACATACCTGGGGTTGTAGCATAACCAACCTTGTCACTAGGTACATGCCTGGGGTTGTAACATAACCAACCTTGTCACTAGGTACATATCTGGGGTTGTAACATAACCAACCTTGTCACTAGGTACATGCCTGGGGTTGTAACATAACCAACCTTGTCACTAGGTACATATCTGGGGTTGTAACATAACCAACCTTGTCACTAGGTACATACCTGGGGTTGTAGCATAACCAACCTTGTCACTAGGTACATACCTGGGGTTGTAGCATAACCAACCTTGTCACTAGGTACATACCTGGGGTTGTAACATAACCAACCTTGTCACTAGGTACATATCTGGGGTTGTAACATAACCAACCTTGTCACTAGGTACATACCTGGGGTTGTAACATAACCAACCTTGTCACTAGGTACATACCTGGGGTTGTAACATAACCAACCTTGTCACTAGGTACATACCTGGGGTTGTAACATAACCAACCTTGTCACTAGCTACATATCTAGGTTCTACTTTACAGTCTAAATCTTCAGAATGGCTGCAACAGCTAAATAGAGTATCTGTATCAATTCACCACATCATTCATGTGAACTGGCAAAATCTGGAATGTTGTCAGTTGCTGTACTAATATGATAACACTGGTTTTCAGAAACAATAACATGTGACCAAATGCCTATGACATTGTTTCGTAAGACATCACAAATCTTCGTACAGATCCCAGATTTCCAGCCAGCGATATCTCACCTTCACTCCAGCAGTATGTCCTAGTATAGCCAGTGTCTGGCCAAGCCCCATATCTATCAGTCAGTCCTCAGGCGTGATCAGGTAATTAGACAGAGGTCATTTAGAATGTGTGATCGTGTGTGAGTGTATGCAGGCATTGCCGAGCAACACCAACTGTAACAGCCATTTGAATGCAGTGCACACCACCGTGCTGCCTGATTACAGCCGGCCCCAAGCAGAATGTGCAGCACGCAAGTGTCTGGCAGTCTGTTACCAGATCTTGCTCCTCATACAATCACAGGATGATTTATTGAACAATGAAAGAAATTTTGGGTATCAAACATTCAAGAACATGATTAAATTCTTGGTTGATTTCTTCTGTGTTGTGTTGAATAATACACCTTTGCTTCTTCATGATTTGATGGAAGACCATCACTCAGTTGCGTGTAAAAAACACAACAGTGTACAAATCTTGTACAGCATTTTATATCAATATATCAACATATTACTTTAACATAAAGGTATTGTTTTTATACAAGGTACTTCTTTAACATAAGGTATTGTTTTTATACAAGGTACTTCTTTAACATAAGGTATTGTTTTTATACAAGGTACTTCTTTAACATAAGGTATTGTTTTATACAAGGTACTTCTTTAACATAAGATATTGTTTTTATACAAGGTAAGGTTCTTTAACATAAAGGTATTGTTTTTATACAAGGTACTTCTTTAACATAAGGTATTGTTTTTATACAAGGTACTTCTTTAACATAAGATATTGTTTTTATACAAGGTACTTCTTTAACATAAGGTATTGTTTTTATACAAGGTACTTCTTTAACATAAGATATTGTTTTTATACAAGGTACTTCTTTAACATAAGATATTGTTTTTATACAAGGTACTTCTTTAACATAAGATATTGTTTTTATACAAGGTACTTCTTTAACATAAAGGTATTGTTTTTATACAAGGTACTTCTTTAACATAAGGTATTGTTTTTATACAAGGTACTTCTTTAACATAAGATATTGTTTTTATACAAGGTACTTCTTTAACATAAGGTATTGTTTTTATACAAGGTACTTCTTTAACATAAGATATTGTTTTTATACAAGGTACTTCTTTAACATAAGGTATTGATTTTACCCAAGGTACTTCTTTAACATAAGGTATTGATTTTACCCAAGGTACTTCTTTAACATAAGGTATTGCTCTTATTCAAGGTACTTCTTTAACATAAGGTATTGTTTTTATACAAGGTACTTCTTTAACATAAGGTATTGTTTTTATACAAGGTACTTCTTTAACATAAGATATTGTTTTTATACAAGGTACTTCTTTAACATAAGGTATTGTTTTTATACAAGGTACTTCTTTAACATAAGGTATTGTTTTTATACAAGGTACTTCTTTAACATAAGGTATTGTTTTTATACAAGGTACTTCTTTAACATCAGGTATTGTTTTTATACAAGGTACTTCTTTAACACAAGGTATTGTTTTGTACAAGGTACTTCTTTAACATAAGGTATTGTTTTTATACAAGGTTCTTTTTAACATAAGGTATTGTTTTTTATACAAAGGTACTTCTTTAACACAAGGTATTGCTCTTATCCAAGGTATTGCTCTTATCCAAGGTACTTATAATATGTTAACATAAGGTATTGTTTCCACGAAAGGTACTTCTTTAACATAAGATATTGATTTTATCCAAGGTACTTCTTTAACATAAGGTATTAATTTTACCCAAGGTACTTCTTTAACATAAGGTATTGCTCTTATTCAAGGTACTTCTTTAACATAAGGTATTGTTTTTATACAAGGTACTTCTTTAACATAAGATATTGTTTTTATACAAGGTACTTCTTTAACATAAGGTATTGTTTGAACCCAAGGTACTTCATTAACATAAGGTATTGTTTTTATACAAGGTACTTTTTTAACATAAGGTATTGCTCTTATCCAAGGTACTTATAATATGCTAACATAAGGTATTGTTTCCACGAAAGGTACTTCTTTAACATAAGGTATTAGTTTTCTACCCATGGTACTTCTTTGATATAAGGTATTGTTTTTACCCAAGGTACTTCATTAACATAAGATATTGTTTTCTTCAAAGGCTTAATAATTATATTCTGAGGTAATGCTTTTATCCAAGGTCATTTTTTTATGTGAAGTACTGTCTATCCTTATATCTATATCATGGGTGATCCATCTCTATAATTCTCCAACCATAAGAACACTCGTCCTGTAAGTATGAGACAACCTGGAACTCCTGTCCACAACTCTTCTTCTAATCTCATGTAATCTTTTATTACACAATTTCCCGATATCCCCCACCCTTTTCAATACATAGATCTGTCCATCAATATCACAAAAAATTATTCCTCCTATATCATGGTGGCCCAAATATATTTGACTCTGGGCCAGACAATCCGGTGATTGATGTTATGTGTAGTGACTGTCAGCCTGTGATCCTACAACAAGCCAACACTGTGGGGACCCCAATAGTTGTCTGATACCTGATGTCTACACTAGGTCCCATGGACAAACAGTTTATGGATTACACTACAAGAACAAACCATAGCCTCATTTAAATTTAAGTCTACCTTGCTGCCTTGCCAATGCAAAAAATAACACTCAAAATTTCCGAAAAGGCATAAATATAAACCATGCCTTGTATGTAAACAAAGTTTCTGTGTAATGCTCCAGAGCAAAGATATAACAGATGAACTGATGGAGTCCATTTCTGTATTTCCCATAAATTTTCTGAAAACTGATTTTTCCTGTTTCACTACCGAGACTAATTTTGATAGAATCAACTCCAGATAATCCTACAGTAAGACTTCTGTCCCAGTTTCTGTGTTGCCAATCTGGCCTGGACCACTCAGTCCCAGCCAACACTGGCTGGAGTCCAATGTTTCCCAATTGCTGGGAGTGATTAATCAGAGATATCAAATATTGATGTTTGGCTGGCACCCAGCAGGTAGACATGGAAAAACAGCCATCATATGGGTCCGTTTTGGGGAGTCTCAATGCTGCTGCTGGTGTACCCGATTGTGGTGTAAACTTATTGCTGTATAATTAGATAATGAGCTGAAACTTGATTTGCCATTGTAAACTTGAGACTTTCATGAGGTGAGATGAAAGGGGGTTTAATGCTGCGTTCAACATTACTGCACAGTATGCACACTGATTTTTATGTTCATAGCTCCATAAACGCTGAAGTTGAAGATAATTTCTAAGGAACCTTGTTGCGCGTATGTGTCAACACTGTATGACAAAGAATTTTGCAGCATGTTAGAAATATGAAGGAAATATAGAAATACAAGCCTATTGAATCATGTGTTCCATTTGATGAACACTTTAACTGTATATGTGATAAGTGACAAGTAACAACTTTATTTTTGCATTTGTGGCCTCATGGCCAATAGTGCTAAGATACAAAATCATACAGATATATTGATATGCAATGCAAGACTACTTAACATGGTAAATTTCTTTTGAGGAAAAGATATCTTCTTTATAAGAAAAAAATTTGTTGTTGACATTAATGAGACAAATTTATCATGGGATGGATTGTTATAATAAAATGGTGGTATAAACAGTTCTCTACATGTCTACTAATGAGGACATAACGGAAGGAAATGAAATCCATCTTCAACAGATCCTAAATTACACTTCGAGCATAACAGTTGGTTATGATCTTTCAAACGTTTAAAACGTAGTATCTGAACATTTAATTTATGCGACGCACAACAAAATTTACAGTACACTCTTAAGAGATCCTTTGACTGAAACAGCTCTAATACATACTTCTCAATGCCAAAATGAGCTTTAAAATTACCATGATTACTAAAAAAGGATGACGTTGAAATCTTGGAATGCTAATTTTGATACTTAATATCTTTACATCTCTGTGTAAATATAGACTGGAAAATCTTGACATTACACATTCTTGGCTATTCCAAACAAAAACAAAAACATAACCGTATACGTAGTTACAACAATGTAAACAATTTCAATACTATTTATTATATTTACAGGCAAAACTGTTAAACACAGCAAGTGATTTCCCAAGATATATTCCTCAATAACAAGGTTTTTGAACTGTACAGTTACATATAGCATATAGAATTTAAACATACCTATCACAGAACATGTTGAATACCCTGAGGGACCAGTAGACAGCCTTTAAGACATGAAGTTGACATTGGGGACCTATCTATTCTCCTCTGACTGGTATGGCAGGGAATTCAAATAAACTGTTAATACATGTAGTTACATCACTGGATACAACATCTTGAACCTCTTCATGTCTCATACTACAGTTAACAACCATTTGATTATGTTACAGTGACAAGGACTGAAATAGAGAGTGAAACAGTAAATAGTGAAATGATATGGATGAAATATTTTCAACGTGCCCTGGTGGCATAACTAACATAGGAAAATAATACACATCATAATTCATTTAATGGAAAAGACAATAAAGTTGACCAACTAAAAGATTCAAAACCTATTTTTGCACCCGGGCATCAAACTGTTTATAGGTGGCAATCTCCATCTCACAGCCTAACAAGGGTGTGGATATTTTGAATGCCAAAGCGCATAGCAGGTAATTCTGTTTTGGATGGTAACACAGTTTATGGGTCCAGGACAAAGGAAGCTTAACTTTACATGATGTTTGTTGATAAATTAAACAGTAAATTGAAATGATTTAATTGTTGTGATGTTTTAAGTTTAATTGGATCATCAAAAAGTATGGGCACACTTATTTTCAGAAAGGTACACCTAAATTATCAGTCTGGTGCCCAATGGCACCCCTGAAAACAAAATTCATTTCTATCCCAAAGTGAAGAACTATTCTGTTATCTTGCTAAAGGGAAGAACTATTTTGTTATCATGTTAAAGGGAAGAACCATTCTGTTATCATGTTTCAGTAAAGAACTATTCTGTTATCATGCTAAATTAAGGAACCATTCTGTTATGATGCTTCAGTAAAGAACTATTCTTTTATGATGCTTCGGTAAAGAACCATTCTGTTATGATGCTAAATTAAGGAACCATTCTGTTATGATGCTAAATTAAGGAACCATTCTGTTATGATGCTAAAGTAAAGACCATCATGCTAAATTTAAGACCATTCTGTTATCATGCTAAAGGGAAGAACCATTCTTTTATTGTGCTTAAGTAAAGAACCATTTTGTTATCATGTTAAGTGGGGAAAAATTCTATTCGTGCTGAAGAGAAACAACCTCTCTGATGTAAAAGTTTCATGCTAAAGCAAACATTACTGAAATAATCTACTTTAACATACATGATTCCTCAGTCTATTTCAAATATAGACACAGAATAGAAGCAGCCATGGGTGCTTATCCATGTTCATCATATGACACCAGACAAGAGAAAGTATTTTACTGGAATGAGAAAGTATTAGTACACTTTCATGATTTTATCAACTCTGGTATCTGCCCTATTGTAACCTTTCAAGAATATTTCTTGGGACACATTGGATAAGAATAAGAGTATGTTACAACATTTAGCTGATCTAAAAACCCTGATCCTATGAGCAGGTGTAGACAAGCAAGTATATGTATTACTGACTAATGGTTCTGGATGACATCTCAGGAGAAGGGAAACCTACCACAAAGATCATTTAGAAAATCACAAAATCAAGATAATTATAACTGAGCAAACCATGCAGCATTGGAAACAATGGCCATCCACTTAATCACAACCATGAGCAAATCACTTAGTGCCCCCTGTGTTTCTCACTTATATCATTATATACAACTCTTTAAAATAATGACAATCCATGAAGCCGTCTTCTAAACATGTCACCTGTCAACTGCTGATGTTATGACAACCAGGTATATTCACCATGTACACATTCACTCACAAACACAAATAATCATCACATCATACACTGAAACAAAAGGACAGCTTCCTCACCTGTTGAACACCTCCTCAGTGTATATAGGAAGAGATTATCATATATGATCCGGTTGCTATCTGTGGAAGTCACTCTTCGTAGAGAAGTCCAACATGTTCCTGCGTGCACTCTCCCAAACAAACCACAGACGATCACTAGTGAGTATGTCCCTATACACCTCCACCCATTGCTTCAAGACTGGTGAATATTTACCATACAATCAGTCTACCCTGTCTGTTAATGTAGCTGTATAGAGTGGGGTATAGATGGTATCTACACAATCAACACATCCTTGGAGATAGCAGGTACTGGACACTTCTATTGTCAAGCCATAGATATGGTAATGAGGGGCCCTTAAGTTCTGGAATTAAATGCTCGAAGCATGGCTCCACTATACATGGCCATTGTGGGGGTGAATAGACTTGACGACCGTGACAAGGGGTAATACCTCATAGCTGCCACTGCTTGCATGTGAGAGAGTACACACTTATCACTGTGAAACTATGAATGTATTGTTATCAACCAATCAAATTGATAGCCTCATAAAAAAGTTGATACAATGTTTACAGATCCAAAAATGTGAACAATGTAAAATGAATGTCAACGATGTATCATGGAAGTGATTTCTCAATCAATATTGTCTCGATCAATATTGGCATTGTTGAGTTTAAGAAGCAATAACGTTTCTTGCCTTCACTTCTCGCCTGCTTCTATATGAACTAATCAGTAGCACAACACCAAGGAATCAATGTGGGAAATTACTCCATTGTGGTGCAGCATGAATGAAACATAAGGATAAATGGGTTAATATTATACAAGTGGTGCGGTGAATGGCTGTCAGAATATGTACAGGAATGGATCTGACAGTTACTTCAGATACAGCATAACTTGACTCCCAGTTTTTGCAGGCAAGGCACAAGCCTACAACACTCTTACTGTACACTATAGTTTCATTGGAAACATAACTGTGTACAGATGTTGGTCAAATATGTTTATACTATTGTGTTCCCTTGTATTCTACATTCTGTGCCAGGATTTGGATTTAACTGTGTTTCCTGTAATGCTTAGAGCTTGGGGAACATTAGACTAACAACTAGTCTCTGAAATGAACATATTTTACTGAAAAAAGTTCATAGTTAAAAAAAATATAATATAATGAAAAGGAGCCCTGAGACTTTCTTCATTTTCAGACGCTGAGGAAATCTAGACTTGCCACATTTTCTAGACTTGCGTAGCTTTCTCGGATATATTTGCTTCAGGGTCTGTATGACCGAGGAAATCTAGACTTGCCACATTTTCTAGACTTGCGTGGGCTTTCTTGGATATATTTGCTTCAGGGTCTGTACGACAGACTAGGGGAACATGTTTCACTTGGACAGAGTATAGTAGTTGATGAGATGCCAAGACTTGGTATATATCACAGTGATGAATCCTGACTCTTGGTATAATGACCATGACATATATCTAATAAACTAGCATGATCTTATTCAGGTTAAACTGAACAGACTATTACCAAATACATGACTTAAAATATGAAGTCATATACCATCAAGAGATAAAGCAGATTTGTTCATGAAATCTTAAAAGTTGGAGTAAATTTTTATTATCAACTACACAATATTAATCCCCATAGAGATTTCAGGTTAGGACAGGTCCGTAACAATGGTTTATTGTCATGAGTGATGTGAAACTGGTTGGTTGGTCACGCTCAGTGACTTGTTTAATTATTTATATGTTGGATATTGCTTATAATAGTAATCATTGAATTGTCTGGTAAAGATTACAGAAAGCTAAAATATCATTTTATACCATTACACAACAAACAGAAAATAACTAGTGTCGTATACAATACTGGTTGTGTATTAATGTGCCCTGTTATGTCAAAGCTGCATCAAAACTCTTTGTACCTTCAAACAGTACCAAAATAATAAAACTTTTTAAAATGACAAATAATCACACATGCAGACCAAGAAAGGGTTACATACAATGAGTACGAACCTATTTTTTCCAATAAATATTCCAAACATTGAGGCTGGTTCATGAATGCATCTCCTCCGCTCTGTACAGCTTGGAGTCGTCTAAGACTCTCGGCTTGTAATAGAAGGGTATTAATTACACGTCAGAGTTCATGATCTTACAATCATACCATTCAAAATGTGGGTAATTTAACTAACTATGGCTGCATGTATTTAGAACTGCTAAGTACATTCAGAGAAGCAGACTATCGACACTACAATTAACGGTACTCATTTTACGGTTGCTGCTTTCGTCAGCATGTTATCAATATATGTGCCTTGAATCTTAATTCCCATTGATTTCCTTCCTTCTCCTTATCAAGTACTTTCAATTATACTGGAGGAAGTTGCATGACTAGTAGCTCTTATTTCCTGACAAATGCAACCCAAAATAAAGAACACCTTTAGCTTTTCAAGTCTCAATCAGTATACAACTGAGTACCCCAACAACATATGATGTATTCCTCAATACAGATTAAAACCATCAAATCTGAGACAAATCTTGCATGTTCACGCATTGTATAAGCAATCCTTTTTTTATTTAAAAGCAGTAGATAAGTGTTAACTGAGAGGGCAGGCGTATCAACAGGGGGGAAATAACCCATTGCCCGACGTCCGAGTCCAGTGTTTTTTTCTGTCGGGCAAGCAAATTTGTATATCACACTGTACCGGTGTCCAGTTGACTTTCCAATGTTAATTATGTTGCTTATTTTAAAAAATCAACAAGAAAACGGCCGGTATAGAGGAAAAATTATCAGGGCAAGTGATTTTACATGTGCCACTGTACCGGAGTACACTAGCAATTTTAAAGTTATTTCCACCCCTGATCAACAAATCAACTACAGTCTGTGTAACAGTGAGACTCATTCCCTTGTGTTTATCCACAAGTATCTTGTCCCACGCTTGTGACTGAAACCCAGCTATTGTACAAATAAATATGTTATAATATATGCGGACAAGAAATACTGAAACACGCTGTTCCATATTTAACACACAAACTTTGCCCCATTACAAGTTTACCCCCATGTGCAGCATAATAGTGTATAGTTCTGCCCTGAACTACAAAAGAGAAAACATTGATCTTTGAAGGATCATCGATCTGTTAGCAAACAACTCTGGAGAGGTTGTGTCTTGCATTGCATATTTAAGTATTAAACTACTTGAAATGACTTCTTTTTAGCAATGATTAGTTATTTTTGTAATAAATGTCCTAGAGGACTGTTTGGGAGGGGATTTCTTTTGACACAATTTAATCATTACAACATCATCATTAAAAATGATTAAGCACAAACAATACATACAACCTTGTTACCTTCTCACAAACAATACATACAACCTTGTCACCTTGTCACAAACAATACATACAACCTTGTCACCTTGTCACAAACAATACATACAACCTTGTCACCTTGTCACAAACAATACATACAACCTTGTCACAAAAATACATACAACCTTGTCACCTTGTCACAAACAATACATACAACCTTGTCACCTTGTCACAAACAATACATACAACCTTGTTACCTTCTCACAAACAATACATACAACCTTGTCACCTTGTCACAAACAATACATACAACCTTGTCACCTTGTAACAAACAATACATACAACCTTGTTACCTTGTCACAAACAATACATACAACCTTGTCACCTTCTCACAAACAATACATACAACCTTGTCACAAACAATACATACAACCTTGTTACCTTCTCACAAACAATACATACAACCTTGTCACCTTCTCACAAACAATACATACAACCTTGTCACCTTCTCACAAACAATACATACAACCTTGTCACAAACAATACATACAACCTTGTCACCTTGTCACAAACAATACATACAACCTTGTCACCTTCTCACAAACAATACATACAACCTTGTCACCTTCTCACAAACAATACATACAACCTTGTCACAAACAATACATACAACCTTGTCACCTTCTCACAAACAATACATACAACCTTGTCACAAACAATACATACAACCTTGTCACCTTGTCACAAACAATACATACAACCTTGTCACCTTGTCACAAACAATACATACAACCTTGTCACCTTGTCACAAACAATACATACAACCTTGTCACCTTCTCACAAACAATACATACAACCTTGTCACAAACAATACATAATACAACCTTGTCACCTTTTCACAAACAATACATACAACCTTGTCACCTTTTCACAAACAATACATACAACCTTGTCACCTTTTCACAAACAATACATAATACAACCTTGTCACCTTTTCACAAACAACTCATGGTCAAAATGAATACTTATATGTGAGTGAGTGAGTTGGTGGGTGAGTGTTTGAGTGAGTGAGTGTTTGAGTGACAATGGAACACACCTTGAACACAATATACATGTAGGACCAATACTGGTGATCAACATGAGGGTGGGATATTTTTGTACAAATATGGTTTGCTCAGTTTAATAGTAAATCCATAAGAACATGTCGTTTAACTGGAAATTGTCAGCACATATAATACCATATAGGACTGAGTATGTTTGAGGGAGACATTTCAATCCATACATCATACTATACTCAATGCAGCCAATGAGTTAATCTTCCCAGCACAAGAATTGTGATCAGTACAATACAGTACATTACAAATCAAATTATATCAATAAGATGAAAAATAATTAATGCAAAAGAAATCTAGTAACAAAAGGACAGCAACAATTAAACAAATTCATTCCTTTTGAAATCACAGAAAAACATGGAACATTTAAATGAAAATACTTTAATTCATCTAAAACTTCATGCCTCAATAGCATTTGCCATATATAACAGTAGTAGCTATATACATATTACAGAATATTTTCATGATTATGTCTCCACAGAGTAAGCCTTCCTACAACCGTGAGTCTAGTTCACTCACACTCAAGAAGTAGGTCAACCCAGTCCATACTGCTGTGAGCTGTGGCCCAGCGTTGCCGCTGTCAGTCAGCCAATATCCCAATATCTCTCTCTGTCCACATCAGCTGGCTCGTTGGTCTAGGGGTATGATTCTCGCTTAGGGTGCGAGAGGTCCCGGGTTCAAATCCCGGACGAGCCCAACATTTTGAATTGTATTTTTTTTTCAATCTCAATTTTTGACAGTTTAACACTGCTGGCAACTCATGGTGACACAGTGACATCATTCATTTGGGTTTATTTGGGTTATATACTAATATGAAGGTAAGATATAAAATGTCTGGCTTATCTTTAGAATTCAGCACCAAAAACTTTAAGAAAAAAACCCCTCGATAACACAATACATACATAAAAATTTGTAATGACTGTTGCTGGGTTATCGAGGTTGCCTAATATAAGCTCCTTTCTGTCTTCTGCAGTCCCGATATGCATTGTCATTGAGCAGGGACTACAATGTTGGGAGTTTGCAATATTTGTGTGTTAAATATAGCCTGCAGCGGTTCATTTTACAGCAAGCGCCAGTTTATGAAAAGCACTTTTATGTTAAATATATTTTATATTTCACTTTCAACTTAAGTTATGGGATTAAATGGATCATTAATGCGAACTAATATGCATATATGTTTTATTCATTCAGTAATTCACATCATTACACAGGAATGGAGTTTACTGAATATATTTATCGAAACTACACACGTCCACCAGAAATCTACTGTCACATCTAGGTTGGGTAATCTTTTGCCATAAATTAGTTAGTTCTTTTGGCTCTGGTCTTCTATTGAAAATGAAGAGAAAGACAAGTGCTGGGGGGCGTGTATTTAAAGGACAGAAGCCAAAGCTCTATGATCCATATTATCCTTATAGGCATAACCAGATAAATTTACACATCAGTTTTTTCACTTTGACAGACTGTGTGTTTTTTTTGTTCATTGAGATATGTATAAGAAAACTTATGTGTAAACTGTATGAATGCACATAATGGCTTGCATCGGTTTTTCTATTCATACCTCAATGAAAAATAAATAAATAAAAAAATACAGGGGTGGAAAAAACTTTAAAATTGCTACTGTACTCAGGTACAGTGGCACATGTAAAATCACTTGCCCTGGTAATTTTTCCACTATACCGTCCGTTTTCTTGTTGATTTTTTAAATAAACAACATAATTAACATTGGAAAGTCAACTGGACACCGGTACAGTGTGATACACAAATCTGCTTGCCCGACAGAAAAAAACACTGGACTCGGACGTCGGACAATGGGTTATTTCCACCCCTGAAATATACACAAAAATGCAGTCAATGCTTATAATTAAACTGGACAATCCCCAAAATCTGATATCTGCAATGGTTTCATCAAACATAGTTAAGCAAATTAAAGCAGACAGAAATTACGAGATTGAAAAACATTCCAAGAAAAGGAATACATACTGTGGCATGACATGAGATGATGATGATGATTTGGAGATTAACATGCGCTTTTCGACATAATGTGTGACATGTATCAGGTAATTGTTTGATAAATGTACATAGTGAGTGAGTGAGTATGGTTTTACGCCGCTTTTAGCAATATTCCAGCAATATCACGGTCGGGTGACACCAGAAATGGGCTTCACACATTGTACACGTGGGGAAAACGAACCTGGATCTTTGTCGTGACGAGCCAACGCTTTAACCACTAGGCTACCCCACCGCCACTGATAAATGAGGTGGTAATCAGTTCGTGATTGTTGAATGGGGTAAAATAAGCAAGCCAGTTTTTTGCTACAATAAATATGATATTTAGAGAAACAAAATATATTATGCATTTTCTGTCAACTACATTTCGTTTCGATCCGTGAGTAGACGCAATATATATGATTGTGAATTCTTTGAATAATGTGGACCAAAGTTATAATTATTGGTAACTGCCAGTTGTCTGTGGTCTGTGTTTACCGCGATTAGGACCCCATCACGGGGGATCGACTTATGCACGAAACATACCATTTTGACACTGATTTTAAGGGTCAAGTTTTGGGGTCGTCTTATCCATGGGGTCGTCTTATAGACGGTAAAATACGGTACATAACTTGACATGCCCACAAAGCCAGCAGACTCTCAATGGAGAGTAGCATTAAAACAAAGTTCCCAGGAACTGTCTATCACAGTAAGAGGTGACAACTACAACAGTCAGACTGTAACGAATCAGAACAAATATGTCAGGAAGAAGGGGGCACTTTTATATGAGATGATCAGTAACCACCAATTTCAAGCATTGGTTTCCTAAAGACAGGTCGACACAGCTGAAATATGCTTCTTAGTAAAAGAACCTGAATACCAAGCCCATGGATTTACAGCAATTCTAGCCTTTAAAAATGTTAAAGAGGCAAGTCTAGATGAGCGGACAGTACTGTACAAATTAAGAGCGACAGTCTGTTAATAATATTTTGTTAGAAATTTTCATTTAAACTATTAATTATTAACTTGGAGACTTGTGCAAGTCTACTCACAACTAGTGGTGTTCTGATTAATTGAAATAATCGAAGATTGGTCGCAGTGACCAAACGACCAAGCAATCGATCACATTTTCTCATAATGGAACATAAACGATTTTGGAACTACTGTTTTAGTCTTTGAAATACTCGACAAAGGAACATATCTTAGAAGTTGTCAGGGCCTGGAAACATGTTTATTTCTTAGAAAACTCACTTCAATAACTGAAAAGTCATGACTGAATATTTCTCTAAGACTCAAGGAAGTTCATGATATATTAGTCATCACTTTAAAGTAACAAGTTGCATCATGTTATACTTTTCTGCAGTAACAACCTGGATAGGAAAATCTGAAAAATGACGCTAACCAATTTTTTTCGATGATTGTTCGTTGGTAATGAAGCAATCATCAACTGTGAGATTTCAACCAATTCCCAACACTACTGACAACCTTACACTGTTGCAAGGCACATGCTGGTTGGCAGCTTTCCATTGTTTCGTTTCAGTTTCAGTGTAAATATGATTGACAGTGCAAACACACGGCTATTGTTGGTAGGGAAATCGACAAGACATGTCTTCAGACTCAGGTAAAAGTTTAAAAGTAGTTGATATTCAGTCTGATGTCTATTAGGATGTAGACATTTCTGGTAATCCATCTAAAACAAATGATGAGACAACATACTAACAATGAAATATTCTGTGACTTTAACTTTCTGTCCACATTGAAACTAGGGGTGACTATTGAGGGTAAACAACTATTGCGATAGCAATAGTACTATTGCAATAGTTTTTCTCTCCTTGAATTGTCTCATTTGAAGTCGGTTCCCAAATGAATGTATTGTTTATATGAAATAAAAACAAGTTGAAGTAGTTTCAGTCTCTGTCAATGAGTGACAAAAAACTTGAAACCCGGTTCAAGTAAACAGTTAAAACAAAAACTCAATGAAGCTGCAAGTCTGCACCCAAACATCCTGTATTTTCCGCTGAGCATTTATCAACTGAAGTCAATTACTAAACTATCGATAGTCACACATACTATTGATGCATCGATAGTTTTTCGTTTCTACCATCGATTAATTGCTATTGGAGCCTCAACAATTGCAATTCATTGATAGTTTGATGCACCGTTACAGCCCTAATTGAAACAATACTGCAGATTTCACAGCATAAGTTTTTGCAGTATTTGTCTTCTTGATTCCCTTTAGAATTTCTTGTGAAGTTTTGTCAGTTGTTTCCAACTTCTTGATGAGTTCTTCTAGCTGTCCCTTTCAACAGTCCTTGTTTTCCACAAACGAATTTGCTTTTATATCTCTTCTGGACACCTTGAACTTGACTGACTGAGTTTGGTTTTACACTATTCCAGCAACATCAACGCTTTAACCATTAGGCTACCCCACCCCTGGACATCTTGAGCTTCAAACACTGTAAATCACTTATAAACAAGTGATTTCTTCAGGTGCATAGACATTAAATAGATAAAGTGTAGAGTCCAGATATTTGTACTTTTCAAAACTCCTTTATGCACACAAGATCTTTCGCTGCTCAGTCTTCAGGTGTAAATGAAAACTCATACAATTTGCCACAAATCAGAAATACAAATCATTATCTATTTGCAAATATGTATGCTAAGCTAAACATACATTTAATAATTTAATTAATAATTTAGTTGTGGATGGACACAGATTTTGTCACGGAAACAGAACCAATACATCAGTCATCAAGCCTAGGAAACCCTTCAAGCTATTAGCTGTTTGACAACTGTTACGTGTAAGCTGTTTGACAACTGTACCCTGTTCCTATTAGCTGTTTGACAACTGTACTCTGTACCTATGAGCTGTTTGACAGAAGTAATGTGTACGCTGTTTGACAACTGTACCCTGTACCTATATGTTTGTAAATTGTTGATTAACACTGCACTAGGCAATATTCCAGCTACATGGTTACTGGTCCGGTGTACTGTTTGACCAAAGTAACCTGTAACTATAAGCTATTTCATGACTATCCATCATGGATGAAACATTTGCAATGGTCAAATACAACATGAAATGAATTTGTACCGGATTCTTTCTACATATTGGAATAATTACTTGCACAGCAATTTGTATATTTCCTATTTTACATGTAAATAAGCCATATTAATAACTTTCTTCCAACCAGAATAGTGAATTCAACAACTGAAGCAATGACCAAATTAAGCTAATAAATAGGTTCAAAGTGGCAAGTAAAGTGGCCGTAGCTGTACATTCTAATGGTGTTACCATGAAAGGGAGAGAACTCCAGGGATACTCCTGGCACGACATTGCTATCACATGCATTTTCATGGTAAGCATTGATAAACTAATAAATGCTTGAAGAATAAAAGAAAAAATGACATGTATCCATACCCAGAAAGTGTTTAGTCATCTAGTTTCTTTCATGTAGTTTTTTTCTTCTTTAAAACACACGAATAGAACTGTTAAGCCACAAAGTAACACTTTTGGAAAAGAATTTGACGACATGGAAATGGTTCCTAAATGAAGACAAACAACTGAATTAGGTAATCTGTATGAGATGTGCTGTAACACATAAAATATGAATGCAATAATCACTGAATTAATTAATACAATTGAATACATGCTCTCACTTGCAATATATAGCAGACAGAATCCAAGGATGTCACAGTAGTCAATGTAGCAGTTATAGGTTGATGGGTGTGGTCCTAGTATTATGAGTTTAATTTATATACTGATGCCTCACTTTGAAGTTCCTGTGAAGTCCTCTGATCATAACTTTATTCGTAGTCATGAGTGCATGTTGTTTTTTTAAGGTTATTTAGTTGTAGAAGCCATGCATCCAACTTCAGCATTTAACTTAAGTGATATTTCCTGTGTCATAATTGAAATATATGCTGCAATGTCCTAATCTAGAATAAATACTTGTGCTAATAATGAAATGAGTAATATAATGCTTCAATATATTACTAAAAGTCTAATGTTCTATAATTAAGACTGGTTTGTGTTTTCAAAATGAAAACAGGATGTAATCTTGAATGATCTAGTTTGTTTAACTTCAAGGCATGGACTTGATGGTTTATGCCCTTTGGCTTGATAATAATAACCTTTGTATTCAACAACATCACTAGAAACACCATCCTCGATAATCTCCAGGGTATACGTTACGATCACTCTCCACTATACCCTGGATGCATCCACGACTTGGCCCGATAATTATAATACCTCCCTTTGCTGGCTCCGCATTCTCACAGCAGACAATCAGCTAAGCCCCCGATACATCCAAGCTTGCCAGTGTCAACAAAGATAGCGGTCGCAGTCGCGAAGGTTTGTTCGCAGTACCACTCAGATTTTGGGGCAAATAATACACACAAATTGACAGATCTGAAACTTTCCCAAATATACTCCTTCTACATCTTTCAGAGTATCTCTGCATCAGTTGTGTTGCCAAGTTTAAATGGTTAGATAATTTAAGAAGCGAAAGTGAGTTGTGATTGGTTCGCTCAACTTCCCAGTGTAGACCCCTGATTGGATAAAAAGCCAGCCAAGGGAGGTAATAAAATTATCAGGCCAAGCCGTGGATGCATCCAGGGTATAGTTGAGAGTAATCGTAACATATACCCTGGAGATTATCGAGGATGTAGAAACACAAGTCTTCTTCACAAATCAGATCTGTTTACATATCTCAACATAATGCATGTTCCTATGCATGCCCTATTGCAATACTGAAAAAGAAACTCATGTTTTGCACAAGACATCAGCTTAAGAATGCTGAAAATGTCCCATGAACTATAGCCATCATAGTCTGTCTCACAGTCCCTGAACCATATTATTTTCCCTACAGCCTAGCCCTCCCTGCAATGCTAAAGCCCTAATGAAGCAAGTCTAGGTCTTCCTGGGGATCAATTTAAATGGGTTTATTTGTTACAACTCCGTTACAACCAAACTCATATATATTCAGAGACTAAGCGTCAGCTCATACCTATCGTTGTGGACTCAAATATAATGTATCCATAATGAGTTATAAGTTAATAAATTCAATTTGGTTCTCATGTTCACGGACGATAAGATCCGACAGTTGACACCACACCACGCACTACGAAAAAACAGCTAAACTTCCTAGAAGTACAATTGCCAGTCATGTCGAAAATTATGTCATGAACTGATATTGAAATATGTGGATGAACATCTTTTTTTTCGTGTGACAAAAGAGGAAACAAGATGTGGCGAAACTGGCCAAAGATATAGAGATTCAACTATTTCAAGTTAGACCTACTTCAACAACTTCAACAGGTGTCAAAAAGTTTCCAAGTTTTGTTGGGAGGCAATATATTCCAATAATCACAACAAAACATCGAATTTCGGTGACATCTTAACTTGCGTTTACAGTAAAATAGTAGAACAACTCAGAAACACATAATCAAAGGGATACTTACATAGTTACTGGCTATTTTCAAAGGAATCAACAGTTGCTAGTAAATCGTGGCCATTAGTAAACAAATGTCTACATTCGGGTAGTGTTGAAACTATCAACATTGAAATAAAGATAACATTATCGACAAACAGATTTATGAATAAATCATTCTTATATTGTACCAGGTTTAAATAACTCACTTTCCTACAGTATTTTCTTCATTTTAAAAGTAATGAGATATTGTTTTGGCAACTTAATTTTAACCCAGGAGGCCTCACATAAAATAAGTGGTGATAAATTACTATCATTTCAAGGTGAAGGTTGTTTTGCAAGGTTAGAGGTTATGTGAGTTCACGTTCCCACAATTCCCGCGAAAAGGTTCGAATCAGCTTAGCGCGCTTTCTGCAAGTGTACCACAGTCGCCGAGCTGAGCGACACGAATCATAGGAGGCTTTCGTGTGTTTTGTTTTACGCGCTGTAACGATACAGGGCGACACTGGATTGACATTTTCCCTTTCTCTTGGATTACCACTAAGCACTGACATTTTGTAGCCTATGTACAGTTGAGGATATGTTTTGAACACGATTGTTCACAAGTGATACCCAACTCATTCTGACAGCATCCTTGTTTGTTGTGGATAGTTTGGATTACCATTTGTTTCAACGATGGAGAGCGACACATCAGAGCACCGTCCCCATTACAGGAGTGAGTGTTACTCTGATTTCAGTCAGTTAATTGTTTATTGACAACCATATTCATTGACAACCATATTCATTAACTACTGTTAGTTTTACTAATTAGCTTAATTGCGTATTCAACGAACCTTGTATATTTCAGCCTTGGACGACTCTCGTCTCTCGGCCGATGAAATGGACGAGCAACGGAAGCTCAATATCGCATACGAATATTTATGCCATTTGGAGGAAGCAAAAGTGTAAGTTACTATTCAAATACCACTTGTCCGTTACAACTAAGAACATCACACGTAAGAAATTTGAAAGGTCTAGATGTCAACGCAACATCAGCTTATGAACTATTTAACATTTGCACGCATCATTGAACAGATCTCTTCTACGCACTAGTAAGCTCACTTAGGTGATATCGGATTGTACATTACTATGGACAGAAATAGTCTGACTTGCCTGAATAATAAGCAACAGGATTGTTAAACCACAGGGGACTTTACTGCAATAGCAGTTTGAATGACAACAGGTGTCAGTTGCCACTTTATTTACCATGACAAGTGTTAAATTGTTCTTCACTATAACTTACGAGGTTTAAAAAAAACTCTCTTAAGAGTAGGAGTTTTCAGTATAATCAAACCCCAATATAGGCCTCACATATAGGAGTCTTTGAACAAGTTAACAATGTATTTGTATTCAACAATGTTGAAAGTTTGACGTTGAATGAGTATGTCATCTTGACCTTGCAGGCACATCCCTTATGACTCATGATCCCGCATATTCAGAAATTGCATTAATTTCCATGTGAATTCATTTATTGGAAAGTTCCCTTTCATTTTAAGTATCTTTTTTGCCCTAACTTAAATAGCTATTCTCTGTCAGGAAGCTATTAAATAATGTGTAACATAAGCATACTGCATATTGATAAAAAAAAGTGATAATGTTTTAATTATATTCTCTTGACCGTTTTTATAGCCCCTTTGTTTTACTGAGACCTATTTTTAAATACTGTGTGTACATATTTAACATATACACACAGCACACCCACTAAGTTAGACATGAAAGTGTTCAGTGGTTATGTACTTGACACCCTCAGGTAACGGAACCACTCCCCTATCTGGCACGGGATCGTCTAGTTCTAGTTTCATCAAAATGTACAAAATAGGGAAGCATATGCAATGTGTATTTATATACAGATACTTGAAAATGGCTATATGTTGGTTTATGCTTGATATGATGACAATATATCAATCACTGTTGTATGCGATTGCCATGCAAGTACGACAGTGAAGCAATCATTCCCCCTGCCTTGAATGACACATGTCAATCTTGTCAACTGTTTAAGAATTGACACAGTTTCATCATTTCTTTTGAGAGAAGCAGATGGCTTGTACCGACATCCCCTTAGATGAGTCTGTATTTTACAGGAAGGTGTACATTTGTGACATTTAAAGAAACGTAAATTGGGGGCGGGAGAAGATGGAGATTTTTGTAGCAGGCAGAAGAAAAGAAAATTCTTTCTTCAGCAAAGGCATTCCAAACAGATTTATCTAGAAAGTCTGTAAATTATCATGAAGTAGCACACTGCCAGAAAATAGCTTGTAATCATTTGTGTATAATTTAGTAGTTCCTTCATGGCTTCTTGTCATAAGAGAAGTTTGACTGATTGAAATATAAAAGTGACCACCTTTTTTTAAATATACTGATATATTTCCCCCATTCTGACCATAACCACAAACACAGGCCATGTAGATTACATCTGTGAGAGTTGCTGCTATTATGTGTTCTGGTATGTATGCTGCTTGGTTGTGGCGGGATCATGTTTCCAGTGGCTTACATTTATCACTGACCTACATCTGTAGAATTGAGTTTTCATAATGCTACCACATCATATACACACTTCATTACAGTACTGCTAGTGGAACAAAGATTCCACTTTGGATTTAATTTTTCTATTTCATTTGGATTGTATTAAAAGAATTTGCTGGACCATGGTGTTCACATTCAACCCATCATTAAAAACATTCTATACTATTCACACTTTGCTAAGGATCAAATCATGGATTCAACAGAAAACCTATGATGTGGGGTCAAATTTGGTTTAAATATCTAAGCTTATTGTTAGCATGGATCCTAGGTTTATGTCACTGCATCTTGTTTATTTGTCAGTGACTCGTTCCATGATTTGCAAAATGGTTGATTGGTGCCATGAAAACCATTTTTATGGTTACTCATGTATCAGGTGCATAAGCTTAGATTAAGGTGACTGTTTTCCTAAAGAGGGGCTACCATATCATTATTTATCCAGTTTTAAATGGATATAATTTCAACATATAATTCTACGCTTAAGTAAAGTTGTGCATTTTTGTGATCCTTATCAAAGTGTGAGTAATATAAACACAACCCAGTTATTTGAAGTTGACTAGGTATAGAGACATCTTTTTCTTGTCCTTTATTTAATTACAGATGGATAAATGTAATGAAAGACCTTTTTAATGTGTCTGCTTATTTTATATCTAGCCTGTGAATGCTATGTGAGGTCACAGTTTTTTATATCCTTTACAGTGAAATCTGTTACTTGCTTTTATTTGCACAGTGTGTGGAGATGGCCCATGTCAAATATAGACTTGTATGTGCCGTGTGTGAAGGTAACGACTGTAGAGGTAACATAACGTCAGTACACCTCACCGTCACACAACTACTCATTCCTTCACACGCCTGGAGTGCCTGCAGTTGTTACCTGCAGGGGAACACTAGACCAGGTGTGCTGATGACGTCTTCAGAGACACATCTGTGAACTAATCTCATTGTCGTTTGGAAGCTCCAATTAATCAATTTCCTTTATGACTGATTGCTCTGAGTAGTTTACAGTCATTGAATTGACTTTGGAAGCTGTTATTATTTTATGTTTTCTAATTATAATTTTTATGAATTTCTGGGGTCATGCTGTCATTCAGTATAACTGATCAAGACACCTGACAAGGCTGAACTGCATTTGCTATTGGTTTGTCACCTATAGTAAATGCATTCATTTTACTGAGATTGCATGATTTCATTTATCCAGGTTAATTGAAGGATACTAATGTAAATGTTCAAAATGTATGAATATATTTCTCTTTTCATTCATCATTGATAAGTAAACAATTAAAAAATTTTCGACCTGAATCAATACTCCTTGTCTCTCAAGGAGTTAGATATGGACGTTTGTAAGAGGTAGCTGCAATGAAATGTTTTGTCTTATTTGGTATAAGAGACTGGGTGTAATGAGCAACAATGAAGATATTATCCAACTTACATTTACCAAATACTGTTGTCTTGCTTTGTTTTGAAAGCATAGGCAGTGTACATACCTTCTGCTTGTCATAACAGCTGACTCAAATGGTCATTCTGGGGGTTATGATTTGGTTGTTGTATTGTATGTCTTCTACCCTGGTGCTCAAGCTTTCAATCTTTAGGTGGTCTGATTCTAGAGCTGGTTATCGTTACATTTTGTCAGATCGATAATCGCTAGGGTTAGATTAATAATCGATCGATTATAATCGTTTGGACGGTCATTTCATAGTCAAATACCTATGTTAGCGAACTAACTTCCGGGATGTTGTCAGACGTGTCAATTGTTAACGCTAGCAAGTTACTTACATTTGCAGCGTCTTTGGATCATCAAGTATCCTATCGTCTTACGTTTCCGATCGTTATATGTTTTTGATCGGCCATAACAATTCCTGTTTATTGCGCGAAAACGCGAGAAAATCCATGAGAAGCATCCCGAATGACAACAAGGCAATCCCCGCTGTTGCTATCGTTCTGACATCGATATGCTACGAATCAAGTTTCCATGCGTAGGCAACAGTATAAAAAACCCACAAGAGATTAATTTTAACTCAGGGATCCTTAATGCAATATCTACCTCATAATCAAATGCACAAAAATCCTAAATCTTTACTCCAAAGATGCCATTAATGTTTCGTCTGCTTAGTTGACATCCCACCTTACAAGATCACGCTACGAGTCATGTGACCTCGCTGGTAGATATCTTTTCATGGCATGCCATTTTAGAAAAAAACCTTTTTGTTTATGTTGAAGGGTGAACAAAGACATTTCCTTAAGGTTGAAACACAAAATTTATTCTGGGAAGTATTATAATTTACCACTGTATCGAAAGTTCAAGAGAATTCATGAAACCGAAAATAGCTCTATTTTACCCGCCTTGCACAAGTCACGTGTTTGTATGCAAATGCAACTCAAGGGATTCCCTCTTACAGCCATTTAGAAAGTAGCTAACCTGTAATACCTGGGTCGTATTGTGACGTTTTGTTGCATGATTGGACGAATGAGTTTTGCACAGTTTGCTCATGAATATTAAATAATTTCTATAAACCACTTTACAACTCGTAGTATTTCAATGACGAAATAGGACACCCCAATCTAAATATATCTAGCATTGCCATTGGCTGACAGGGGAGGCATGCGCACTTGTGTACTACACAGCTTCCGTTTAAGAGGTAAACAAGCAATGACAACCAGAGTGTTCAGTATAAGAAAACATGACAAGGTAGAATAAAACGTTTTAATGTATGTGCATCCAAATAATGATTATTTCCGATTATCGATCTGCAGTTTGTTTGTAATCGACAATCGTTTATTTTGACTTAGATCGAACGATTAACCGATCCTACGATTAATCGCTCCAGCACTATCTGATCCTTTCAAAATTGGCTGAATATGGCTGTAATTTTACCCAGTTGTGCCAATAATAGCACAGTTCAGTCATTTTGAGACATGTTTGAAAGATTAATTTCACTAACTGGATAGAAAATGCAGTTTGAAACAGAGCTCCAGATAAGATTTAGCTCATGTGGGTACTGTACCCACTGTATTTTTTTGGAGTGGGTATTATGAATGTTGAGTGGGTATTTCATTTTCCGTTACCCACTGCTTTCAAATATGTGCATATTTCAGTCACTTTACTCACCTAAGTATTACATCATTGAGTAAGTTTACTAAGCAGGTATGTTCTGCCTTATGTCATACCTAATCAAAACCAACTTAAATATAATGGAAATTATTTCATAAAAAATCACTCATCCTTTACTGACAATACAACACTTGTCCTATACTAACAGTACAACTTGATAGCAATCGATGCCTTTTTCATTACGCAAGCGATTTTTATAAATATATTCCGTACGCATTTGTTTTAAACTTTTTGCGTATCTAACATTTTAAATGCGTAATTGGTACGCAACAATTATTTTTCAGTGCGTAATTCTATGCGTATTTTACCCGGATACGCAACTTATCTGGGCCTCTGGTTTGAAAGAAATCAGTTATTTCCATGTCAAAGCATTCTTGAAGCATAAAGGAAAACCTATGAATCTTTCTAACATATGTCAATGTTTACCAGGACACTTTTTACCAGTAATAACTTAACTGAGATTTATTCCCTGCTGTATGGGTTTAAACAGCCTTGAGAACCACCTCCATCAGCGATTGTTGTGTCCAGAGCTAGACCAGACGGATTACCTGGTGTTTGAGAGATGTGACAGAATGAAGCTCTCAAAGATGACTTTAGCCCAGTCATTCCCACCTCCAAGCCTGCTGTGCAGATGGCGTCAGACGTCATGCATTACTTTTCAGTCAGTTAACATATTGGGGGACAAAAACTATTAACTAAACATATGCCTTAAGTCTTGTAATACATTGCCGCAGTGTTCAATATTCAGTTAGTCCAGTGATTCCTGAATGTTTAGGGTTTGATGCTAGTGTACTGACAAGTCATCTTACTCCATGGTTCATGTAGAAGAGCGGTTTTTGAAAATCCATTAGTAGATCATGAGTAGGTAGTTTCAGCCATTGAGTGTTACATGAGGAAAGAGATTCTATTTGCCCTCCAAACCTTTCACTAGCTCACAGGTCCATGTATGAATAAATGTTCTTCCTTGTGCTTTGTGTGTATAGGTGGAATGACAGATATGTGTGAAATTGTTGTTTAAAAACTACAACATAAATGTATGTGTGTCGTGTTTGGACTGGCACGTCTTGCCACAACTGTCATAACTTGATCTGTGCTCTCTGTCAGTCATAGTCGCTGCTATGTCAGCATTTGGAAGTCTCTGTGAACGAGATTGTTCATCATGATGTTACAGCGCTATACAGATGTTTTAAGTGTTATTAATTTTGTTGTGAAAAAGCATTTTCCTAACATTCAACAGTCCTCCCCAACAGCTGTACATTATAAGCTGGTTCACCGCACATCTGTCCCAACAGCAGTACATTACAAGCTGGTTCACCCCACATCTGTCCCAACTGCAGTACATTATAAGCTGGTTCACCCTCAGATCCTCCCCAACAGCAGTACATTAAGAGCTGGTTCACCCCACATCTGTCCCAACTAGGGCTGCAACGATTTGGTTCGATTTGATAGCCATCATCACTATTTCGATTTGATATATGAATACCTATTTAAATTATTTCCACAGCCAGAACCTAATTTTAGAGCAGTTTCGAGTGCTGATCAAGGCTGACGCCAGGCTAAGTATCTAATGAGAATTGTTGTTAAAAGATATGGCCAAGTTGACGATAGATTTCACGATGAAAAAGCCGACTCTTAGGCTTAAATTACATTTGATGTTTTTGGGGCGGTGGGGTAGCCTAGTGGTTAAAGCGTTGGCTCGTCACGCCGAGGACCCGGGTTCGAATCTCCACATGGGTGCATTGTGTGAAACCCATTTCTGGTGTCCCCCACCGTGATGTTGCTGGAATATTGCTAAAAGCGGCGTAAAACCAAACTCACTCACTCACTCTGATGTTTTTACTTCTATAAAGAATAGAATCGAAAATGATCGAATCAAGGCTCGAATATCGAAAATCGAATCGAAAGTCTGGGTGAATCGTTGCAGCCCTAGTCCCAACAGCAGTACATTATGAGCTGGTTCACCGTTATGTGGTGGCTAAGCACAATATTGACCAGGTGGTGTTTTTGATAGTTTACACACAGTAGTGACCAAGACAGCACTGACCATAGCAAACCCTTTTGATAGAACACTATGAAGTGTGACATTTCTTGTCAGATGCACACAATAATAGGCAAGATGTTTACTTGGATGATGCAGGTAAATTTAACCATAACATGTGTAGTTGTGTTTTTGATGAGCACACTGTCAACGTTGTTTTGGATTGACCTGTGTTTTGTTTGTGCAAGATGAACATGTCAAACAAGCATGCCTGAGTATTTTGTTAGATCTCGAGTGACACTGACAGCACCAGACATGTTTTGTTGTATGCTATAGTGCAAGTGAAGGTTGTGGGAGCTGAGTGGGTTATCTAGGGGTGACATTTGCTGCTGTGTTCTGTCACATCTATGACCTGACTTTCATCAGATTCTCAGGCTGCCTCATTTCATTTGTTTTATCCTTGTAGGAGTTCTCCTTGTTTTATCCTTGTGGGAGTTCTTGTTTTATCCTTGTGGGAGTTCTTGTTTTATCTTTGTGGGAGTTCTCATTGTTTTATCCTTGTGGGAGTCTTCCTTGTTTTATCCTTGTGGGAGTTTTCCTAGTTTTGTCCTTGTGGTAGTTCTTGTTTTGTCCTTGTTGGAGTTCTGCTTGTTTTATCCTTGTGGGAGTTCTCCTTGTTTTATCCTTGTGGGAGTTCTTGTTTTATCCTTGTGGGAGTTCTTGTTTTATCCTTGTGGGAGTCTTCCTTGTTTTATCCTTGTGGGAGTTTTCCTAGTATTGTCCTTGTGGGAGTTCTTGTTTTATCCTTGTGGGAGTTCTTGTTTTGTCATTGTGGGAGTTCTTGTTTTGTCCTTGCGTTGAGATCTTGTTTTATCTTTGTGGGAGTTCTTGTTTTATCCTTGTGGGAGTCTTCCTTGTATTATCCTTGTGGGAGTTTTCCTAGTATTGTCCCTTGTGGGAGTTCTTGTTTTATCCTTGTGGGAGATCTTGTTTTGTCCTTGTGGGAGTTCTCCTTGTTTTATCCTTGTGGGAGGTCTCCTTGTTTTATCCTTGTGGGAGGTCTCCTTGTTTTGTCCTTGTGGGATTTGACATAGTTTTATCCTTGTGGGAGTTCTCCTTGTTTTATCCTTGTGGGATTTGACATAGTTTTGTCCTAGTGGGAGTTCTTGTTTTGTCCTTGTGGGATACCAGTGAAGGTCCGGGTTAGAATATTGATCTTCAGTAACCCATGGTTATCGTAAGAGGCGACTAACGGGATCAGGTGGTCAGGCTCGCTGACTTGGTTGACACATGTCATCGGTTCCCATCTGCGCAGATCGATGCTCATGCTGTTGATCACTGAATTGTCTGGTCCAGACTCGATTATTTACAGACCACTGCCATATAGCTGGAATATTGCTAAGTGCGGCGTAAAACTAAACTCACTCTCTCACCCCTTGTGGCAGTTCTCCTTGTTTTATCCTTGTGGGATTTTACTTAGTTTTATCCTTGTGGGAGTTAGTTTAAACAGGAAAACTGAAGACTGAATGTTTGTATTTCTTGAAATTTTGGCAATGGTTTATGGTTTATTCCCCACCAGAATAGAAATCTCTCTCTGTCTGTCTGTCTGTCTGTCTGTCTGTCTGTCTATCTACTAAAACTTGTAAAGCGCTTGGACCCAATCCACAAAGCTTTCGTAGCATTACGTCATTCCTAAGCCAATGATATAGTATGGAGTTACGAACGCTTTGTGGATCGGAACCCCGATATCCAGGAAAATGCTGCTCAAAAGCGCTGTTGTGTCTCAGAAAAAGACTTTCACTGATCAAGAGCTAAATTGAAAAAGGGTGTTTCAAGTTTTGATTTGAATCCAGTGAGAGTGTAATGAACTATAATGTCAAACATCTTCAACATGAGATGCTGCTTTCTGAGATGTGCTTAGCTGAACTGAAGCAGTGCTTTCCTGTCTCATACCAAGAATTGAGAAGCCCATGCTTTTTGCTGATTAGAAAGTTAACCCGACATGGCCATTGACTAGAAGAAGTGTCATATCAGAGTAAACTTAACCTGCCTTGAGCCCACCAGTATCATGTCTATCTTGGGTATGGGAGCTCGTTGTTCGTTCTTGGCCGTACTCTTACATTGTATATGGCGTATTTTAAAGGACAGGCTGGTCATGTTGGTGCACTTGCTAATTAAAACATTAATCTGAAATGCAGTTTGGTTTTACTTGTAAACTGCTGAACTGCAAACTAGTTAGGCTTTAATTGCTACAAAAGTTGAGCTACCCTCCCTTTGCTGAAGTGAGCTGTTATTGACTTGTGTACTCCGCACATCACTTCCAGTTTGTGTTAGAAATGACAAATCGAAGCAATCGGGGGAAGCTGAAGTGGTTTGTATAGCTCATTTTGATGGGTCTTGTTCTTTTAGGGAATCATCAAGTTGCCTGTTGCAGTTTCACACTTTTTTTCTTGTGGCAGAGATGTCAATGGTCAAACGCCAATGTCAACCAATGATCCATTAGCTTTTAGCAAGGAAGTTAAAATGTTCGGTTGTGTTGTTCACAAACATTGAGAATGGATATTGTTAATAGTTTAGGATGTATTCCCTTTTTTTGGACAAATTTCTTTTGAATATAGGTTTTAATTGTTTAATAACTCTGTGGATTATCTTTTTGTTCAGGTTGTTGACTTTACTTGTACTGGAAAATAGAAATACTTAATGAACTCATACTAGTAACTTCTTACTTCTGTAAGTTGAACAAATCACAGCAATTTGACAGGACCCACATTTACTTCCAAATGGCCATCTTCAGTTATATGGGCCACTTTTTATAAAGGTTAGCAGGGCTCGATTTAGTGCTTTGTTACTTGCACTGGTGCAACCCAATATTACAAAGTGCAACTTAGTTATTTGTCTAACTTGCACCAGGTCCAAGTCAATTTTGAGAAATAAATCAACAATAAATCTAACATTATAAGCATTTTTCTGTCACCTCATTTTTATCTAAGCTTTTAATAATTCAGTAGCACATTTCTTTCATTACATATTGCGATAAGAGCAGTGCAACTGGAATTTGGCTGGTACAACTGGGTTGTAATCTAAGTTGCACCTGGTGCAAGTAGGTTAACATCTAATAAATCGAGCCCTGGTTAGGATGAAAGGTTACTGTCACAGTAAGATTGCTTTGGCAGATGGTTCCAGATTTTAATTGCCATAACACTACTACCACATACGTCACCAATAGCATATGGACCTGATGTTTTGTGCATGTTCACTTACAAAGACTGTTTGGTCGAGGAATTTCTAAGTTAGGAAATAGTATCAAGACATTGTATGCATGTAAATTTTCTTCTGTGAGTTGTGAAGTATTCAGCTCCTATTACATGCTGGGAAGGCCTTGGAGAAATCAGTTTCATCTTTAATGTTTTTGAAAGTCTGGAAAAGGATATTTAGAAGTGAAAACAAGGTTTGAGTGTGAAGGGAAAAAATGACTTGGAAAGTTAATAGAATTCTCGATGTAAGATGAGAACATTTGTTGTGAAGGTAGTTGTTAACGTTTCATGGGATCCCTGAAGTTTAAAAAACAGTGAAAAAACAGACGTTTTTCAAATTAGGCATATTTTCAATCACAGCAGCATTTTGCCTGATGAGAATCATTTGATTTTATCATGTTTGTTGATGGTTGTCATTGTTTTCAAATACACTCAACTTAACAAGAATGAAAATTGTCAATATTGGGAATATTGTAACAGTTTTAATCGAGTTTCTTTGTTGTTGGTAAACAAGTGCAAATATGAATAAACATCATTTGTGGACATTGCTGTCATTTTCAAATGGTATTGATCCGTGGGCCACAATGCTGTCGTTGTAGCCGATGCCTCAGACCAAATACAACACTGTGGAGCGTAATGTGGAGTTCAATTGTCTTCTTTTCTGTTGTTTTTTTCCGAATATGAATGTGTTTGTGGAAGTGATTATTTCCAGTTTGGTATATATACATAGGTGAGAGAATTGAGATGGAGCAGGTCTGCCATGCTTTTCTATATTTGCCGAGTCAACGGATAGACAGTGGCCCTCCTATCGCGTGTTTGCATGTGGAGGGTCAGAGGTCATTTCAAGAGATTTACCATTGGTCGATAGACAGCACAACACGTGGTGGTCACATACTCGACAGTCTTCTCATGGTATATGGAAAAATTCCGGTCAGTGTGAGCTGTGGTCATTTGCGTTGACGGAAATCCTGAACTAACCACTGCGGTTGAATTCTTAAGCCCTTAAGTGTCCTCAAGGTGCCTCTCAACGTGTTTTAGTGGATATTTGTTTATCCTTTAAACCATGGAGGCAATATCATGAATACCACATGGTTATGTTTGATATGGGTTGGTGGTACACTCATCAGACCTTATGTTCCACATCAGGCTTGCAGGTCAACCAAGTGTTTGACAGTAAAGGCACTTGTATGGTCCTGGAGCTCTTATATGGTGTTTGAATGCCCTGAATTTTTAACTTAGTAACTTTTATGTTAGAATTATAAGCCTAAGGAGCTTTACAAATCTGGGGCCCTGGAGATCTTATATGGGTGATTTGAATTCCTAAATAGTAACCTTAGTAACTTTTACGTTAGAATTATAACCCTAAGGAAGAAATTACAGATCTGGGGCTGTTTCACGAAGCAACCTTTACTAAGGTTAACCTTAACTCCTATTCTTTAACATTGCACAAAAGTTACATTAGTGACTTACGATCACCTTAGTGACTTACGATCACCTTAGTGCTTTGTGAAAGGAGGCCCTGGTCAATCCAACTGTTGGTACTTGAAAGTGTGTATCTTAAGGTTGGATGTTGGTTTCCAGGTTTGACTAGGTGCTCACTGACAACCATATCATATCAGGATTGAGTAGTCATGCTTGGTGTTCATTGCATGTCATTGTAACCTGATGGCTTATGTGGTGCTCATAATATCTCTCACCTGATTGTCTGGTCCAGATTTAGTTATTTCCAGAGTCATCATATCACTGAAAGAGTGCAGTGTTAACTAGCAGTATATTCAACAATAGTTGCCAATAGGTTACAACCAACTTCATGAGAACAACACAGAAATGTAGGCCTCCTTCAGCAAACAAATTTCTATTTTCCCCCATCAGCTGTGATATGAATGTGTCTTGGTTATTCTGAAAGCGAGGCCCTTGAGAAGGATGTAAGTGAGCATGTACTTGTCATCGTAGGAGATGAGTGCTCACTCACTACGACACAGCCCAACCAGTACAGGATGCCCACGCGGCCATTATGGCTTTATACTGTACAACTCTTCAACACCATCACAATCTCGATTGCTTTAAGGGCATAATGAATGGTCTTGTTTGTAGTGCTATACATTTCACCAACCCAGTCAACAGAATGTCAATGTTTGTTTGGTTTAACGTGCAAATTTGAGAAAATTCCAGTTTAACGAAAAGTACCCATTCATAACAAGTTCTCTGGCAGGAATTTTGTGTTTGTGTGACATAAATGTGTGTGCAATGTGATCTGATGAGAGTTGCTTGCCACACAGTGTGAGTCAGCCGTGGGTCAGGAAGGGAGAAAACGTTCCCTCCTCTCTTGACAGGACCAGTCGGCAGTACATTACGACATTAGTCATTTCTTATCACATTGTTGGCAGGAACTATTGTAGACTGTGACAGACTACCAATAACACGTTCACTGACAATGTTGACAAAGCTGGATAACCGGCCAAATGTGTCAGTTAATCAGATTTCTGTGTTGATTAAAACTAACTTCACAAAGCTTTTGAAATTTGCTTTAAGTTTAGAATGTGTCTGATGTTTTTTACTCACACACGATTTCACTACAATTCAAATAATGATGTCCTCCGTGCACTGGAGTCTGGATAAGATATTGGCCTCTTTTTGATTTGTGGGGTTTGTTCAAGATAGACATTGCAGGGCTCCAGATAAGGGCCGTATCCGCGTATGTACCTATAAAAAAAATGCACTATGCACGATACGGTAGGAAATAATTTAGAAAACGTAGCAGATACGCACCAGAGCAATGGCGTACGGTCTTAGAATCATTTACAGATGTATTTATCTGAAACATTATTGTTTTATTGTTTATTGACCTGTTTACACAAGAATAGCTATGTTGTGGTGCATATATGAAACGAAACACACGATTACTGATACTCCATTAAATTCCATTCAGTACTCTAAATGTACTCTTAAGGTTTTCCAGTACTCCTGTATTGAAAAAATAAGGAGTACGTACTCCTGATGTTGAAAAATTATCTGGAGCCCTGCATTGTCTTCACTGAACAAATATGTGTATGTTCTTTCAAGGGGTGCTCACTCACATCACATACATACTGGTGGGACGGAGGTAACCTTTGGGGTTATTGCGTTATGTACTCGCTTGTGTTCATCTCAATTGGGTATCCTAATATTCCTTTGAGTAACCAAATAAATTGTACTCACCTCACTCAAACTCAATTGGCTATTTTGCCATTTTCATTTAATTTTAGAAATGTTTTAAAGTTTAAATGTTAGTGTCTGTTATATATATTTGATCTGTAATATGAGAAACAATAAGAAAGACTGCAAGTTGGCAAGTTCATGTCCTGAAATAGAATCTCTCAATATTCCTTAGTTATTTTATCTATCCACTGGTAGGCAAGCTAAGATTTGACATTTTTGTGTGTACTCATGTAAGATCATATTTGTGTAATTAATGCAGATACCTGTACTTCTGAATGCCCTTATGTAACTGAAGGCTATTAGATAATGATGATCGAGCACTGAAAACAGAATGAGTTAAGTGCTTCCTTTTACGATTCTATTCTGAAACATGACTCACAATTATGCATAAGTTGTGATTTTCCTTTAGGCGTGTAGTGATAACCAAGAATTCTGATTTTCATGTTTCCAAATAAGGCTGGATGGTAGGCAAGGATCTTTTGTATCAATTCTATATAGAGAAAACTGAAGTAAAGCGTTGGTAATAGACATACATTTCCTAATGCAAGAATTGTGACATTTTTCTTCTATCTGATTAAAATATGATTCAACAATTTGAAATGTTTGTAAATTTAGCCATTGCAGTGATGCTCAGAGTCTGCTGAAGATTTCTCTTCAGCATCCGATATATAAATGCTAAAATAGAAGTTTTGCCAGTAAATAAGTTTGGGTAGGTACATTTGAAAGTTTGGGTCACTAGACTGAAAAAGAATTTTGGTCCTTATTCCTTAACTTGATTCATGAGGAGTGATGACAAAAATCCTATTCTGTATTGTTGGGTCCTTGCTTGTCTAGTATTTAACCATGTGACCCATGAAGATCAGGGTTTGGATTGGTCTTCCTCAACTAGTGTTGGGAATTGGTTAATATCTCATAATTGATGATTGGTTCATTACTACCGATCAATCATCGAAAATAATTGGTTAGCATCATTTATGAAATTTGTTAATGCACATAAAAATAAGGAAAAAACCCCATGTAGTTCTTTTGGGGTTTTGGGGCAAAATTTCATATCTTTAAAGGATGACTAGTATGTTAGGAACATAAATTTCTTGGAATCTTTAAGATGAATTCAATCATGACTTGAAACGAGCTTGTAGTGCTTCAAAAATATAACAGACAAAACCAACCATGTGAAAAATATTGTTAATGAAAACAAGTGTTCCAGAATTGTTTGTGTTCAATTATGAGAAATTATGATCGATTGCTTGGTCGTTTAGTCACTACGACCAATCTTCGATTATTTCAATTAATTGGACCACCACTATCCTCAATCCATGCTTATCGTAAGAGGCGACTAACGGGATCGGTTTGTCAGGCTCTCTGACTTGGTTGACACATGTCATCATATCCCAATTGAGTTGATTGATGCTCATGCTGTTGATCACTGGATTGTCTGGTCCAGCCTCGATTTATTTACAGACAGCTGGAATATTGCTGAACAAAAAACAACCAACCAACATGTACTTATGGGTTAGAACTGGTCCAAACCGATCTGTGCTTCTAAGAGGTGACTTAATGGACTTGGTGGCTTGGTTGATGCCATGTCGATGTGTCAACATGGCAAGGTTTGTTGTTCATGATATTGATCACTGGATTGTCTTGATTGTTTAAATGCTGTCTTTATAACTGGAATATTGAAATATTGCTGAAACTGACATTAGTAACATGTTTTCAAAAGCATTGTATGACTGAAAAATTTCAACATTCCAAATCAGGTTGGTTTCATATCCTACTTGACAAGCAAAGAAACTTTTGTCTCACCAAAGAGAGGTCCAGAAAGTCAGGGGTGGAAATAACCCATTGCCCGACGTCTGATTCCAGTGTTTTTTTCTGTCGGGCAAGCAAATTTGTATATCACGCTGTACCGGTGTCCAGTTGACTTTCCAATATTAATAATGTTGTTTATTTAAAAAATCAACAAGAAAACGGCCGGTATAGTGGGAAAATGATCAGGGCAAGTGATTTTGCATGTGCCACTGTACCGGAGTACACTAGCAATTTTAAAGTTATTTCCACCCCTGAAAGTGTTTGTTATTGTTGTTATTTTATTATCAATAATTGGTCCTTGTTTGATTCTTTCATTTGATCATTCACTGATTGTAATTGTCTGAAGCCTGTTTTTCCACTGTTTGAAGTTTAAAGAGCCTTGTGAGAGAGATGAATGTTCTGTCATTGACTGATCAAAAGGGTGACAGAAACATTTTCTTTTTTCCTAAATTGATCGGGGACCATTACAGTCAATCATTGGGAAGTCTTTAATCAGTTTTATTCAATCATTGTAACATCCCCTGCAGTTTGGAAGTTTTTAAGTATATGTCATATTTTTGCAAAGTAAAAGAATTTTCATGTCTACAGGGTTTTAGGTACAGTTGCTACCAAGCTACCAATCAATCGATCACATTTTCTCATAATCGAACACAAACTATTTTGGAACTACTGTTTTAGTCTTTGAAATACTTGATGATGGAACATATCTTAGAAGTTGTCAGGGCATGAAAACGTGTTTGATTGTTAGAATACTCACTTCAATAACTGAAAAGTCATGACTGAATATTTCTTGAAGACTCCAGGAAGTTTATGTTCATGTTATTTTAGTCATCACTTTAAAGTAGCGAGTTACATCATGTTATACTTATCTACAATAACAACCTGAATAGGAAAATATGAAAAATGACGCTAACCGATTTGTTTATGATTGATCGGTTGTGATGAACCAATCATCAATTATGAGATTTTAACCAATTCCCAACACTAGTCACCATAGAACAGCCTCACAACTAGTGATGCACCATATGAACTCTCTCCAGTGTTACTAGACATTGCCAAAAGCAGATGAGAGGTGAGGTGTATTGGAGCAGACATCAATTCAGTGACATGCTAGCATGTGGACTCGCCATCAATCTTAACTCAAGTGTTAGTCATCTTGATGTTGTACATTTCACTTGTAGGCTTCCTGTTTCTAGAATGTGTGTCAATTTCTTGCCACATGGCGTCATAGCTTTATATCAACCTGGGTGTGTTCCCCTCAGAAAGACGTATCATCTATCTAAATATTTGCTGAGGTGGTTCAGGTAGTGATGTGTGGGGGAGGAAAGCAAGATGTGTATCTTTTTGTGCTCAGCAATGTAAATTTTAATGTCATTTCTGTCATTAAGGTTAGAAATTGATATATATTTTCTCTGAATGTAGGTGTCATCTACTTGCTGGTATCAAGCATATTATTACACAATGAAATGTCAGGAGACCTTCCTGAATTAAATGGTCTTGGACAAACAGACTTGTTACTTTCAAAACCTGATCATGTAACTAAGGATAGATCAATCATCCTGTCATTGGCTTCAGTTCACAGAAGGCAGTGCTCTTTAAGGTTGTTTGTTACATGTTCATGGAAACAAAATATACTTCTTCTTTTTGCTGTTTGATTGCCTCTTCCTCAAGGTGAAATATGGTTGGTGGTAACATTATTCCCTGCTCTCTCTTACATCCCGTCATTTCATTAGCTGCATATTTTGACGACTGCCAATAGGTACCAAACATGCAGGTATACTATTCAAATGAAGTTAAGAGCACCCGATTGTTTTCCAGTTTGGATAGTTGATATGTTATGGTCATGAGATATCAATTATGGTAGTTTGACAAAGCCGGTGTTCTTCAGTTTCTATCAAGTAGTATGTATACAAGAACATTATGAGGTTGTTACCCTTTAAGTTGAAAAGACTGTGTTTGATGGACAAATAGTCAGCTTAACCCTTTTTTTGTGGCAGCTTGAGGGGAAATATTGTACATTCTAGTGTGCAGCCACAGAATTCCCCTTCATTGTCAACGGGCATTTACTGATTCAGCCAAGTGAATTTATTGGCCCATGTAAAGAATAATTCTATGATGAGAAATTGATGATTTTCTAAGAACTGTAACTAATAGAATGAGAGATTTTGGCGGAGCTGTTGTTGCCATTCCTTCTTTTGGCAGTGTTGTGTGCCACCTGTTTTTGTGATGATACTTTAAAAGGACCATCATGATGTTTGTCTGTAGCCAGTGAGCCGGTCCACCTAGTCAGACCTAAAATAATAGCTTTGACGTCCCAGTTCTACTTGCTTCAGTACTTATACATGACCAGAGCTGTTGACCCATTATGACTATCATGTTCAGGTTGTGTGTTTAGTGCAATATGCCAAACATATAACAATGATGTGAATATGAAGTTTAAACCAGGGAAACTAGTGACTGTTATTCTGTTTCACATGTCAGTTTCTGCTACTGGCACACTTGACCAAGCTCTTCAGAGTGATACATTGTACCCTTTGCAAGCCTCTCAGACTCATTCACACTGTAACTTTCCCCCACTCTCATTTTCAATTTCTCCCCCTCTTTTTGACTCGGTCAGTCTCCAACTCACTCACTGACTCACTCACTCTTACCAAGAGTTGCACCCACCCACACAGGATCTGATTATGATGGTGTTCTGGTAACTGCTGACTGTGAAGGCTTACTACATCATCATCAGAGTCTGTGATGCCATCCTCCAGACTGCTGCACAGTAAAGAAGAATCCTAGCTACATATCAGATATTGGGACATGTGGCAGAGTGTTTAATTTCGGCTGGCCATGACAGTTGCCTTCAGTGTTGTGTGGGTTCCCCTTGCACTGGATGAGGTATTGATCTGGACCTATCAGTGTAAGTGTTATTTGTGACAGTCAGTGCAGCCTTGTTGTGGTTATCCACAAAAAGGGAGGTGGATGTAGATAAGTATTGATCTTCGCAGTTTCACAACAGCTGTGCTGAGAAATGAGATTATTGCTGGTAAACATGAAGGTGGTGTTGGAAGCAGGATGTTACACTTTCTTCTTGTGGCATTAAAGACGTGTGTGTAGATGTTGCAGCAAGTTTGATCTTACTCAGTTTACATATTATGATTTGTAATATACCGAGGTCCATGTGTTGTGACACTGGAGTTGGAGGTCATGGATGAGATCTGGAATACTATCTGGCTGAGGTGACCTGGAACCAATTCCTGGCTAAGGTGACCTGCATCTAGTTCCTGGCTGAGGTGACCTGGATCCAATTCCTGGCTAAGGTGACCTGCATCTAGTTCCTGGCTGAGGTGACATGGGTCCAGTTCCTGGCTGAGGTGACATGGGTCCAGTTCTTGGCTGAGGTGATATAGATCCAGATCCTGGCTGATGTGACATGGGTCTAGTCCTTGGCTGATGTGACATGGGTCCAGTTCTTGGCTGAGGTGACATGGGTGCAGTTCTTGGCTGAGGTCACATGGGTCCAGTCCTTGGCTGAGGTCACATGGGTGCAGTCCTTGGTTGAGGCGACATAGATCCAGTCCTTGGCTGATGTGACATGGGTCCAGATCATGGGTCCAGTCCTTGGCTGATGTGACATGGGTCCAGTTCTTAGCTGAGGTGACATGGATCCAGTCCTTGGCTGAGGTGACATGGATCCAGCTCCTGGCTAAGGTGACATGGGTCCAGTTCCATAAAACAGTAATACAGGTGATGATCTTAAGCCTATTTTAACCTATGGGTTTTCTGATCATATGTGGATTCACTTTTCACTTTGCTCACATAGTAAACTTTGTGTGATGGTAAGAGTTTGTCTGACGTCAGAGATGGTGTGATCGAGGAGATTTTGTGACCTAGGAGGTGATGTGACACCGGAGATGGTGTGACGTGGTGTGACCCAGAAGATGCGGAGATTTGGGATGATCAAGGAGTTGGTGTGCCCTGGGAGATGATGTGACCTGGAAGATGGTGTGACCTGGTGCGACCTTAGTCACCTAAGAGATTTTGTGAATTTGGATGTCTTGGGCAAAAGGTGACACTTTGTGAGATTTACATGTCACCTGTTGTGATCTGGGTAATGGAGTGAGTGTGTGTGACCTGGCGATGGTGTCGCTTAGACCTGAACAGTGGTTTGAGTTTGGGTGACTTAGGTGATGCTGTGACCAGTTGTGATATGGGAGATAATGTGAAATGCATCTTCAGTTCACTTTACTGTCAATCTATTCGTCTTGTCCTTGCACAAATCGGCCATACGTATCTGATAATGAACTTGTACATATTAGAGTTGATCAACTGTATACTGTCTGTACTGCAATTAACTGTTTTGATTTGTAAGTATGTAGCCCCAGAAATATCGATCCAGCTGTACCTGGCTGTGTCAGCTGTGACAGATGGGCTAGTAAACCTGCTGACTGCACGGAGACTGTATACGGCAGTACAAGTAGGTACAGTCGCAGATCAATGGGTAGAGACACAGAATTACACAGAATTACAGCATCCATATGTCACAGTTAGTGTACTAGTTATCCACAAGGAGTCCTTAAGAACGCTCCTTGAAGGAAGCCTTATTCCAAAAAACTGTATTTCTGTCTAAAATGTTGGCAAGTTATGTGAGCTTGCTGCATTTGGCAATTATTGCAGCAGTAAAACGGTGTCCATATCACGTTCAGGCTTCTGGCGGGAGTGTACAAGTTGCCTCATTTACTTCCACCTATGCCTATATGGAGTCCTGTAGTGTTCCAAGGTGGCAGTGCCTGTTGGACTCAGTGGCTCAGAATTCTGAGAATTGATTTGCTGTGAAGAGTTGTGTCCCTTACCCATACCAGGATCTGCAGGTCAAAGATGTTGGAATGTTGCCCTGATGCTAGAGTTTGCATCAGAGGAAATTAACTGATATCATTAAAGATTTGCTGACCCATGAAGATCCTGGTTAGAATTGGTCTTCATCAACTTATGCTTGTCGTAAGAGGCGACTAACGGGATAAGATGGTCAGGTTCTCTGACTTAGTTGACACATGTCATCATATCCCAGTTGTGTAAATCGATGCTCATAATGTTGATCACTGGATTGTCTGGTCCAGACTCAATTATTTACAGACCACCGCCATACAGCTGGAATATTGCTGAGTGCAGCGTTAAACAACAAACCTTCCAAACCAGCAAAAGATTTGCTTGCGGGGAAAGTGGTAACACCCCACAAAACCCTCATTTCTACCTTCGAGGTGGGTGTGTCAGCGATCAAACTTGTGTTGTCGTCTGTCTAGTGACAGGTTTGTCACATACCCTCCTGAGATGTATGTGTTGTATATGGAACTTGTCTCATGTGTCCTTGTCTGTCTTGCCCCATGGGTTGTGTGTATATTCACTTGAGATCTGGGTGTCATGTATCCAATGGTGACATGGGCTCTTGTCATCTAGTGACATGAGGTTATCAAGCTGCAAGTTAATCTAGCTGTGAGGCTCAGTATTTACATGTGTGTGACACAGATTTGCCACCACGTATTGTGAGCAGTGGAGCGTGACTTCTCCTGGACTTGCATAGTGTGTCACAAGTCAGTGCATGCACGATAAGTGATTAGATCTACATGTTAATAATACAGTGGAGTAGAATTATCTCTACACTTCCTGTGCAGTTATGTCATTTTTTCCACTCTGCAGACTTGTGTTTGATGCATTTTGTCTGTCAGACAGGTAATATTTTACTGCATGAAGGATATTAAATATAGGCCACGTGTAATTTAGGTCATCTTACACTTGCCATTATTTGAAGTTTGATATTGATTTTCATTGAAGACCTTGGCCTTCTTCCACAAAGCACCAAGATGATCATAAGTCACTAAGGTAACCTTAGTGCAATGTTAAAGAATGGTAGTTGAGGTTAACCTTAGTAAAGGTTGCTTCGTGAAAGGAGCCCCTTGTCATCTTTATCCTTGTCTTAATACTTAATCAATCAGGGGGTCTCAAGGTAAAACATACAGCTCAATGTTGCCTAAGGCACCACTGATGGCTGTGCAGGTTTTGTGTCCCTTTGGATCGTCAGAAACCTTTGATTGTTGGTTTGATTCTCAGTTTGCCCTGCTGATGCCTCTTAATTTATTGGCACCATAGCAGTGTTCTGGGTTTCTCCAAAGTGGTAAACATGTGGCACTTTGCTCTTTCTCCTTATGTTAAGCTGACACACAGTGACGTAGCTGTAAGACCATTCAAAGCGTTGTTATTCAACTCAAACTCTTTAGATTTAAGATCTCGACAGTGGCTGCAGCGCAGATTTCAATGCCCTTTATAAATGTTCCCATAAATAACTCCATTATGTGAAGATGGATTTCTGTAGTGTTTAATTTTTAAATGTTTGTTATGTTTGTGAAGATGAAAAAGACATTTTTGCATATTATAATGATTATTTCTGTGCAAAAATGTTTTGATAATGATTATTTAAAATAAGTGTTGTCACTGTTAAAGCGATAACTTAGCTGGAATAAATGTGTTGTAACCTTACTGTATGAGGCAGGTTATATGTGACATAACAAGATGGATTGTACCTACAGTCTGTCTCACAGTCCTGAGCCGAAGTATTGTCCCTTCTTCCCAGCTTATGCCCTGAGTGAATCAAGTCTAGATTTTCACTCTGGAGCTAGAAATAAAGTTAAAGGTGTCCATCAAGATATACCGTATATTACCATAGATAAACCATCTCATAGATAAGCCGTAACTGGACCTTTAAAATCAGTATCAAAATGGTATGTTTTGTAGATCAGCTTCGTTGTGATGAGTCATTGGAAATGGTGACAACAAATCCATATTGAATTACGCAAGTTTATCCTTTGATATCTATAACTTCAGTCCTCATTATTCACAGCAATCACTAACATATTGTGTCTACTCACATCTTGAAATGAAGTGTAGTTGACAGAAAATGGACCCGCATACATATTTTGTTTCGCTAAATGACAAATTTTCTTGTAACTGGACAATCACGTGTCAACAAACTGTTTTCGCTGTGGAATTAGCGAGATCATGCGAAACGTCATCGGTGACAGATCAAATTGTTCCATGCATAAAAACTATCCAGCAATACACCAAAGTGCTGTCGCATAGCCTTAGTTATGATTGTAAATATTTGACTTTTATAGAGCAAAACCTGCATTTGAAATGACACAATGTTAGAATATATCTATTTATTTATCTCGTTATTTGGGTATGTTTTAACTAAATCTCTGGTAGCTCGCTGGGAAAGGTGTGCACAGCTGATTGCTATTTCCGGCTCTATATACGAGACAAATAAACACAGTACTCCTAATCCCTGCATATAAGACAAAGCATAGCAAAATCAAATTAGAACTGAAAAGGTAAATAATCTTGTCTAGTAATGTGTAATTGCAAATTTGACGTCTTTGCAAAGTCGTCTTCACAGGAAGCGATACGATGTCAGTTTCTTACCCATGAAAAAAAGTGTAACCAAGAGATAAGCTGACCCCCTTCTACAGACTGCTTTTTTGGGGGGTCCTCAAAATTTGGTTTATCTACGGTAATATACGGTACATGTTTTCAGAGACTAAACGTACATCTGGCTTGAGACCTGCTCTGCCTGCTTTGTCATCTGCTGCTTTACAGTCTGTCTGAATGAGTTAGGCCTGTGAATTCAGCAGAATCAACAGCAGTCTTCTACCATGACTGCATGTACTTGAACCACAACTCATCAAAACCATTAGAATAGACTGATCTTGCTAGCTGAACTCCAAATCAAACTAGATTTTTAGGAGGGAATTGATTTGTACTATGAAGTATTTCAGACTGTGTTGCTGGCCAAACCTGAATGTGACCGATTTATGTAGGGTGGGAAACTTGTGAAGGTTTTTGTGTATGGCTATTGATAACCATATTTTGTCCTGTTGCATGTGGTTCCCAATATGCATAATGTATTATGATCATTATTCATGGGCTTTGGGGCTTATTATAATTCTTTCTGTTGATATTGTCAGCATTCTGTTTACAATAGCCATCAGACACTGACAAGCCTGTTAGGACTCCCCTACATGAAAAAACAAACCAAAACACCAAACAAAAAATCTGACACGACTATTTTCCATTTGCATTTTTATCACACTCTCCATTCGACTGCTGTGGCGTGTACTTTTCCTCTACATCTCAATCCGTTTTGAACTTCTTCCTAGTTTCTCTCTACTACACTATCCTGCTATGTTCCATCTCTCTAAGGTGCCTCTCTGCACCCCTCCATGCTGCTCTGTGCTGCTCATACCTACTCCATTCAGTCTATGGTTCTAATCCTCTCCCCTCAACTCTCCGCTCCTTTCCACTCCGCTGTGCTCCTCCCTACTTCATTCAGTCTATGGTTCTAATCCTCTCCCCTCAACTCTCCGCTTCTATCCACTCTGCTCCTCCCTACTCCGTTCAGTCTATGGTTCTAATCCTCTCCCCTCAACTCTCCGCTCCTCCCTTCTCCGTTCAGTCTATGGTTCTAATCCTCTCCCTCAACTCTCAACTCTCTGCTCCTCCCTTCTCCGTTCAGTCTATGGTTCTAATCCTCTCCCCTCAACTCTCCGCTCCTCCACTCTGCTCTCCCTACTCCGCTCAGTCTATGGTTCTAATCCTCTCCCTCAACTCTCCTCCTCCTCCCGCTTCAGTCTATGGTTCTAATCTCCCTCAACTCTCTGCTCCTCCTCTAATCTATGGTTCTCTCCCCTCAACTCTCCGCTCCTCCTCTCTCCGCTCAGTCTATGGTTCTAATCCTCTCCCCTCAACTCTCCGCTCCTCCCTTCTCCGCTCAGTCTATGGTTCTAATCCTCTCCCCTCAACTCTCCGCTCCTATCCACTCTGCTCCTCCCTACTCCGTTCAGTCTATGGTTCTAATCCTCTCCCCTCAACTCTCCGCTCCTCCCTACTCCGTTCAGTCTATGGTTCTAATCCTCTCCCCTCAACTCTCCGCTCCTCCCTACTCCGTTCAGTCTATGGTTCTAATCCTCTCCCCTCAACTCTCCGCTCCTATCCACTCTGCTCCTCCCTACTCCGTTCAGTACCATGGCATCTGCTCTACTCCGCTCCGATTGACAACAACATCACAATGACCGGTCATGATGTTGTCATAAGCACCCCTGTTCTCCAGCCTATGTCATCTTTATACCTGCAATGTTGACCTCCTCAGCTGGCAGCCAAGTCATGCGCAACATCAACAACTGCCCTGCTGTGACCATGTTCATAACATACAAGTCTCTCGTGATACACACCCAACATGTACATGGAGACCTGCTGGGCCTTTATCAGGAGGCTTTGTACGACGTACACAACCTCAAATGCATGAAAATCTATTTTACTGTCATCTACACAGTTTCGTATCAGGCATAATTGCAATTGAATGAAATTATATACAAAAGCACAAGCAAGACAACAGAGGTAGTGAAATGTTTTCACTGCTGAGTGACTAGTCCTTATAATATGGGAGCTTTCAAATATGAATCTTTAATGGGCCTTCTTGCTTCCATATATTCAGACATAGTCAGTGAGTGAGTGAGTTTAGTTTGACGCTGCACTCAGCATAAAGTCCAGCTATATGGCAGCGGTCTGTAAATAATCGAGTCTGGACCAGACAATCCAGTGATCAACAGCATGAGCATCAATCTATGCAATTGGGAACCGATGACATGTGTCAACCAAGTCAGTGAGCCTGACCACCCACTCCCGATAGTCACCTCTTACGACAAGCAAGGGTTACTGAAGGTACATTCTAACCAGGAACCGCCTCTGTGGTGTAGTGGTTAGAACGTCCGCCCGGAGAGCGGAAGGTCACGGGTTTGATCCCCGGCCGCGTCATATCAAAAGACGTTAAATTATGGTACTTGTTGGTCCCTGCCTGGCGCTCGGCATTAATGGGTACAACAAGGACTGGTCGGCTCGGGAGTCAGTATAATGTGTCTGAGTGAGGTATTTATGCTTCACTGCGGCATGGTATCTCAGTGGGCTAGCACTATAAAACCAGCTTAAGTCTGGGCTAGTACAAGCAGCTGCACATACACATACACACGCATGCACGTACGTCGTCATATGAGCGAAATATTATCAAACATGACGTTAAACCCAATTTCCCCTCACCTCACCATTCTAACCAGGACCTTCACGGGTTGAGATATAGTCAGATATTAGAGATGGGGTGATTTTAATAATTGCTTACATTAATCATCACAAGACTTACTAAAAAGGTTGTGCAAAAGTCGAGAGACACCGTTACCGTGTGATATACAAATTTGCTTGCCCGAAAGAAAAAAAACATTTGACTCGGACATCGGGCAATGGGTTATTTCCACCCCTGGGAATAAAGAAAAACTGTATTTGTCTGACATAATGTCTGTTTGTTCTGGGCCTGCAGTAGTTTCCATCATGGTCTGTGTGAGAATTCCCTGATCATGGGTTCGAATCCAGCAGTCTGCAACATAACAGTGTTTGTTGGGTTAACCCCACTAACATCGAGGAAGCAAGCTATCAGTAAAATGTTGTGAAACAGGTTTAATGAGGTAATTAAAATCAATTCAGCCCATGTTCTCAAGCAATGAGTTTTCTCCCCAAATTACTTGCCAAATATCAGCTGTGATTTACATGTTTATTTACTCAAACTGATTTCGTGTCAGTGGGAAAGTATTGTGTGAAATATTACATATATTCCCCTCAGAAGATTATTATTTTTCTCTAACAACTTTGTGCTGGCATGTTAGTTTTGATTTAATTCATTACCTGACGATCAATCCCATTAATTGAACACAAATAGCATTTCTAATTACATAATGATTTGACAGTTGAAACAGCGTCGGCATTTGATTGAGGTTCTACTCCAGCCCAGTGTTGTGTGGTATGGCCATATCCAATATTTACTGCAAACAAATCTCATTAGATGTCGGAAAAAAACAACTGTTGATTTAGGAGTGTTGTTTAAAGTTAATGAGTTAGAAGTGGAACCTAGATCATGAATATTGTGTTTCTGTGGAGTTGAGCAAGCTGAGAAAGAGGTCGACTTAATGCTAGTCTTTCTTCATCATCATGTGTCGCATTTTGGGACCTGTATTCTTTTGCTGTGGTGCATAGAACCTAATCTCACACTTTTGAGCCACATAGATGTTGCATTTTGGGTAATATGACACGTGATTTAAAAATACATCAGTGAAGACGAAAATGACATCTTTTCATAAAACTAAACCTTTCCCAACGTCGCCTGTTGGATGTAACCTGTGTTGTGTTGATGTAAAGCTCTGGTGGAATGACAACAGACATGACAACGAGGGTGTTCTGAACCACGTTCCTCAATGTAGAATCTCGCACACAGCAAAAAGTGAAATATTTGCTCCAAACAAACAACAGTGACACAATTTCCTGGAGGACATTTAGTGGGGAGACATCGTCTGGTGCGGAGAGAATGCTTGCCTTTGTTGCTGAACAGAAAGACAACCGATGCCTTCTGTTGTAGTCTACTTCTGTTGTAGTAACTTCTGTTGTAGTAACTTCTGTTGTAGTCTACGTCTGTTGTAACTCTATTTCTCTTGTAGTAACTTCTGTTGTAGTCTACTTCTGTTGTAGTCTACTTCTGTTGTAGTCTGTTGTAGTCTACTTCTGTTGTAGTCTACTTCTGTTGTAGTCTTCTGTTGTAGTCTACTTCTGTTGTAGTCTGCTTCTGTTGTAGTCTGCTTCTGTTGTAGTCTACTTCTGTTGTAGTCTACTTCTGTTGTAGTCTACTTCTGTTGTAGTCTACTTCTGTTGTAGTCTACTTCTGTTGTAGTCTAGTCTACTTCTGTTGTACTTCTGTTGTAGTCTACTTCTTCTGTTGTAGTCTACTTCTGTTGTAGTCTACTTCTGTTGTAGTCTACTTCTGTTGTAGTCTGCTTCTGTTGTAGTAGCTTCTGTTGTAGTCTAAGTAACTTCTGTTGTAGTCTACTTCTGTTGTAGTCTACTTCTGTTGTAGTAACTTCTGTTGTAGTTACTTCTGTTGTAGTAACTTCTGTTGTAGTCTACTTCTGTTGTAGTCTACTTCTGTTGTAGTAACTTCTGTTGTAGTCTGCTTCTGTTGTAGTAACTTCTGTTGTAGTCTACTTCTGTTGTAGTAACTTCTGTTGTAGTCTACTTCTGTTGTAGTCTACTTCTGTTGTAGTAACTTCTGTTGTAGTCTACTTCTGTTGTAGTCTACTTCTGTTGTAGTCTGCTTCTGTTGTAGTCTAGTCTTCTGTTGTAACTTGTAGTCTACTTCTGTTGTAGTCTACTTCTGTTGTAGTCTGCTTCTTCTGTTGTAGTCTGCTTCTTCTGTTGTAGTCTGCTTCTGTTGTAGTCTACTTCTGTTGTAGTCTACTTCTGTTGTTGCAGTCTGTATTATTGGCACATAAATGAATTAAAAATTAAAAATAAATCTGAAAGACTTTTGCAGCCAATTGAAATGCAGCAGTTTGATTGGTGAGTGTATCCAGGAAGATATGAGTCCCTCGCCAGCACTTCCTCTTGTTCCATAGGTACACACTTGACAGTATCAGCACATCCATACAACCTTACAAATATTCTCGGAATTAATTTCTGAAATATGTCCTCTTGGCAGATTATTCCCTTTCCTTTATGTGGGGTTGGTTTTCGTGTTTACATTTTGAGGTTGCAACACTGCTTGTCTACATCACCTATCCCACTTTATACAGTTCAAACAAGCTGACTATTCCTGCATATTAACCCTGAAAACCTGTTCTGTTGGTGGCAGTTGTGGGGCCATTACTCACCCACGTGTTTCAAACGGCCAAACCCAGTTCCTGACGTATACTTGTTAAGTCGGGTTCACAAACCTGAAACAGTCCCCAGTCGTGTGGTATGATGGTTATCATGTACAGTCAGTTTATATGCCAAAGAACTACCTGAAATTCTCATTCCAATGATGGAGATGGGTGTCACCGAGTTGTGTCCCTTTCCTGCCAGGATATGCTAGTTAGTGATTAAAAACATGATATAGATGCCCCATCTCGGTTATTAATCTCTTGTAGCTTCAAGGGCACATATTGTATAAAACTTTCATACCTATTTCCCTTTCATCTCAGCCTTGGGTGGTAGAGTTAGCCAAATGGTTAAAGCGTTTGCTCATCTTTGTTCGATACCCCAAAGGGGTGGTAGGGTAGCCCAGTGGTTAAAGCGTCTGCTCGTCACACTGCAGACCCGTGTTTGATTCGACAATGTGTGAAGCTGATTTCTTGTGTCTCCTGCTGGGATATTGCTGGAATATTGCTAAAAGTGGCGTAAAACCATACTCACTCGATTTCCCGAAGTGGTGTAGCTCAGCTTTTGCCTGTTTTATATGTTCTAGTGTCACTTGATACTTTTTTGTTTGAGGGACACCACGTCAGAGTCCTGAAGAACTATCTTACTTCACTTTTATACATTTTTTTTCTTTTATTCCTAGGGTGGTTCGACATTTGAAAATTGAGCATGGCCTAAACCTTTACCATGCTTACATTTCACTTATTTATTGTCATTAGAAATCACTTTAAAATGCAAAATGAAATGTCTCCCCAAAGAGTATTTAGAATAAAATGATATGGGCCTTTCCCTTAAGTCCAAGTGGCTGTTGACAATGTAAGCCATATGCTATATCCTATTCTGGTTGTTCTTTTGAGTTTGTTCTCTATATATAAACCAAAACTGTTGACCTGGGACACATGGTGTACATGTGGGTAGGCTGCTCAGTGCCTGGGCTTCCTGCTCTGCTGCAGTGTTACAGTCTCCTACATCATTACTTGAAGCTCCCATATTTCCTCCTATAGCAACAACAGCAACGGTGACCACCATAACCTCCACCCACAGGTCTTGTCATTGCAACAACAGCAGTGTCCACCATAATCTGTCATACAGACCCTGAAGTAAATATATCCAAGAAATCCCAAGCAAGTCTAGAAAATGTGGCAAGTCTAGATTTCCTAAACTTCAGGATATAAAAATACCGAAATGTCTCAGGGCACCTTTTCATTATATTTTATTTTCACTTTGAGCTTTTTTTTTCTGTAAAATATGTTCATTTCAGAGACTAGTTGTTAGTCTATGTCCACCACAACCCCCTTTCAGGCCTCGTGATTGCAACAGCAACAGTTGAACACACAATTGCAACCAACATCTCCAAGGATTGGTATAAGCAGCATCTGTGACATCCACAACCCATTCTCTGTGGTGTTTCAGTGATTTTGAAGCCTATAAAAATCAGTAGGACAAATGTCCTGAGTGGGTGTCTGGCTATAGGCCATTGACCTAAAGCTCTTTTTGACATTTTTGTAATCCCAATGCCATCATATAACTAAATTGTTAATGACATTTAATGTTACAACTTGGATTCTAGATATACAGCAAACTTTAAGCTGTTTTCAAAGATTTATGACTTATAAACAGATAAATGAACATCAATCACTCCTGTGAATAAAGAGACTGAACAAAACAAGTGTTGTTATGTTTTAATATTCAGTTGTTTCAAACAGACCCCTTAAAAGTGAACATGATGTCATAGCTTGCTTCTTTTCATCCAACTGTTTAATTCAGCTAAAATGTCATAGCTATGGAAATACAATAATTAACACTGATTTTCTTTTGTCAAACTCAGACCTGCAAACTTTAAACTTCAAACAGTCAAAACTTCCTGGTTCAAGAAGACAAAATTGGTATGTAGTCATTTCTGCATAATGAAGAGCAGTTAACTCTTTCAACACTAGTCAACCAGAGGCATTTAGTGATTTACTGCCATGACACAGAGTTCCCAGAGACTCTAAGGTCATTGATGAAGCCAATGTTTATGAAGGAAATTATAAGCTTGTAAAACGTTATTGCTACTACCTCTCATACAACAATTAAAAGATCTAATCCCACTGTTGATAAATATGAAATTTATTTTCCAAATATTATTCAAATAATACAACGACTTAAATAAATTGATTTTTTAATGAAAATGCAAGCATTTATAATGTCCAGATAAATCACGAAAGAAGCAAAAACTATGGCGATTTTTTTCCATTTGTGACATGTCATAACAGCCCTGTTCCTTTTTCTTTTATATTTTCATTTTTACGTAGATCTAATCAGAAAATTATTATAAAAAGATTTCTTAAATCATATGTATGGTCGCCTATTTCCCGAGATCAGTGGCTTTCCGCTCGGTAACATGACACAACAACGGAAAATACCTCCGTTTTCGAAGACTCGTATGAATAACATGCGAGGCGAATCGTTTGATGGCGTGCATCATTCGAAAGCTCTGAACATCAACAATATCACTATACCCTTGTCGAGAGTATTTTCACAGTTGTAAGAAGCGATGTTATTGGATAAAGATTGGTTCTAATGACGCTTTTTTCGCCACAGTCTGCTATAAGGGTTGTGATTGGTCAAAATCAGACACGTGGCATAAGGCAGCCAATCATATTACGGCAATGGAAAACGAAAACTTTTAGATTTAGACAAAAGTTTTGGGTAAAATAATGCTATTCTGAACATATTAAGCAAGAAATCGCTACCTATACGTAAATTATGGAACTTATTGGACGTATTGTGCTAGGTTATGACCTGTGACAAAAATGCTTCATGCATATATTTTTGCATTAAACATCATGTCCAAGCGTGAAGATTGAGGCGGCGAAAGCTGAGATGTCACTTGTCAGTGACTTGACAAACATTACATGATCGCACAAAAAGATGGAAATAGTAATTTTATATGTACGTTTGACAACTTTTATGAATGCTAGTGTTGATTTTATTCATTAGTTTATTCAATTTATTTAATGATTTCCTCTAAACATCGTTACATGCGGGTGGGGTCGGGAAACCCTGTTTCTGATTGTCCAATGCTTAAAACAGCAGCCAATCGCTCAATCCAATACATGTTCATTTGGCAGCTTATTGTGATAAAAATGGATGCGTAAATACATACACGCCGCGGAAACATGATCAAGATTTCGTGGTTAGTTTTTGATGAATTTGTAAATGATAATGTTCGTAATTTATTAGGTCCAATATGTGAAAATAACATCGAAATTATCGATCGGCCCGAGTGTCCTAATAAATGAGAAAGTAGTCGGTCATTTGAAAACGTTATCGGACTATGACCGAAGGCCGATGACAATCTGAAACCCTGTGTTTACAATTCAATACATAGCATCCTTTCTATATCTGACAGTCATTATGCTTCCTATACAAGCTGCCAGCTGCACCGCTTACATACACATTGAAAGAATCAGTTTCACAAATATATTTTCACAATGAGACTTTCTGATCAATAGAAATCATTACTTTCATATTAGAAAGGTTTGTAAAATGGAGGCCATTGATGTTCTGGCTAGCTATTCTCGAAACGTTCGTAGCCCTACGAACATCTTAAGCCCATTCTTAACACATTGGCTACGATCAAAGTTAAGAATTCTTAGTTGTACGAACGTTTCGAGAATAAGGTCCCTTTTCCTTGCCAGACCTCCCATACATCAGCATATGCACGCTTGTCTTGACATGTCAGAAATACCTTGTTTAGATCACATCACACATTTCTGCTGCTCGGTATTACAAATGGCTCCTGAGCATTATTTAGCCGTCATTGACATAATTTGGTTTCAATTTTCTATGTAACCATGTCAGATGGCTACTGACCAGCATACTATTTGTACATCAGTTTATTGGCATTCATTTATGCGAAGCACTTACTTCCATTGACTACCGCATGAATACATGTTCGTCCATCTTTTTTTAAATTGTTAGAAAGACAACAGCTGTAAATATGGTTTTCAAGTGTCTCGTTATCTAATGAAGCAAACATTCTGTCAGTCTTTCTTACGGACCATGAACAAATTTATTCAATAATGCCCATGCAAGTCTGTTGTATGAATATGCAATGACTTTCAGAAAGTTGTCATGTGTAACATATGCTATGATTTTGATTATACTTTCTCATTAAAGTACAGATACAAGTACTTTTTATGGGCTTGTGTACCATCTGGCTGATTTACACTTGTTGGACATCCATTTTTTGTCTAAACCACAGTAGCTGAATGGGCTAAATCACGGGATTAGGTGCCTCACTCACTCACTACAAATGTGAATTTGAATCACAGTTTGGACAGTGCAAATGTACCAGAATTTGTACTCCACTGACATAAAAGTGTGTTTGGGTTACTTTCTAATGGATTTTAATGTGAAAATTAAATGCTACTTTTCAATAAAAATAATTCTGGGGCAAAATATTAAAATAGAAATTACTTGATTTCCTTGTTGGCCAACATCCCCTGTTGCCATAGCGTTATAGAAATAATGCTGTAGGCTGCATATATAATCTTGTTCACCTTGTGGAAATTTGTGAGGTAGGTATGACACAGCACTTAGTTTGGTTGTATCACAATGATTCAGACAGCTTGACTATGTTAACTTCTGTGAAGCTAATGTAGACAAGCAGTGGTCCAGAACACTACCGTGTCATCCCCCACCTATAAGATCAAGCCATGGTGCACCCTGTGTAATCAGCATGTAACTGCCACCCTACCATCACGACTGATCCTGAATATTACACTTGACATGGTGTTAATTTGGGGCTGTTGTTAGTCATTTTAGGCAGTGAGTAAAGTTTTTAACCCGTGACACAGAATATTCATGATATAGATACGACTTAGTCAACTACCGCATCCTAGAGTGGTGGAATCTTACTGTCATGAAATGAGATACCTGATACCCTGGCAGTTCTTTCCTATTTTAAAGACTTAGAGTCACACCGCAAGTAAAATCATGGTGACACACTTTTTGTCCTGTATACTTTACAGATATTGTTGTGGTTAATCCTGGTACATGGGAGAACATATTTAATAGAAAAGAGTTTGTTCTTCAAAATGTGTGTTGTCATTCAAGTGGTTTATTCTAGTTTGTTTCAACGGCCTTGTAGCTTAACATGTTCTATGCATATCTCCTTTTATTTGAATTTACAATTTTATTTACATGCGATACAGTAAATGAAACCATAGCAAGCTCTGACATGTGTCACCTGATAAAGACCAATTAAGTTTAAATTATTAAAACAAATATTACTTCCTGTATGTTCCTGTGAGGCAGACCCAGCTGGTATTGATGGCTTGCATGTTAGTACTGCCGCAATAGTAGATACATACAAACACGTTCGTGTGCTGACCACTGTACAATGGAGCATACACCAGTATATCAGCTGGGTCAGCCATGTTGTCCGACTGAATGCTGTGATGGGACATCTACAGCTACAGGTGTGGTTTTATGCCTCATTAAACTTGGATATTATTCTGCTAGTAGCTGTGAGATCGTTGGACCTGTATATCGGGAATTGACTTTATAATGTATTGGTCTATATTTAGCTTCATGACCTTCACAAATCAGCATGGGAACCAACTAGCCAGCCATGGTAGTTAATACTTTGAAGGTTATTGTCACTTTGTAATGCAGCTGTGATCTCATGTACATGAAACTTTGTGGGTGTGAATTCAATTTTCCATATATTTAGAAATATTTAGGACTTTTTTCTTGGTAATCAGTTTATTGATCAAGTCAGGGTTGTTGAATTCACCATTCCATAGATAGATGCTCATGCTGTTGATCACTGGATTGTCTGATGCATACTCGATTGTTTACAGACCGCCACCAGATAGCTGGAGTATTGCTGATTAGCGGGTTAAAACTAAACTCATTCTATTCTTGCATTCATAAACTGTTAGCTGTATAATAACTGAAGTAAATAAATTTTCACAGCAAGTACATCAACAACTCACAGGGTACATACAAGATATGGTGAATATTGACCGTGAGATATTGTGATACAAGATATGGGATAAATAAGATTTGATGGCTGACATTGGGTGTATTGACCAAGATGTATTTGAGTGTGAGTGTATATACATATCAATGTGTAAGAAGTATGCCCAAACCAATATCAAAGTTGAAGAAATATCTCCATAGAATGTAATAGGTCGTTAATAATGGCTGTATGTGGTGTTGTCAGACTTAATTATTTATTAGCAAGGATTGGCAGTCTAATCATGGAAGTAAGCTATGCAGGACTGATCAATCACATAATGGTTTATCAGTGGGGTCCTGCTATAAGTAGTGGCAGTGCTGACTCCCATCCTAGTTTGACTAGGATGCCGGTCCACAGACAAACCCGGAATGCTGTGTGAAAACAATATGGTGTGATTTTGATTACTAGGCAGAACATATTTTCAGGTGCTGATCCAAACATTTCTTCATGGCTTAATATATATGACAAATCAAAGACTAGACATATGAAAATATGTACAAAACACAAAATATCTTGATAGTATTTTTTTCAAAATTCACAGAACTGACTGAAACACAAAATAACTTGATGGTAATTTTAAAAATATACAGAACTGACTGACCTATACAGATCAATGTTGTGCTTGCTGCAGAATTAATAGCAGTAATTTTATGATTTTAGTGGTCAGACCAAAAGATATGAAAAATATCAAATACCTTTTTTGTTTCCCAGAGGTGTAATAAGTGACCATCTGTATTGTTATCGTATGACTTCAGGGACAGTAAGGGGGTGTGTTACGGTCATAATGCCATACAGGGAATAATATCCAGATATTACCTCACAGGGGACGCTGACTGTAAGGCCGTCCCAGGAAACATTAGGATCATCTGGGGACCCACATAGACATCATAATAGTGTACACTCTTAAAGAAGTAACTGAGAACAAAATGCAGTTATTATGTATTGTCCTCAAGGCGATTCAAGGATGAATATTAATCTGGAAAATCTAATTACACAGATCTCCCTGAAGCCTTGCCATATCTTTCATACAGCCGCCATCTTGTAGTTATCTTTGTTAAACTACAGCTTCTGGACTTAAGGTTGGAAGTTTATTAACAGCACAGACGTCTAGTCATAAACACTTCCTTGTTCTGATGAACTAGTCTGTACATTTTCATGTCTTGTTTCTTGGAATCATGTGTATTTTTGTCCAGTACATTGTCTTGTAAATCATAAGGGATGTCTTAAAAAGCCATGATGGTGAATCAGTGATGTGCAACTTATGAGAACGAAACATTGTCTGTGAGATTGTCTTAGCAAATAAGATTAATGGCGTTCATTTCAGTGATGTTTTGAAAAAAATGTCAAGGCATGATCTCGGGACTAGCATATATTTCTGCTGCTGGTTCAGTATAGCTCTCCTGTTGTGTACTGGAGACAACTGATGCTGAAGTATTGAGCTCTGTGTGTGTGTGTGTGTCTGTCTGTCTGTCTGTCTGTCTGTCTGTCTGTGTCTCAATGTCTGTATGTGATCCTGTTGGTCCCTCGTTAGGATGAGAAAGCCACAATAACTTGGTGCGCCTAGTGGCTGCAAGAGTTGTATACTCCCCAGGGAGTTGAGATTGATAATATGATGTGCCATTGAGATTGACATCCAATGACCGAGGGAAAAAAAAATATCAGTGCCTTGAGCAAGCACTAGTTGCCTGGATATGTGCGCTATATAAGTATCCTATATATATATTAAAAAAAATATGTATTACAGCGTGGTCCAGGAAACCAACAGCAGTGAAGGCTCTTTGGGAATGAGATGATTATGGGAAATGTGGTTGTTTATGGTACAGTTTGCTTGTTGTATGTGCACTAGTCATTGGTTTCCTCCATTGTAAAATATATACGACCGTGACATTTTCAAATATGCTCCATCAAATCTTGTAGTGTCTGACAATTTTGTAGACTTCCTGTCCTCTGGGAACGTTTAACAATTGAAGATGTGAGACCCCGAAAGCACAGGTAGCTTCGTGCAGAGTTGAGTCCCTTACCTGTCAGGATCTGCTCATGAAGACCTCTGGTTTGCCAGTACCATGCATGCTCATGAGCTTCACGAATAATAATAAAAGCCTACAAAGTTACATTCTGCGTGAATGCTAATTAGCTGTGTTATGTTCAGTATCACTTGCTCACTCAAACCCATTTCTGACTGTTGACATGCAAAGCTAAAGGTCGCATACTGACATGTAAAGGTTGTCCTGCTTTGTGTTGGAATTCTCATCATGTCAACTACGCTGTGTAAAACGACCTCTGAAGTTCAGGAAGGCAATTTGTGGAGCATGGCCTTGAGCTTAGAAAGTACTCTTAATGATGTGTAAAAATTAAAAGAAGGGGGATGAAGAAAAAGGACTTCACAGGGATGCAAACTAGCACCAGTCTAAGTTGGTTCATGTATTGTTAAAGGAGGCAAGAGGAGCACAAGAAGACATTGTATTTAAATGTTGATACAGTTGAGACTGGTAGTTGTTTCACTTGCGTTCCACTGTTACCCAGTAATTTACAAACTTGCTCCAAGTTCCTAGTACTAGCACTGGAGTCACAAGCAGATTACGGGGGAACAAAGGGAGGTAAATGTATTTATCAATTGTTTTCTGTTAGGCTGAGTGAGTCAGGGGGAATTACAAAGTAAAATGTTTTTATTTGAATGGGCTGTTGAAGCAAGGTCAGCTGGTTGATGTGAAACAGACGAATGTTGAATGTGATCTGCATTATTCCAGAACAGGACTGATGATGAGAACTGGCCCAATCTCATTCTTCTTGTCTAAACTTCACGAACTGAAGCCAACAATTGGTTATACCTACTTGGGTTGTCAGTCAAGACGTGATGAGGTAATTTTACGACGATGTCGTATTGGCCACAGTCGGTTTACTCATGACTATCTGCTGAAAACAGATGTGGATGGACCTCCCATGTGTGCAAGGGATGCAAATTATGATGCGAGAAATCTGAAAGATCTGTTTTCCCGCGTGAGCGGGCATTTGATTGTAAACTACCTGAGGGAAGTTGACCTGTATCATAAATTGTAACTTTGTAAAGAGAATAACAAATTGCTTGCTTTTGTATTTGTTGCTATGACATTTTCTGTTTTGAAATAGAAATGTAATGGATATATATGTTTTTAAAATATAACTCTTTTAGACCTTGGACTTAAAATGGTAATGAATGGAAACTTGATCTCGTCACTGTATGGCTGGAATAATGCCGATGTGACGTAAAGCCCAACCCAACTCAACTCATTCTTCCTGTCCTGTCTGTAGAATCACCAGCAGGAACTTCATAACCTGCTATCACAGCTGACACATATATTCAGTTAGGCTTCTTAAGTGATGCTCATGGAAATTGTTCAGGAATATTTGGTTTAAAGCCTTTTTCCATTTTGCATGTTTCTTTTACCAGTTGACTTTCAACAATGTGGTTTGGCCAATCATAATTGCATAATTTTTTTTATGGAGCCAAACTGAGACAACCTGTTTCAAGAAGACACTGTATACAGAAAAAGTGATCCAAACCAAGAAAGTTTTGTAGCTATGAATTGATGCATGTGGACAAAGTATGCACTTTACTGATATTCAGTGGCAAGTGAAGCGTGTTTGGATATATTCATCTTTTGTTACAATCATCACTCGCTCAGCTGCATGGTAGAGTTAGATATTTACATCATAATCTGAATTGATGCATCAAAGCTGATTCAATGCTCGATGGAACACAGAGTGAGTCCTGCTTCCTCCTACAGCCCCAAATCTTGCTGGTAATGTACATGATATTTGCTTGATCTACCATAAGTCCTGCTGGCATTGATTTACCAGGGCACAGGTCAATGTTTGAGTGCAGCCTTCAAAGAGGCTTGGTCTATAGCCTGTAATAACGTCCACATTTACTGACATGTATATTATTTTGTCCCAGGAAGGTATTGATTGTGCTCTCAAGTCCACCACCTCCACACATGGTCTGTCCTCTGGTGCTTGTGTCAGACGTCACGTTCTGGGACAAAAGTATATAGGGGGTTGCAGAATTACGTTATTAGAATTCTTGGAATAAACTGATTATAGACAATTTGGGTAAACCGTCTTCTAAGCACTCTAGCAGTGTCTTGACATATTTTCCAATCATTCAAACATGTGTTACCTTCGTCATCGGTGTAAGCTGATGTCATCAGTCTGTCTGCTGTCTGTGTCACAGGAAGTGCTGAAACTTTTAAGTCATCTTCCCCCTAAATAATCAATGAATAGCTGATAGGTGTCCAGACCTGATTGAGAGCATGGCGTCCGTATTCCTTCTTCTTTTATGACGTTTAACCTTTTATATTAGGCACAATTGATGCCCTCCATAGAAATAGTAGATAAATTATATTTAAAAGTATATTCAATTTCCATTAATACTCATAATCATTTATGATGTTTAACCTTTTACGCGTCTACATCAAACCTATCATATAGCTGGACTATTGCTGAGTGTGGCGTGAAACTAAACTCACCCTATCGCACTCGCACTTTCTTTTCTTATCGTTTCTCATATTACAGATCAAATATAAATAACAAACATGTAAACCAACATTTAAACTTTATTATATTTTACAATTAATGGAAAATGGTAAAATACCCAACTGAGTTTGAGTGAGTGGGTACAATTTATTAGGTTACTCAAAGGTGAGGGAGGTGAAATTGGGTTTAACGTCGTGCTTGAGAATATTTCACACATATGACGATGTGCATGCGTGTATATGTGTATGTACGGCTGCTTGTACTAGCCCAGACTTAAGCTGGTTTTATAGTGCTAGCCCACTGAGATACCATGCCACAGTGAAGCATGAATACCCCACTCAGACACATTATACTGACTCCGAGCCGACCAGTCCTTGTTGTACCCATTAATGCTGAGCACCAGGCAGGGACCAACAAGTACCATATTTTAACGTCTTTTGGTATGACGCAGTCGGGGATCGAACCCACGACCTTTTGCTCTCCAGACGGACGTTCTAACCACTACACCACGGAGGCGGTCCAGGTTACTCAAAGGAAAATTAACATACCCAACTGAGATGAACACAAGCGAATGCATAACTCAATGGCCCCAAAAGTTATCTGTAGCTGTGTGGTCACTATGGAGATCATTGTTGACAGTAGCCTTTTTAGCCATTACTCAGCCATTTGTGAATGATGTGGTGTATAATTTGGAACACAGCAAATTGAAGATAATATGTTTCTGACTGATCGCGATCTTCCATAACCTTTCATGGCCTCACAATTATTTAATGTGCTGTTCAAACCTTTGGGCTCGGAAGGTACATCTCTGCCCACTTAATCAAGCAACTGTGTCAAATGATGGTCACAGAATTTTGATTTAACTCTCAACAAGTGAGTGCAATTTGATGATACAGCTAGTTGTTTCGATTTCATTTCTCAAAATAGTGGCACCATTTCTGTCATGTACAATGATTTATTGGTTATTCAAAGATTGATATCATAAGCATCTATTTCTAATAACATGAACGTGAAGTTTGATTTATTGCTACCGAGCCTCATCTCAATTTACTGCACGCCAACTGTGCAGTATTTCCTGCCATGGAACAATGATTATTTTTCATCATGGCTAGATTTGATTCTTAAATTAAGAAACATATTCCTGTTCAGTGGTACAATCATTACATCCTCCATATGGGCATTGGTATATCAACATTGCCCCACTCAAGTCCAAATCTTTGACAGGCATTCATAAGTTGAACGAACATGACCACAACATAGCACACTTCCTTGTTGCAATGTTTGTGGGCTATTTCCTCCCCTTGAAGAATCAACTGATGCAGGGGGCGGTGAGGTAGCCTAGTGGTTAAAGCGTTCACTCATCACGCGGAAGATCCGGGTTCGATTCCCCACGTAGGTACAGTGTGTGAAGCCCATTTCTGGTGTCCCCCGCCATGATATTGCTGGAATATTGCTAAAAGCGGTGTAAAACTCAACTCACTCACTGGCTCAACTGATACTGAACTGTGTGGTTTACGTACAGCCTAAACACGATAACACAAGAACACGAAGAAATGTTTTAATTCATGATGATGTACTTGGTACATCGTGTACCACTGTAACAAGCGTACAGGGCCAGATTAGGACCGTATCGGCGTATGTACGAATATAAAATAAGCACTATGGTAGGAAATAATTTAGAAAACTTAGCAGATATGCACCACAGCAATGGCATACGTTCTTAGAATCATTTACAGACGTATATATCTGAAAAGCATTGTTTTTATTGTTTATTGGCCTGTTTACACAAGAGTAGCAATGTTGTGCATAACCCGAATTACTGATACTCCATTAAATTCCATTCAGTACTCTTAATGTACTCTTGTTGTTTTCCAGTACTCCTATATTTAAAAAATAAGGAGCATGTACTCCTGGGCCCCGTTTCTCACGGCGATCGTAGCGCTACAATGATCGTAACTCCCATACTTTAACTTAGACTTACGACAGTCGTAACGCTACGATCGCTTTGAGGAACAGGACCCAGATCATGAAAAATTATCTAGAGCCCTGGTGTATCAATCACAGAGTATCCCAACTGAACCACTGGCAACTGAACCATATTATGACTTGTCTTGGCACTGGGATTTGGGACATCAAATAAAACATCTAAGTAACAAATTCAATGTGTCTGGTCAAACTAGGAAGACGAAACCATCGGGCAATGTCAGTAATGTACTTTGCTTTCAAATGGATTCAGTCATTCCTGACAGACCTCTGTATATCTGTGTCAAAACAATAACCACAGCACACTTCTGAAAATAGAGACATAAAAACCCAGGAATCATAAAGATCATTGGAGGCACTGAGTGAATATTTATTGACTCTCGTAACCGTGTTGATGAATTGTTTTGTTGTGCCTGGTGCTGTGTGGCATGTGTGTTGTGCCGGAGGGGCAGAGCTCTTTGTGCATGTATAAGTGCATCAGTAGGAGAATCTCTATCACTGGCTCATGAGATCAAATGGATTACGATATTTAAGTTCTGCCCTGAGCCAATTTTACGCGTGTAGTTTAGACTGAAGTCACGTCACGTTCTAGAGCGAGCACAATGGAGTAGGTCAGGCCTTATTTCACACTTGTGGCACATCTCCTACTTGCTCAAGCGAAACATCTCCATCGATTACTGATCTTACTGAACTGGAACATTGATCTATTTCTGGTTGCTCCTGTTATCATCTCTTGATATGTTTTGCCAGGATTAGCACAATGCTGGTGACATGGTCTGTTTACTGTAGATGACAACCCTCAGCAGATGCCGTCTGCCACAGATACACAGCTATTTCCAGCTGTTTAATGTCAATAGTTTCAAAATGTGAAGATATTGAAGACAATTGTTTTGCGTCCTCATATTAATACCTGTTTTGACCTTTGATGACCTCGTGGTGCAAGGTTCGATCCCAAACTGCTTTTGTTGTCTTGAGTCTGCTCTTGGGGTCCTAGGGGCAGTGGGGTAGCCTAGTGGTTAAAGCGTTGGCTTGTCATGCCGAAGACCCGGGTTCGATTCCTCACATGGGTACAATGTGTGAAGCCCATTTCTGGTGTCCCCCGCCGTGATATTGCTGGAATATTGCTAAAAGTGGTGTGAAGCCATACTCAGCTGACAGATTAAGTTTTAGTCAAACTCCTGATGTCCTGATCCTGATTGTGTATCCCGCAATACTTGATAAAACACCATTCATTCGATTTGCAAATCACAGCTGTCTTGTAGCCAAGAAATATGGAAACTTAGTGTAAAGAGTCAGTTAACTCCTTTGCCTAGATGAGTGTAAGACAGCCATATGATCACTTAGTCTTTGACACAACTGCTGAAATATTTCAGCCTATTAAACATCAGAAAATAGATTCAGTGAATGTTAATCCCAGCACCAACACAGTCTGGCTTACAGACCCTGAAACAAATATATCCAAGGAAGCCCATGCAAGTCTGTAATGTATGGTAAGTCTAGATTACAGCAGGTTCAACAATGAAGAAAGTCTTTGGGCTCCTTTTCATTATATTTTAGGAAAATAATTTAGGAACTGTTGTGTAAAATATGTTATTTCTAAGACTAGGTGTTAATCTTCAACATTGTTCAAGAAATGAAGGAGACTGTGGATTACTGTGTTTTGAAGCCCACTTCAGTATAGTGTACAGATTCACTCAGACCCCACATCATACTGCTTTGAGGGACCAAACAGGAGATAACAAACTTGGTCATGGAAAATGTGCTATTTGCGATAAATCTTCACAATTACAATTGCATTTCCTGTTGTGCTTGGCTCCGTATAAAGTGTATAGATTAAGATTGTCATGTGTGAATGTCAGGTAAAATAAGCTTCAAATAGCTAATGGCTGAACACACCAAGATCTAGCAATAATTCTGTTAAAATATATAAAATGTTTTAACTGAAAAGAGCTTTTTTACTTTTTGAGTCTTTCCGCTGTTTCAATCACGAAAACAGTATGTTGATATAGAATATTCAAGCAACGAGAAACATGACATTGTATGAGTCACTGATACAAGATAACGTTTGTCTGAGAACAAATGTTTTTACCAGGTATCGGTTGTGGTAATCTGATCGCAGTTGCTATAAATAATGGTGAGCTGGGGCCATTTGTCATTGAGTTCACACATGATTTAGCCAAAATTAATTCGAACACCATGGAGTGAAACTTTGAATAAAAATGATTTAAATAGATTAGAATCATGACCCACATGTACAGTGAACCTTCTTTATGACCTGATGATATAATAACAGGACTAATGGCGTACCTCAAGACAGATTTGTCGAAAGTAGAATTTCCATTGTTTTAGGCTCATTGTAATGTTTTGCACAGGGGAGAATTGAGCAAAATTCTTATCTGCACGTATTGTGCACACCACCATCACTGTTGCTGGAATTATTCTTGAAGAGCACAAATGCCAGTTCAGTGCTGGATATAAAACAATTCACTGGTGATGCGAATGACATTTTTTAATCATATCATATCATATCACATTATCATATATCATATCATATCATACATTATGGTATATTAATGCAAATATATACCCACTGACCCTTTGTTAAGTACATTCATATCTGTCAGCATGGCTGTAAGTTTATCATACTTCTCTGCTGTGAAATCTGTGTGTATGTCCCGAAATTGTTTGTCTCTAGTCTCACTTTCCTTCACGCGTGAAGATGTGGGTTAGAATTGATCTTTAGTAACCCATGCTTGTCGTCAGAGGCGACTAACGGGATCGGGTGGTCAGGCTCGCTGACTTGGTTGACACATGTCATCGTATCCCAATTGCGTAGATCGATGCTCATGCTGTTTATCACTGGATTGACTGGTCCAGACTCGATTATTTACAGACCACCGCCATATGGCTGGAATATTGCTAAGTGTGGCGTAAAACTAAACTCACTCACTTTCCTTCAGGCATCTCAGACTTACTGTTGATATCTTGATGTTTGCAGCAGATCTTATGTGTAAACAGTGCTTAATACAACCATCCTTACAGTCAGAGGAAAGGGACTAGTGCTATTTATAGATCACATGCATCTAGTTTTATGTGGTATAATAAAATCCGTTTGTCTTATAGACACACATTAAATGGAATTATATTCCACTCTGATGAGAGGTAATTATAGCCTGTGTAAATGGGATATAGTGAGTCAAGAAGCTGGCTGGCGGTATGTAATATATCTGTGTCACCAGATCCTCACATCAGGCTGCTATGACATTTACAAGAAGTTATCCCATGTGCTGCGTACTTAGCAACACAATGGAAGGGCTATCAAAATAAGAGGTTGTAATTTCAGATATAATCCTGAATGCATGATGTAGTTTTCCTGCCATGATGTTTCTTCTTGGTTTTATGGCTGCCATGTAATTTAATCTATTTTGTTTTCACTTTCCCTTGAAGTGCATTTCTTGTTTGTGTGTGCTGTTGTCAGAATCTCTTACCAACAGTATATTACATGACGGTGATAAAACAATATATTATTGATGAATCACTCCATAACAGGATATATCTGTTCTCAACATGTGTAATTTGGCTTCAGCCATTTCATGTTGCAAGTTATGTAAAATATTGAAAATGTCACTGCAGAAGTTTGTTAAAGAAAGCAGAGCAAAAGGGTTTTGTAATTTTTGAAATGCCAGTGGACCCGTGTTTTGTTAGAGTCTTCAGCGTAACATGTTCAAAGACTCTCATTATTTATTCAGAGGCACTTCAGTATAGTAAACCGTCCGAGTGTATTATTACTAGGTTAGTGTTACGAACATTTTGCAAAGCATATATACAAGACTACCACGGAAATGTGGATTGAAGATACTGCTAGGATCATGACTAGGGTGCAATATTTACACATGAACTTTCTGATTGTGTTCAAGAATAACCCAAAGCATCTAAACACCTTTATCCAAATTAACATAGAGCTCTTGTTTAATATGAGATTGTCTGACAGTTCAGACACTGTTTTCTTAGGTCCAAAGACATAAAAATATTCTTTCCTGATCTTTTAGGATAAAAGTGGTATTTCTTCATGTGTTTGTCCATCTGTAAGTGAGAACCAGATAATGTTTGTGTTTCTGTAACTGGGGGTGCACAGATTCAACATGAACATTGTACTGGCAGGTCATATTTCGATACAAAATGATACACATCTATATGGATGACATTTCAAACTTGGTATTAACTGTTTATACTAACTATTTCTGTGTGCTCAAGTGGTCTCAAGCCACTGGTTTATAAATTAACTTGTGTCTAATAAATAATGTTTTCATCGGATTTCTTTTCATTCACTTTCAAGATGGAATATATCTACAAACTTCGCTAGTGTAAAGCTTGTTCAGAGTCATGTTTTCTTTTTACTGTCAAGATATGTCCTTGAACAGCTTGTTAAATGTAAATATGGCATCCTGCCTTATCTGTATTTTAGCAAATCGTATGGAAATATATTTCTTCATTCCTTGTGGCTTTACAGTTTTTGACCAATTACTAATTAAATGATTCTACTTTAACCAATTATTACAATCTGTAGTCAAATATTGTTTTCACAGATCAGTATATATCGATCAAATGCTGGCATCAGACATGCCTGAACTCGTGGCTGCTATGAATAATGCACAACAAGTGTCTACATATTTTATTGTTAATTAGACATGTATAGCGCTGTTGTGAGTTTATAGGATACACTTTGGGCGATCGAAGCTGATACAAACTGCTACATCTCAGTAGCTTTATTAAACACGTCTGTCATAGTTTACAAATACCCAACAGACAGTAAACAAGGGAATACAAATCTATTGACTACCCACAGAACTCTCAATACCGAAGGTTGTGAGTTAATACCCATGGACTTACAGCATTATCTAGAATCACTTACCAATCATGCATATAATCTTTGTTCAAAAGGTCAGAAAGTTAAATATGGTTGTCATATTGTAAAACATTTATCTGGCCATTATAAATCATTTCTATTGTATTATGTTTTGACTTGTATGCAGTTAGTTCTGTTTTGGCCCTCTAATGTGTGTTTTGACACATCTCTATATCCTTTAATGTTCACACGAAATCACTTCAAGCAAGGTGAGATACGAACACTGTTTGGAAATGTGTGTCCTTACTACCTCATTTTCCCATGATGCACTTGGTTCTCACTCTTACACCTGCACCATATAAGGTCACCTCTCCTACAACAATTGTTGCCGTATGTATTGAGGAAAAGGCCAGGACGTCCATTAAACAGTGCTAAGCATTCACTTCTTATGTATCTAGACTACATTGAGACTGCTTTTCATGAATAGGGGGATTGTCTCAAAATCTATCAGATTTATTTTTTGGGGTAAAAGCTCCCATGTGGTTTCCTTGAAGTTGTAAACTTTGCCTGAGTAAGGACGAAGGAAAGACAGGTGTAGGTTCAGGTTCGGTGTGAGACTGCCTGTTGACAGTGTAAGGAAGGGGACCTGTTGGGGCAGTGACACCCCCACCATGATGATGGGGGATATTTCAATGTTGCGGATGTTTGTGTTATGGTGACAGAATATTTTAGGGATTTACATGGAATCCTGTATTTGAGGGTCCCTGGGACTCATACTCTTAATTTTCAGGGGTCATGGACAACAAAATGGGGGTCCCAGACACTTAAATATTATTATTAATACTGTTATTTTATTGTGTATCATGATCATCACATTGTTACAGTAATTAAATTGCAAATAATACCATAATCCAGCTAGTAGCAAACTCAGTGATAACTTATTGTCACTTGATTGGAATTTTTATGAAAAGTATTTGGATTTTTTCTGCGTCCCTGTGGACACGCTAATAATTTTTTTGCGTCCATTGTCAATTTTTATGAGTATAGGATGCAGGAATTTGCGTCCTGTAAATCTCTGATGCTTGTAGATTACAATTTGGTTCTTGTGGCAGGCAGCTTATTTACCTGGATACCATTTTAGATGTTAAAGGTTTGCTGGTGTCCAGGAGTCTTGCTGGTAGAATACTTTGTGTCATTTCGGGGGTTTGACTCTGTGTCTTGATTGTATGTCGCTATAGTCTAATGGTGTTTTTTGTTGCTCATTGTATCAATCACTGGATTGCCTGGTATCTTTACAGGCTGCCAACATGTAGATGGAATATTGCTGAGTGTGCTGTTACAACAACAAACTAAATGTCTCTTTGGGTTGAGACATCCATCTATTTTCCTATAAGTATATTGTGATTACTTGTTTTTAGCCAACAGTCATATATGAATTTAATTTTGTTGATGGCAATGGCATTCTCATGCTGAACACAACAGACTCTGTGTGTGACTTGACATTTCCTCGGAAGGAAAGATGGCTGAAGTTTCCTTCTGCTGGCCCAGTATTGCACAAACAAGTCAAGACACTACTGTTAGCTATTTTTGAACCAAATCAGGGATTGAAATAGTGCTTGATTTGTGAGCTATGGCACGATAAATAATGAAATGGCACTGATGAAATGTTTTCAGTGTGCCCTGGCGGCACAACTAATATTATAACAATAAACCTCACCATGATGTATTTAATAAAAAATGCTATAATTTGAGAAACTGAAATGATTTATAATCTGTATTGTCACCCCATTAAACTGTTTATTGGTGGGATTCTCAATATCACAGTTGAACTTTGGCGTGGTCATTTTAAATATCAGTATGCATAACAGTCAATCCTGTTTTGGATGATAACACACTGATGGGTATGTATCGGTATATGTCCATAGATAAGCCTATCTCATGCATAAGCCCAGGGGGCGGGCAGTGGGGTAGCCTAGTGGTTAAAGTGTTCGCTCGTCACGCCGCAGACTCGGGTTCGATTCCCCACAAGGGTACAATGTGTGAAGCTCATTTCTGGTGTCCCCTGCCGTGATATTGCTGGAATATTGCTCAAAGCTGTGTAAAACCCAACTCACTCACTCATAAGCCCAGGTACTACCTAGACCCTTAAAATCAGTATCAAAATGGTGTGTCTGAACCACCAACCTTCGTTCATCTTCTCTGTGTGATCAGTCGTCGGAAATAGGGTGTCAACAAATCCCTAGTCAGGGCTCCAGATAAGGGCCATATCGGCGTATGTACGGATACAATATATGCACGATACGGTAGGAAATAATTTAGAAAACGTAGCAGATACACACCACAGCAATGGTGTACAGTCTTAGAATCATTTACAGACGTATTTATCTGAAAAAGTTTTGTTTTGATGTTTTTCTACCTGTTTACAAAAGAGTACTGAGCAGCAATGTTGTGGTGCATAACGAAACACAAGATTACTGGTACTCCATTAAATCCATTCTGTACTCTAAATGTACTCTTAAGTGTTTCCAGTACTCCTATATTATGAAAATAAGGAGTATGTACTCCTGATGTTGAAAAATTATCTGGAGCCCTGCTAGCGAATCACTCAAGTACTTCCTGTTGTTACACTATCTTGTAATAAAACATGTTCTTTTCATATCTAACTTTGGTTTGTAAATTAGTTTATTAAATTGACTCAAAATGGCTCTCAATAATGTCTATATTAATTGCCGCTACTACACTACTTGTGTCCCTCTAATACTTAAAACTTCCGTTCACCTTATTCACAGCAACCAGAATCATATTAAGTCTTGTGATGTTGAAGAATAATGCTGTATTGTCAATGTTTAGAACACGGGTCTGTTACTGTTGTCATGTATCTCTTTGCACAGTCCAAATAAAGAGGATCGTCAAGAAGTATGTGCTGTGGTCAGAAATCTGCAAACTGATTTGATTGACCTCTACCTGATGGTGACATGGTAGTCCACAAGGAACCACTAGCACTTCCTTGGGTTTACTGGTCTTGAACAAGCAGACTAATGTCAATTTCAAAATGACCCAACTGAAGGTCCGGGTTAGAATATTGATCTTCAGCATCCCATGCTTTTCGTAAGAGGCGACTAAAAGGATCGGGTGGTCAGGCTCGCTGACTTGGTTGACACATGTCATTGGTTCCCAATTGCACAGCTCGATGCTCATGCTGTTGATCCTTGTATTGTCTGGTCCAGACTCGATTATTTACAGACGGCTGCCATATAGCTTGAATATTGCTGAGTGCGCCGTAAAACTAAACTCACTCACTCAATTTCAAAACACTACAAAACAGTTTATCATCAGAATAAGTGAAGCTTGGTATGTATGCGACTACCAACCTATGACGGAGATGAGTTGTATAGATATTTGTTTTGATTCCCAATTTAGTGTAAACCATGAAATATGTACTAGGGCTGCAACTAATACACTATGGCTTAATATGATCTGATATCATGAATATTGGGTATCAGAATCACGAATAATTATTCACATGAATACAATATTGTAGTTTAGTGATTGATGTACAATATGGAATGCCCATGTTGACAGTTTTGATTTGTCACAGCAATAACCAGTGATCTCATGACACTCGAATTTGGTATGTAATAGTTATAGTCGACAGTACCATGTGCAGTCTTGGCAAACTAACATGACTTGCACTACTGCAATGCTAGTACATGTTCCATTCTTGCATATCTCACTTTGGAAAGGACATAAGGGTTCAAGTAAAACATGCTCCTTAAAAAAAAATTTCGCTAATATTCGGTTCTAGTGACCACTTAATAGCGAGGAATTGAATTCATGAAGGGCTATGGTTGATTCACCCAAATATGCGAGTGAATCGTTACAGCCTAGCAGTTTCTGTATTATCTCAGCCTATATTTGTGAAGAAATGGTTTGTTGTAATGAGTGAGTTAATATTTACCGTCACATCGGCAATATCTTCTTGTAATGAAGATGTAAGTAGTCGTAAAAGTTAGCCTTGCTCAAGGCTGTACTGGATGCTGACCCCTTTAGATGTAAAGTAGTTCAGTCCACCAGAGGGGCAAGTTTAGATAAGCAGACAGTACAAGGATTGCCAGTCTGTTGGAGGAATATTTTATTTTTTAGAAATTATCATTTAAACTATTAATTATTACCTTAGAGACTTGTGCAAGTCAAAAAAAAAAAAATAACATGGTCTGTTCCTGCAGCTGCAGTTGTGTTGTGTTGGTTGTTTCAAAATATATTCATATGTCAAGAAGGATTCATTGTCATTGTTATTAGAAGGAATTTGCTGAAAAAATCGTCATTCATCATCAAATTGTGGTTAGAACAATAATCCAATTGGACGTGTAACCAGTTCGAAACAAGCTAACGTGTGACATTGCACTGAGTGCTGGATAACAGAACAGATGCATGAAGATGCGGGTTAGGATTGACCTTATGCAACCCATGCTTGTCGTAAGAGGCAACCAAGGGGATTGGGTGGTAAGGCTCGTTGGCTTGGTTGACACATGTTATTGTTTCTCAATTGTGTGTGCTGTTAATCACTGGATTGTCTGGTCCAGACTTGATTATTTACAGACTGCTGCCATATTGCTGGAATATTAGTGAGTGTGGCGTTGAGCAACAAACTAACGCAAACAGTCCAATAAGATGGGTGTGTTTGTTTCAGATGGATCCAGGCCTGTATCAATGAAGACTTGCCCCCAACAATAGAGCTGGAGGAAGGACTACGGAATGGCGTCATTTTGGCCAAACTTGGACGCTTCTTCTCACCACAAGTTGTTTCAAGAAAATATATGACAGAGAACAGACTCGCTACAAGGTAGAGAAATGGATTTTGTTCAAAGTTTTCAGTTTGATGTATAGGATCTCAAGAAAGTAGTAAAGATTTGCAACTACAATCAAACTGAAGCCCAAATCTAATAAAGATATTTCAGTCTAGAAAGATCGGACAAAAATAACTCAAATACTTGCACAAACAACTGCTGAACATCATGTTCAAAGAAAGTTTATGCTGACAGAAGTAAATGGTTCAGGCACAGACTGTTAAGAGATAGTAATATCGTCCAAAGAATTCTAATTTCTGGTCAGCTTCGGAAATATTTATCAGCTATATTGATCAAGCTGTGGGGATATGTGACTATTGGGTGATAATTTATTTGAAATGCTTTCACCGATGAAACAATAGCAGAGTATATCAACACCTCTCTGTTGTGGACATTGTTTGCTTGTCGTCAGCCAATGGCCAGGGAACTGTCAATATGATAGGGAGGCTGGGGGGACAGAGTTGGGACTGCTAGGCACCTGTATTAGGCCAAATAAAATAAAAAATGTTGTGGTTCCGAACTTCCGATTACACCTCTTTAAAATTTAGTGTAGGTAGGTCGGATTTATTTTTTTACATATTTGTTTTGGAAGTAAAGTACAGGCTAATGACACATTTAACAATGTGTAATTGTTTATTCAATCAAGCTTGCGGCCATCATACCGACTTTCTCCATCAGAATGACATATTTGTTGGTGCCGGCAAAAAACAATGGTATCTGAAAGCTTATTTTATTCATTCCGCTTTAAAAAAATTAAGGGTCGGCACCAGAATTCAATGGTCGGTTGGGTAATCGGAACTACAAAAAAACATTTAGGCCTTACATGATCATCATTGCAGGGTTTATAGTATAGTGGAAAGTGTTCTCGGTACAGTAGGCCAATCTGATGTACCTGGAACTGATAAATATGTAAATGACATCACCTAGCAGGAAATACTTTAATCTCTGTACAGGGGTACATTGTCTGCTTTGTCAAACAAAGTAACGTTCCCAATAAGTTAGGAGTTTACAGAGGTGTATGGGATAATTGAGACAAACGTGATAGACAGACATGATAAATGGTGAGTAGGGCTACTTCATGGAGAGAAATTGTGACAAGAACATTGATTATTGCTAGAATGGGAAATCATAAGCAGATTATTGGCTGAGGATGTTTCCATATCATAAATATGAAACATTAAAAGGATGAAATACTTGTCTATTGCTTGTCAAAGACTCACATTATACAAATTCTTATTCTAAAATATGTGATGTTTATACTATGGAAACATACTCAGCAAAAATTTGCAGTTTACTGTACATTCATGTAAAGGACAAGTTAATTAGGGTAATCACAGTGAGCAGTGATACAAGATTTACAGCCGATTCACTTTTGAGATGTGTATGATGATGAAAATTTAGACAATGAACCATGACAATGTCTGGCTGAGCAACATTGCTTCTCTTAGGCTGCTCCAATTGAGTGTAGGTTCCCTGTGTCCTGTTCTCAAGTTACCACTGTGGATTCTGGGTTTGAAGTAATTCCCCAGTATCTTCTGCTTGTCCTACTTGAAGGGGACCGCCTCCGTGGTGTAGTGGTTAGAGCGCCCGCCCGGAGAGCGGAAGGTCGCGGGTTCGATCCCTGGGCGCGTCATACCAAAAGACGTTAAAGTTTGGTACTTGTTGGTCCCCTGCCTGGCGCTCGGCGTTAATGGGTACAACAAGGACTGGTCGGCTCGGAGTCAGTATCATGTGTCTGAGTGGGGTATTCATGCTTCACTGCCGCATGGTATCTCAGTGGGCTAGCACTATAAAACCAGCTTAAGTCTGGACTAGTACAAGCAGCCGCACATACACATACACATACACACGCATGCACATCGTCATATGAGTGAAATATTCTCAAGCACGAGGTTAAACCCCATTTCACCTCACCTCACCTCACCTCACCTCACCTCACCTCACCTCACTTGAGGGGATTTGTTTGACAACACTTACTTTCACAGGCGAAGGGCCTCCACTTCCGACACACAGACAATATCAACCACTGGTTTGCCGCCATGACAGAGATCGGATTACCACAGGTAAATACAATGAAATAGTTTGGTCTTTCATTATGTCAGGTAGCCATTAACTTACCAGACAGCAAGTGTAATTACCCATTGCAGGATTTATAAGGTAATTGGGAACTGATGAATGTGTAATTAGGGTGCTGTATTCAGTGAGTGAGTGAGTTTAGTTTTACGCCGCACTCAACAATATTCCAGTTATATGGCGGCGGTCTGTAAATAATCGAGTCTGGACAAGACAATCCAGGGATGTTCAACATGAGCATCGATCTGCGCAATTGGGAACCAATGACATGTGTCAAGCAAGTCAGCGAGCCTGACCACCCGATCCCGTTAGTCGCCTCTTACAACAAGCATGGGTTACTGAAGGTACATTAGCTGTATTCAGTGATACTATTGTGATAGTGCTGATGGTGTGCATTGTTAGAACTCAACTTTTTAAAGCACAAGCAATAGACTGCTTGTGATTTTTAAGCTAAAGTTATTTCAATAAGCAAAAACATCAAAATAATTCCAAAATCAATAACCTTTATTTTTCACAACCTTAGCTAAACATGTTAAGTGATGACGCACATCAACTGTCAAGTCAAAACTTTAAACTTTAAACTAATCAATGATGTTATCCTAAGCATGTGATTGGCTGTGGAATTTCTGTGGATTTTATGTTTGGAATCCCTCATTAATTGTCATCAATAAATAAAGGGGAGTAACTCCAAACTGAGTGTGACGATGTTTTTATACGACCAAACCGAGTATGATTGACAATGTTTTTATCATAATTTTTCTGATTTTATATCAACAAAAACATGTTAGCCTTCATTAAAAAATTGAACGCTATTATGAATTTTTAAATGCATTTAGCATATTAGGGTATGTTAATTTCAACCATTGGTGTGTAAAACCCATTTCACTCACTCCCTCAAATGAACTTCAATGCTGATAGCATTCAGAAAGATAAATATTTCTTTGAGTAGGCCAACCCTTTGCCTTCTTGAAAATATTCTATTTGGTTATCTAATTTATGATTATTTAAAAAAAATGAAATGTTGATTATAGATTATTGTGTGTGTATTTTGATATGAATGAGCTATGCCTCGTGATTTAAAAACCGTATTTAATGTTACACGTTTTTACACCATACCACTGTTTGAATCTCATCCCACACAATTTTGATCAAATGGATCAGTTATATCACAATTATTGATTTTTGCAGATATTTTATCCAGAAACAACAGATATTTATGATAGGAAAAACATGCCACGAGCTGTCTACTGTATACATGCACTGAGGTGAGTTGGTTCCCAGCCATGTTGAGCAGCATAGACTTGCTGGGGCTGTTGGTTGTAGTAGACTTCTTGTTTCAAACGTTTTACTTTTGAATGAACTTGTTTGTTACTGGTATAACTTTACATAGTTTTACTCAAAGAAGTTATATATTGCATTTGTCAAAACCAGTTTTCAAGCAAAATCCTCAATAGACGTCACAGTAACTAGTTATGACATTCTTTAAGTGTCAATATCGGACATGATTGTTGAGAACAGGATCCTAAACATGGCCAATGGTATACATAGTCGTTCGCACTTGGGAACGTTTTGGTGCAGATGCTAAAGCAGGTGCTCTGACATGAGCAATACACAAATATATACTTCTATATGCACATTGTGTGAGTGGCAGGTGCCATTTTCATGAACACTCGGTTTCAGTGATCCCTTTGTAATATTTTCATGAACACTCATGTCAGTAATGCCTTTGTAATATTTTCATGAACGTTCGGTGTCAGTGATCCCTTTGTAATATTTTCATGAACACTCGGTGTCAGTGATCCCTTTGTAATATTTTCATGAACACTCGGTGTCAGTGATCCCTTTGTAATATTTTCATGAACACTAGGTGTCAGTTATCCCTTTGTAATATTTTCATGAACACTTGCTGTCAGTGATCCCTTTGTAATATGTTCATGAACACTTGCTGTCAGTGATCCCTTTGTAATATTTTCATGAACACTCGGTGTCAGTGATCCCTTTGTAATATTTTCATGAACACTCGGTGTCAGTGATCCCTTTGTAATATGTTCATGAACACTTGCTGTCAGTGATCCCTTTGTAATATTTTCATGAACACTTGCTGTCAGTGATCCCTTTGTAATATTTTCATGAACACTCGGTGTCAGTAATCCCTTTGTAATATTTTCACGACTCATTTGCCTTTTATGCCCATGAATCTGAGACTGATTATCCCCTGGATTTGACGTTACAGTAAGCTGTGTTCATAGCGAAATGCCTCTATAGTCCTGGATTCAGAAGTGTATATGAAAAAATAACCATTCTGTCAATCAGTTCGAAATAAAATCATTTGCGGATGAATTTATGTGGAAAGGTTATATTTTCAATGTTACTAACAGAATTTGTATTACATTTTCTCCCAATATGCAGAAAAAAATATTTCAAAATGTGAAAAATGTATTGTTGGATACTGTTAATACCATGTAGTCCAGATTATAAGAAATAATTAGTTGTCAGACAAGCACAAGATGAAGAGATGACAACATGTGTGATCTGTGACTTGTTTGTTTCAGTTTATACCTGTTCAAGCTTGGTCTAGCACCACAGATACAGGACCTCTACGGAAAAATCAACTTCACAGGTGTGTACAGATAAGCACATGTGCTTAAACAACTGACATACAGTCAGTCAGACTCATTTGAGTCTGTTTCAGGGAGACCCGTGAAGGTCTAGGTTAGAATATTGATCTTCAGTAACACTTGCTTGTCATAAGAGGTGACTATCGGGATCGGGTGGTCAGGCTCACTGAGTTGGTTGACACATGCCATCGGTTTCAGGGAGTCTGTTTCAGGGAGACCCGTGAAAGTCTGGGTTAGAATATTGATCTTCAGTAACCCTTGCTTGTCGTAAGAGGTGACTACCGGGATCGGGTGGTCAGGCTCACTGACTTGGTTGACACATGCCATCGGTTCCCACATGTGCAGATCGATGCTCATGCTGTTGATCCCTGGATTGTCTGGTCCAGACTCGATTATTTACAGACCGCCACCATATAGCTGGAATATTGCAGCGTGCGGCATAAAACTAAACTCACAAACTCACTGTTTCAGGGAATCAGTATCCAGATATCGGGTCTGGACACATTCACTTCCGAACTATATTTGTAGGAGGTTAGGCCACAATGAATGAACTGTCAGCACCTGACTGGACATGGTAGCAGACACCTGCGCACATGTGAGGTTGTAGTCATTACAACCAACACATGAAGCTGTGTTCTCTCCATACTTGATCCATTTCATGTGCGATATGATGAGTACAACCGCACATGTAAATTATACTTGTTGACAGCTAATTTAACATATAATGCTTATTAAGTGTTTCGATGAAAATCTAATAATTAATTTATTGTGTCCTTAGAAAGCTAAGCCTAAGTAAAAGTGGCATTGACTTTGTTATCAATCAGTTTCCTTAGTCTTTATGTTTAGATAATCCAGGGGAAAGATCAGCCGTGCCCACAAACAGATGACTGTTTTCTGAGGCCTGATAATATAATGAACGGGGCATGTTTAGTGTTGTTGTGCTAAGCAGTGTTACTGCTTCCTCGTTGTTGTAACAGTGTTTTCAGTTTAATGATTTAATCAGCAGTCTGTGAAGTTTTGTTGTTGACATTTTCCTTTTAAGAATCAACATAAAATATTTTTATTTTGTTATAAGCGTACATTAGTTGTGCATACTTTACATAAATCCTCTTCTTCGATTTACCAAGTATGCACGCCAGTTTTATATCCTTTAGGGAAGTAGTATGTAATCTCCTTCAAATGCTGATCCCTGACAGCTGTGCTAGAAGAGATTTAGTACATGAAAAACATTGGTTACATCACAAAGATAGGCGGACATGTGCAGGGCACACATGGCAGCCATTTAAACATGTATTGTTGAGCAAAAAAAAGAAGAGTTATTGCTTAGCCTTTGTGTCACTCTGTTGTTTTGTGTGCTGATAAGATTAAACACTGCAAAGAGGAACATGGCGAGTGAAATCACATCCTCATGTGACTAGAACAGATTTGAAAGCCATTTAGACAAAATGACTTTCACAATAAAACTTGGGAACTGTCAGTACATAAGTAGGATTGCAGTATAATTATGATTGGATAAGAGGGTGCAGTATTGATGTGATAGAATATAAGCTTGCTGTATAATTACTATCAATAAACTGATTTTGTAAATTATGTATTGAATGTTGCCATGTGGCATTATGGAGGAAGAGCCACATGGTATCTTTAGGAGCTTCGGAGTCTGCCCAGGCCACTTTATTGGGAGTTACTGAATATGTAAAGCACATGATATACAGTAATGATCTTTAGGCATGATAGAATAGTTACTCTTACTTCATGGCATCCTTACAGTCACTGTGACCTCTTGGCATTATAGCAGCTGCTGTCACCTGATGGTATTATAGCAAGGTTACTATGACCTGATGGTATTATAGCAAGGTTACTGTCACCTGATGGTATTATAGCAAGGTTACTGTCACCTGATGGTATTATAGCAAGGTTACTGTCACCTGATGGTATTATAGCAAGGTTACTGTCACCTGATGGTATTATAGCAAGTTTACTGTCACCTGATGGTATTATAGCAAGGTTACTGTCACCTGATGGTATTATAGCAAGGTTACTATGACCTGATGGTATTATATACCCGTGAAGGTCCGGGTTAGAATATTGATCTTCGGTAACCCATGCTTGTTGTAAGAGGCGACTAACGGGATCGGGTGGTCAGGCTTGCTGACTTGGTTGACACATGTCAGTGGTTCCCAATTGCGCATTTCATCCTTGGATTGTCTGGTCCAGACTCGATTATTTACAGACCGCCGCCATATAGCTGGTATATTGCTGAGTGCGGCGTAAAACTAAACTCACTCACTCACTGATGGTATTATAGCATGGTTACTGTGACCTCGTGGTATTATAGGATAGTTACTGTGACCTCATATTATAGCAAGGTCACTGTGATCTCATGGTATTATAGCTAGGTCAGTGTGATCCTATGGTATTATAGGAGAGTTACTGTGACCTCATGGTATTGCAAGGTTACTGTGACCTCATGGTATGATAGGAGAGTTACTGTGACCTCATGGTATTATAGCAAGGACAATGTGACCTCTTGGCATTACAGCATAGTATGCATTTATTATTATGAACATGTATTCTAATAAATGAATACACAGTCATTTAGTTGGTTGGTTTGTTGCTTAAAGCCGCACTCAGTAATATTCCAGCTTTATGGTGATGGTCTGTAAATAATCGAGTCTGGGCCAGAAAATCCAGTGATCAACAGCATGAGCATCGTTCTATGCAATTGAGATAAGATGACATGTCAAACAAGTCAGCGAGCCTGACCACCTGATCCCATTAGTCACCTCTTACGACAAGCATGGGTTACTGAAAACCAATTCTAACCCGGATCTTCACAGGTCCAATTCCATTTAGAAAGTGGTCATCTTAAACATATGGTATATTTTGGATTACAATTTCTCAGTAAAGTACAGATTCCAGTACTCTTTCTGAATGAGACCCATCCTTGATTTGAACCTACACTGTCAGAGACTAGCACCTAATCACCTGCACACAAAGTTTGAATCTTAGATGGGACTCTGTGGTTCTACTGAGAAAGTGTCATCCCAAATATAATTAAGTTACATTTTACATTTTTTCAATCTTTTATCAGTGGGAATTACGTTCCAACTATAGGTACACAAAATATGTGATCTGGACGACCAGTTTTCGGACTTATATTGTGTGGAAACCACAGTGGCTGAATTGGTTAGATCGCTGACTTTGTGTGCTGGCAATTAGGTGCCTAACTCTGAGATTGTGGGTTCGAATCCTAAATGGCCCTCAACCCCCAAAACTAATTGAATCTGTACTCTACTGCAGGTGTAATCCCAAATATAACATGTCACATATATTCTTATAAACTATGAAACATGATCTGTGTGAAGTTAGTAACGGTGAACCTGTACTGAATGCAAGAATTGTCATCAGCTTCCAACATGGCCGATATGTTTCAGAGGAGGAAATCAGCGCCATGAGGAGGGAGCTGGAGAAGTATGGGATACAGATGCCAGCCTTCAGCAAGATCGGCGGTATCCTCGCCAATGAGGTGATTATTGTAATGTTTTATTCCTTCATGGAAGTTGCAACATTCATTCCAAGGTTAAATACAATGTCATGTAGCGTTACGTAGACGCCATGTTTTTCTATATCGCCCCCAAACGAGGCTCTCTATGATGATCATGTGACCATATACTGAAGGGCTATAAATAGCTTGCATAAACTCATTACATCTCTCTTCTTTTGATGTGAAATTTAACGTATCTTGTTATCACTACAGCTTACGTTGTTTCATGTGATAATCAGCTCGATGTCATCATGTTTGTAACTTGAAGGGAATACAGTTCTTTGGCACTCAGGAGTCATGTTGAACTTGAATTGTCTTTGAACTTAACACAAACTTTTTGTACTTTAACAGAGTACACAACCTAATAATGCTGCATCAAACACTGTGCAGTTACGAGATAAACATATTTACAGTTCATGGATACACATTATATTTGAACTTTTAGCGGGTTTTTTAGTCATCGTATCTTGGGTTGCTTTTCATTGTGTGTGGCATTAGCTGAGTCAGCTGTGTTAGTACAGGCGTTGTTGTGTTGGTGCTGATGGTCAGTGTTGTGTTGTTGCTGCTGATTTTGATCTGGTTGTATGGGGTGATTGGCCTCACCCTCTTCTGTGAACATACATCTCTTGATGGGATTAGAGAGGTGTCTGCGGTTTCGGCGGTAGACCTTGTCATCTTGTGTTCGGACTAGATATGATCTTGGGGTGTCCATCTGTTGAACTATTCTGGCTGGTTGCCACTTGCCTGAGGGGGTTTGCATGCGAACAACATCATGTCCTTTAAGAGGTGCACAAGCATGTGCCTTCTTATCATAGAAGAGTTTTTGTTTCAGCTGTTTGTCGAGTAGTTTCTCCTTGGCATCCGAGCAATTAATGGTCTGGGACTGTAGCGGTTTGTGGGTTGCTGGTAGGATAGATCTGAGGCGGTGACTCATGCTCATTTGTGCTGGTGATGCTATGTTGTCAATTGAGGTGTTCCTGTACTCCAACAACGCTAGGTATGGGTCTTGTTTATCTTGTTTGGACTTGGACAATAGTCTTTTAGCAGTTTGGACTGTTTTCTCTGCCAGGCCATTGGATGCTGGGTAACCTGGGCTGCTGGTGACATGGTTAAAGTTCCAGGCTTTAGAGAAATTCTTGAATTCATCAGAGCTGTACTGTGGGCCGTTATCTGATTTGACTACCTCCGGGATGCCATGATGAGCTTCTGGATCACTGTGTAAGATTTTTTGTCCTGGAGACTTGTGACTTCGAAGAAGCTGCTGTAGTAATCCACTGCTATGATGTAGTGGCAGCCTTCTAGTTGGAATAGATCTGTGCCTATCATCTGCCAGGGGCGTGATGGTATTTCATGAGGTTTGAGTGGTTCTTTAGGGTTTGACATTTGGTTTTCTTGACAGATTCCACAGCTTGAGACTAGGTCGTCTATCCGGGAGGACCTTCCAGGCCAATATAATACATCTCGTGCACGCCGTTTGGTTTTCTCCATGCCCATGTGTCCAGTGTGTACTTTGGAGAGCATTTCTTTCCTCATTGTGCTGGGTATCACTATTCTGTCCCCGCGAAAGAATTAAGCCTTCTCCATATGACAGCTCATCACGTACTGACCAGAAATCTGCGACAATTTTGGGGCAGCTGGACTTGTCGTTTGGCCATCCAGCCTTGATGATCTGTGTAAGTGCTGTCATTTGTTTGCCTTCACTTGTTTGTTCCTTGAGTTCTGTAAGTCTGTTGTCGGACACTGGCAAGGATGATAGGACCATGTGTATTTGTGTGTCCAGATCTTCCATGTCTGACGCTGTCTCTTTCAGTGGTTGACGTGACAGTGCATCAGCAACTGGTATTTGTTTCCCTGGCTTGAATTTTACCTCAAAACGATACTTCTGTAGGCGGAGTAACATTCGTTGAAGTCATGGTGGGGTCATGGCCAGTGGTTTCTTCATGGTTGACTCCAAGGGCTTGTGATCAGAGGGGACGGTAAATTCCCTGCCATAGAGAAATTGATGGTTTCTTTCCACTCCAAAGCATATTGCTAACAGCTCCTTTTCAATTTGAGCATAGTTTTGTTGAGTCACCGTTAGTGTCCTTGAGGCGTACGCCACAGGTCTATCTTCCTGGAGCATGACTGAGCCTAACCCATATTTTGAGGCATCCACTTGTAGAGTGACTTCTTTTTCTGGGTTGAAGTACTGGAGTACTGATCCTGGTTTGCATGACAACATGGTCTTGAGATGACTGAAGGCTTGGTCCTGTGTTGCATCCCAATGCCACGCTGCGTCTTGCCTTGTTAACATCCTTAGGGGTGCTGTGATGTCAGACAAGTTTGGCACAAATTTGGCTAGGTAGTTTGCCATTCCGAGGATAGTAAGCAGTTCCTCTTTGTTGGCCGGAGGATCCATATTGACGATGGCAGTGACTTTCACTGGATCTGGCATAAGGCCTTGACTTGTGAATTTGTGTCCGAAGTAAGTGACTTCATTCACCCCGATGACACACTTGTCTTTGTTCAATTTCGCCCTTTCACGTGATCGTTGTAATGCTGCTTTGACGTGAGTATTATGTTCTTCTAATGTCCGCCCATAGATGAGGATGTCATCTGCGATTGCGTCAACACCATCAAGGCCTTCATATGTTTCGTCAACTCGCTTCTGGAATACATCTTGTGCTGAATGTAGACCAAAGGGCATTCTTGTGAACCTGTATCTGCCATAGGGTGTGTTGAAGGTAGTCAACATTGAGCTCTCTTCTGTTAGTTTTATCTGCCAGTATCCACTGCGGGCATCCAGCTTGCTGAAGTATTTGCAGCCTGCAAGTTTGGATATAACATCATCAAGGTTTGGAATTCTGTGGTGTTCCCTTTGTACTACTTTATTAAGCTCCTTGGGATCAAGACAAATTCTGACCTTGTTCGATTTGGGCTTTTCAACTACTACCATGAAATTCACCCAGGGGGTTGGCTCGTCAACTTTGATAAGGACGCCTATGTTCTCCATTCTTTCAATTTCTTCTTTTACTTTGTTTCTCAAGGCAACAGGTACATTCCTCGGGGCATTGACAGCTGGTAATATTTCTGGGTTCGTGCGGATGCTGTGTTCACCTGGGAATAGTCCTAGGCCTTCAAATACATCTGCATATTCATCCATTACTTCACGTTGTTTGTCAACAGTACAGGGAAGTTGGAGTATGTTTAGTCTCAAACATGTCTGTAGACCTATTATTGGAGGGCCTTCAGTGTCCAGTACAATGAAATCTTCAGCTGATGTCAAGTTCTTGTGTGTGCAATCCAGTGTTACTTTCCCACGCTTGCCTTGTATCCTGATTCCACCATATGCAAGGAGATTGGTAAGTGTCGGTTCCAGTGCAGTGGTTTTGTTTATTTCCTTACTTTGGTAAAGCTTTTCAGGAATTATATTCATCATTGCACCTGTATCGATTTTGAAGTTTACTTCACTTGTGGTATCTTGTTGTCTCAGCTTCAGCTTCACGAAAGCTTGATCGTCATATTTGACTTCTTTACCTGTGGTGTCTATGGAATCTATGTACAGTTCATCACAGAAAGCTGTATCATGGATCTGATCATGTGTATTGTAAGTGCACTGGTCTTCACTTTGTTCGTCAAGTATGTGTATTGCTTTTGCATAACAGACCTTTTCAAAATGACCCCATTTGCCACATTTCCTGCACTGGTGCCTGTTTGCTGGGCACTGACTTGAGGAGGCATGTGATCTATTGCCACATCTCCCACATGCATCAGACTGGGTGTACTTGCTTTTAGGCGTTTTACTAATTTCAGTTTGACCTTGATCCTTCTGATATGACCTTGTTGACCTGTGGCGCTGCTGTGCCATGGATTTCTTCTTTTCATTCATTTTGTCCATCCCAATGCTGTTGATAGACTTATTTTCACCCTTGATGCTTTTAATTTGGGCCTGTGCCAGTTCATGTGTCTTTGCTATCTCGATTGCTGATGTAAGTGTTAGTTTATTGCCTTCACTGATTAGTTTTTCTCTGATCCGGTGCGCATTCGTTCCTAACACAATTCTATCTCTTACTTGGTCATCAGTTTGGTTGCCGTATTCACAATCCCTCACTAGAAGCTTGAGTCCAGTGATGAAGTCGTCCAGTGTTTCGCCGGGCGCTTGATTTCTCGACAGAAATAGGAATCGAGCGTGAATCCCGTTTGACCTTGGTTTTACATACTTCTCGTATGCTTCATATACTTTATCCAACTTTTTCTTGTCTTCATCACTGATGTTGAGTGTGTTAAAAATGTCTCTGCCCTTTTGATTCACCCAAATTAGCAAGAAACTTATCTTTGCTGTTTCACCCTTGCCACTGAGAGGTCCGGTGAACATGAGGTCAACATGCTGACGGAAACGCCGCCAGTTTTCATGGATATTTCCAGACTCCCAGTTCATCTGAGGTGCAGATACTCCACTAAAATCCATGCTTGTGCGTTCGTCTCTACTTCTGACACCATGTAATGTTTTATTCCTTCATGGAAGTTGCAACATTCATTCCAAGGTTAAATACAATGTCATGTAGCGTTACGTAGACGCCATGTTTTTCTATATCGCCCCCAAACGAGGCTGTCTATGATGATCATGTGACCATATACTGAAGGGCTATAAATAGCTTGCATAAACTCATTACAATTATCTACATCAATGTCATCAGGCGAACCTGACAGCATTTTGTTTCATTCAGATCATTCTGATCAATTCTAATTCATCAAATGGCTCTTGTCAGACATGTCCTCTGATCAGCTGATTGTGTTTGTGTTACAGTTGTCGGTGGACGAGGCAGCATGTAAGTAGTAATTACCTCACTCACTCAACCCATCTCTCACCTCGCTGCTTCTATTGGATGATACTACCTGTAGATCTTGGGGCTAGTTGTGGTGGGTGTACACCAAGTGTTGAAGTAATTACCTCACTGTCACTCAACCCATCTCTCACCTCGCTACTTCTATAGGATGATACTACATGCCTCTTGGGGCTAGTTGTGGTGGGTGTACATCAAGTGTTGAAGTAATTACCTCACTCACTCAACCCATCTCTCACCTTGCTACTTCTATAGGATGATACTACCTGTAGATCTTGGGGCTAGTTGTGGTGGGTGTACATCAGGTGTTGAAGTAATTACCTCACTGTCACTTTACCTATCTCTCACCTCGCTACTTCCACAGGATAATACTACGTGCAGATCTTGGGGCTAGTTGTGGTGGGTGTACATCAGGTGTTGAAGTAATTACCTCACTGTCACTCTACCTATCTCTCACCTCGCTACTTCCACAGGATGATACTACCTGTAGATCTTGGGGCTAGTTGTGGTGGGTGTACATCAGGTGTTGAAGTAATTACCTCACTGTCACTCTACCTATCTCTCACCTCGCTACTTCCACAGGATAATACTACCTGCAGATCTTGGGGCTAGTTGTGGTGGGTGTATATCAAGTGTTGAAGTAATTACCTCTCTGTCACTCTACCTATCTCTCACCTCGCTACTTCCACAGGATAATACTACCTGTAGATCTTGGGGCTAGTTGTGGTGGGTGTACATCAGGTGTTGAAGTAATTACCTCACTGTCACTTTACCTATCTCTCACCTCGCTACTTCTATAGGATGATACTACCTGCAGATCTTGGGGCTAGTTGTGGGTGTACATCAGGTGTTGAAGTAATTACCTCACTGTCACTCTACCTATCTCTCACCTCGCTACTTCCACAGGATGATACTACCTGTAGATCTTAGGGCTAGTTGTGGTGGGTGTACATCAGGTGTTGAAGTAATTACCTCACTGTCACTCTACCTATCTCTCACCTCGCTACTTCCACAGGATAATACTACCTGCAGATCTTGGGGCTAGTTGTGGTGGGTGTACATCAAGTGTTGAAGTAATTACCTCTCTGTCACTCTACCTATCTCTCACCTCGCTACTTCCACAGGATAATACTACCTGCAGATCTTGGGGCTAGTTGTGGTGGGTGTACATCAGGTGTTGAAGTAATTACCTCACTCACTCAACCCATCTCTCACCTCGCTACTTCCACAGGATAATACTACCTGCAGATCTTGGGGCTAGTTGTGGTAGGTGTACATCAGGTGTTGAAGTAATTACCTCACTCACTCTACCTATCTCTCACCTCGCTACTTCCACAGGATAATACTACGTGCAGATCTTGGGGCTAGTTGTGGTAGGTGTACATCAGGTGTTGAAGTAATTACCTCACTCACTCTACCTATCTCTCACCTCGCTACTTCCACAGGATAATACAACCTGCAGATCTTGGGGCTAGTTGTGGTAGGTGTACATCAGGTGTTGAAGTAATTACCTCACTCACTCTACCTATCTCTCACCTCGCTACTTCCACAGGATAATACAACCTGCAGATCTTGGGGCTAGTTGTGGTGGGTGTACATCAGGTGTTGAAGTAATTACCTCTCTGTCACTCTACCTATCTCTCACCTCGCTACTTCCACAGGATAATACTACCTGCAGATCTTAGGGCTAGTTGTGGTGGGTGTACATCAGGTGTTGAAGTAATTACCTCACTCACTCAACCCATCTCTCACCTCGCTACTTCCACAGGATAATACTACCTGCAGATCTTGGGGCTAGTTGTGGTAGGTGTACATCAGGTGTTGAAGTAATTACCTCACTCACTCAACCCATCTCTCACCTCGCTACTTCCACAGGATAATACTACCTGCAGATCTTGGGGCTAGTTGTGGTGGGTGTACATCAGGTGTTGAAGTAATTACCTCTCTGTCACTCTACCTATCTCTCACCTCGCTACTTCCACAGGATAATACTACCTGTAGATCTTGGGGCTAGTTGTGGTGGGTGTACATCAGGTGTTGAAGTAATTACCTCACTCACTCAACCCATCTCTCACCTCGCTACTTCCACAGGATAATACTACCTGCAGATCTTGGGGCTAGTTGTGGTAGGTGTACATCAGGTGTTGAAGTAATTACCTCACTCACTCAACCCATCTCTCACCTTGCTACTTCTATAGGATGATACTACCTGTAGATCTTGGGGCTAGTTGTGGTGGGTGTACATCAGGTGTTGAAGTAATTACCTCACTGTCACTCTACCTATCTCTCACCTTGCTACTTCCACAGGATAATACTACGTGCAGATCTTGGGGCTAGTTGTGGTGGGTGTACATCAGGTGTTGAAGTTATTACCTCACTGTCACTTTACCTATCTCTCACCTCGCTACTTCCACAGGATAATACTACGTGCAGATCTTAGGGCTAGTTGTGGTAGGTGTACATAAAGTGTTGAAGTAATTACCTCACTGTCACTTTACCTATCTCTCACCTCGCTACTTCCACAGGATGATACTACCTGCAGATCTTGGGGCTAGTTGTGGTGGGTGTACATCAGGTGTTGAAGTAATTACCTCTCTGTCACTCTACCTATCTCTCACCTCGCTACTTCCACAGGATAATACTACGTGCAGATCTTAGGGCTAGTTGTGGTAGGTGTACATAAAGTGTTGAAGTAATTACCTCACTGTCACTTTACCTATCTCTCACCTCGCTACTTCCACAGGATAATACTACCTGCAGATCTTAGGGCTAGTCGTTGTAGGTGTACATCAAGTGTTGAAGTAATTACCTCTCTGTCACTCTACCTATCTCTCACCTCGCTACTTCCACAGGATAATACTACCTGCAGATCTTGGGGCTAGTTGTGGTGGGTGTACATCAAGTGTTGAAGTTGTCCTTGAAGAATCAGACCATGGGGAGACAACACGTCCCAGTTTATATTGAACTACCACCCGTCAGTTGCAAGAATGAGCTAAGGAATTTCAAACATAAATAAACACTTGGCATTTTGTAATGAAATCATTGCTATAGTCATGTATATACACCTCATGTTTCTCCTGGGATAATTTCATGTGTTTCTAGATGTTATTTGTTCTTTGATAAGTTAGCATCACTAGTAAACAAACAAGTATTGTTGCCTTTTGATGTGTTTTTAATAGTGGCTAATTCAAATAAATGGCACTGCCTGGAGGCTTTGTGTTGTCTCCTTGCCACGGCTGTGCCATGTGTCACACACCCTCCACTGAGGATAGGCACAATATATCAATACATAAAAACAATGGCTTCTTGAAAAATCGGCCTAGTGTGATACAGGACAGTGACCAACTCTAACAGTGCTATAACGGGATGTGGTAGAAAGATGGCATTGAAGGTACAGTAAAATACCTTTATAACGAACTCCAAGGGACCACTGAAATTAGTTCATTATATCCGTAGTTCGCTATTCACTTTTTTATCCCCTGCAACGCATTTTGCGGGGGGTATTAAAATGGACTCCGTCCGTCCGTCTGTCCGTCCGCCCGACCGTCCGTCCGTCCGTCCGTCCGTGCACATTTGTCTTTTCCGGAGCAGAACTCTAAAACCGTTCAATATTTCTTCACCAAACTTGGAACATGCTTGGATCTGGTGGTGTACTGGTGCCTTTTGGTAGTTTTGGAATTCTGAATAAAATATTTTTGGCGTTTCCATGGCAAGAAGGTCGACTTTGACTGAAATTGGTGGTAGTGCTCTTTTCCGGAGCAGAACTCTAAAACCATTCACTATTTCATCACCAAACTTGGCACATAGATAGATCTGGTGGTGTACTTGTGCCTTTTGATAGTTTTGGAATTCTGAATAAAATATTTTTGGCGTTTCCATGGCAACAAGTTTGACTTAGACTGAAATTGGTGGTAGTGCTCTTTTCCGTAGCAGAACTCTAAAACTGTTCAATATTTCTTCACCAAACTTGGCACATAGATAGATCTGGTGGTGTAGTGGTGATAGTTTTGGTCTGAATAAAATTTTGGTAGTTTTGGCAACAAGTTTCTTGAATGGCAAAATATTGGTGGGTTGTGCATTTCCATGGCAACAACTTGTGCCCTTTCAGTTTTAGAATTCTGAATAAAATATTTTTGGCGTTTCCATGGCAACAAACTTGTGAAATTGTGGTTGTGCTCTTTTCCGAGCTGAACTCTAAAACTGTTCACTATTTCTTCACCAAACTTGGCACATAGATAGATCTGGTGGTGTACTTGTGCCTTTTGGTAGTTTTGGAATTCTGAATAAAATATTTTTGGCGTTTCCATGGCAACAAGTTTGACATAGAATGAAATTGGTGACAGTGCTCCTTTCTGGAGCAGAACTTTCAAAACCTTTCAATACTCTCCTTCCACTTTTCTATATACACACATAAATATTTGACATAATCATAACTCGTAGACATAATCATGAAGAGTATTTTGCCATTGAGGGGGATATTGATGACTTTGTCTTCTTGTTATATGATAATATAAGGTTTATTCGGGACTTTTAAAACAGTTCATTGATAAATTGACATTATGTAATGTAATCACACATTCCGAAATCTAAAAAAGAAAACATGAAGGTTAAAGAATATGAATATTCTTTTTATTAGACGTTATTATTTTGGAATAAAACTGCGTTATAAATAGTACTAGTCTTTTTAAATTATATAATCTTTAAAAAACCCACCAAACAATCGTTTGCATTGTTTGTAAACAAACATGGCCGCCGTTAGGCTAACCCCGATCAAGGTCACTTACCTAGTTAAAGTTGACGGTGACCAAATAGGAAGAGTGATAAGAATTTTACAGCCCTTGAATTCCCAAAACCTGTTTGTTCTTGAAACTGAATTCGGGGAAATAGAAACAGCAAGATACCGACTAAAGATGTTATCTGAAAGTGTAACATTTAGTAAGTCGGACACGGCGTCCATGCCATCGAACCAGAAAACAGCTCCTTTCTTACCGGAATCAGTGCTAAATGTTCTTCAAGATGACATTTGATATCCATGCATTCCTAATTAATCTGAGAGGTTGGTCCCAGTAGCCGATGCAGAGATTGACACATTTCATAGACTCGGATTCCGACTAGAGTTATCCTTCTTGGAACTGCTGTACTCTACTGAGACGAGAGTGTAACATGCCTTCCACAGAACAAAATGTTGTTTTATCTTCAAACTTGTTGAGTTTCTTGACAGAAAACTTTTTCTAGATGTATTCGTGGGATGGTTGTCTTTTAGATTTCCCAACTTTTAACCGTTGACTTTCCCAAAAATTGACAGGTTTTTGCCAGAGTGTTTCAACACTACACCGTCACCCGTCACTAGAAAACACGTCAGTCGTGAATGAACGATGTTCCGTCGCATTGACTTGATCGAATAAATGTTTAGCTCTTATTAAGTTCAATGATATATTTAAAAGATCATTTTTATCATATTAACAAATGTTAATTAATTATTCCAGGCATAATAATTTTGTTGTATTTTAAAGCGATTTTATGATGTACTATTTCCATAGCAAAGTTATGTTATTAACGCTGGAGAAGTTAGGTTTAATACACGCGCATGAATACGAATCTGCTGTTTAAGGTCAAGTCCTGTCTCGGGGTGGTTTTTATTTCGTGGCTCTTCCTTTTAAATTACATTATGGGTAATAAATAGAATAACCAGCGAGTGCAGTGATTACGGGAAATATGCCCTCTTTAAAATAATGTTCAGTGCCTGCCAAGGCTCGGCACTGTGAACATTATTTCAACTCGGGCATATTTCCCGTAATCACTCGTACCTCGTTGGTTATTCTCTAAGTCTGCACCAGTGTATGTATTGTGGTAACTTGACTAGTAGAGCAGGAGACCACCATCTGCATGGACAGGGGTGGAAATATCCCATTGCCCGATGCCCCAGTCCAGTGGTTTTTTTGTTGGGCAAGCAAATTTGTATATCACACTGTACCGGTGTCCAGTTGACTTTCCAATATTAATTATGTTGTTTATTTAAAAAATCAACAAGAAAATCAGCCAGTATAGTGGAAAAATTATCAGAGCAAGTGATTTTACATGTGCCACTGTACCGGAGTACACTAGCAATTTTAAAGTTATTTCCACCCCTGAATGGAGTGGTCAGCCTGGTCACCAGACATCAGGCCCATTAAACACACGGGGTACAAGCCTCAGATCGTCCACTGACTATTTCCTGTTCTTCTGGTACCTCTGGAAAAACTCCTCAATGCCCTTTCTGAAGAGTGGATCCATCCAGACACTTATTGGAAGCATGAGAAGATGTTACCAGGCCATGAATCACATGCACGTTACTGAGAAATCTGGCTTTTTTTAACAATGAATTTGATTCGTGGTATTTCAGTTAAGGGCAGATAATCTCATTTGACAGGTGATCTGACTGATTATTGTTGGTTTGCATTTTGTGGCACCTGACAGTTGATTTTGGTCCATTAAACAGGTCTGAACACCATATTGTCTTTGGCTATGACAACATACACACAGTTGGGTGTATTACCTTTTGCAGTGGTGATCCTTAGAAAACTTTGAGTAGTGTATAAATATCCTTCCGGTCTTGACTTTTATCTTGGTTGCATACCAGTACATATGCATCTTGGTAAGACGTTTTCCCTGATTGCATCAATGCCCAGAAAAGTCGTTACTGAGAACCACACAGTGATGATGTGGACAATTTCTTGTTGAAAGCACTCTATTAATGTTCACTGGTTTGTTTTATGGGGCTTAACGGTCGTGGGTGGCATATAGCAGTTCCTTGATGGAGAATTATGACAAAAGATCTTGATAATCACAGCTCGGTAACAGTTCCACAGATATTGGAAGAGGGGGCAATCAATGACCATTTAGTGCTTCCAGTAAAGGCTGTCCGGAGGAAATTAGTATCAGGTCTAAAGATGGGAATTAAGATGAAATCAATGTTTCGGAAGTTATATGATCGGAAGTTTGTGATGTAATTACTTTATGTAAACCCTACCAAAAGAAATGTAGCATTGGTTGACTTTGTTAAAAAGGATGTTTAAACCACTGATTGTTTGTAATGGTAGAAATATGTCTTTCATCAGAACATTTAAAATGGAACTTATTCACTGATTCTAAGAAATCTTGGTTGTGATGTCATTTTGTCTGTTTGTTCCCAATCAGGAAACTTCATTGAAATTTTGGCCAATAAAAAAGTATTTCTTCCTGCATGTAATGAATGTGCAATGATTTAATAGAAGCACTGAGCCTAGTCTGAAATAGACATGGAATTATTGCCCTCCATTAGAAACTAAACACTGCAGTAATCAGCAAACACAGGAAACGGTGAAGACCGCTATATGCTATGGGATATAAGCAATAAGATAACAGTGAAGACTGCTATATGCTATTGGGTATAAGCAATAGGATAACAGTGAAGACAGCTATATGCTATGGGGTATAAGCAATAAGATAACAGTGATGACTGCTATATGCTATTGGGTATAAGCAATAGGATATTAGTGAAGACTGCTATATGCTATGGGGTATAAGCAATAAGATAACAGTGAAGACTGCTATATGCTATGGGGTATAAGCAATAGGATAACAGTGAAGACTGCCATATGCTATGGGGTATAAGCAATAGGATAACAGTGAAGACTGCCATATGCTATTGGGTATAAGCAATAAGATAACAGTGAAGACTGCTATATGCTATTGGGTATAAGCAATAGGATAACAGTGAAGACAGCTATATGCTATGGGGTATAAGCAATAGGATAACAGTGAAGACAGCTATATGCTATGGGGTATAAGCAATAAGATAACAGTGAAGACTGCTATATGCTATGGGGTATAAGCAATAAGATAACAGTGAAGACTGCTATATGCTATTGGGTATAAGCAATAGGATAACAGTGAAGACTGCTATATGCTATGGGGTATAAGCAATAGGATAACAGTGAAGACAGCTATATGCTATGGGGTATAAGCAATAAGATAACAGTGAAGACTGCTATATGCTATGGGGTATAAGCAATAGGATAACAGTGAAGACAGCTATATGCTATGGGGTATAAGCAATAAGATAACAGTGAAGACTGCTGTATGCTATGGGGTATAAGCAATAAGATAACAGTGAAGACTGCTATATGCTATGGGGTATAAGCAATAAGATACCAGTGAAGACTGCTATATGCTATGGGGTATAAGCAATAAGATAACAGTGAAGACTGCTGTATGCTATGGGGTATAAGCAATAAGATAACAGTGAAGACTGCTATATGCTATGGGGTATAAGCAATAAGATAACAGTGAAGACTGCTATATGCTATTGGGTATAAGCAATAGGATAACAGTGAAGACAGCTATATGCTATGGGGTATAAGCAATAAGATAACAGTGAAGACTGCTGTATGCTATGGGGTATAAGCAATAAGATAACAGTGAAGACTGCTATATGCTATGGGGTATAAGCAATAAGATAACAGTGAAGACTGCTATGTGCTATTGGGTATAAGCAATAGGATAACAGTGAAGACTGCTATATGCTATGGGGTATAAGCAATAAGATAACAGTGAAGACTGCTATATGCTATGGGGTATAAGCAATAAGATAACAGTGAAGACTGCTATATGCTATGGGGTATAAGCAATAAGATAACAGTGAAGACTGCTATATGCTATGGGGTATAAGCAATAAGATAACAGTGAAGACTGCCATATGCTATTGGGTATAAGCAATAAGATAACAGTGAAGACTGCTATATGCTATTGGGTATAAGCAATAGGATAACAGTGAAGTATGTGTCAGGAGATTCCCAGAAAGGCAGCATCTCTAGATGCACGCCGTATCAACTAAAGAGTATTGAAATGGTTCCATGTGTTTTAAGGCAAGTTAATGATCCGTTGAGTGTAAAATGTGATGTGATGTATTTATCCAGATTCACTTACTCTGCTGTAGTCTGTCTCACAGTCCCTGAACCATATTATTTCAGCTCTCCCTGCAATGCTAAGGCCTAAATGAAGCAAGACTAGATTTCCCCAGGTTCAGGCCTGAATCTCCCAACTCACTGGGGATCCTTTTCAGTTTAAATGGGTTTATTTGTTCCTATCAATATTATATATGTTTAGGGACTAGGCGTTGCAATGGAGCACATCTTTATTGTGTGCAGTGACCAAGAACAGAGTCTTCATCATTTAGCCATACCTGTCTCATTCACTTGTATAATCCTCACACGGCTTGTCATGGTCCCCATTGAGAACACCTAGTTAGGTGTTAAATTAATTTTGGTTTTGTTGAAAGTTTTGTAATATGAGATCTGCCATTATGTGCAATGAAACTGACATACGGGTAATATCCAGGGAATATATCAGGTTAAGAGTATGTCACTTTATGCAAGGAAAGGTCACTCTCATACTTCCTTTTAATTTCATGCTCAAATAAATATCATGATTTTCTGTATTTGTTGTGGAGACTTTAACATCACAATGAGAGTTATTACATATTTTGTTAATTGATCATTCCACAGACAAAGGACAGCTTAGTTTGGCATTAAACTATCAGTTGGGTTCTAGGATTGAAGAAGAATCAACAAAGAAAAATGTACCCCAGTAAACCCGAAATTTATTAGTGCTTAAACAACAGGTTCACTTAACCATACACGGAAACAAGTGCTTTGGCAAAACAAAACAAATAAGCCGTGTGACGACCATACTGAGCTAAGTAGAAGAGCAAGGCCAAAATAAGCCAGTGTCTATAACTTGAAGGATGGACATTGTGGTGGGACTGTGCATTTGATGGAAGTGATAAGACAGCTGTTTGTGCTTGTCCCTGCAAGGTTGATACACTGTGTGTGGGGGTGTCGCGGCTGTTGTTGCTATGCAGGTGGGAAGGGCTCACTGACTGCAGTCGTTACTGTCTAGCTTGTACGCAGGAGTGCAATACACTCAGCAGATATAATGTATATACACAGGGTAAACATGAGCTATTGGAAATATTACCTCTTGTCTTACAAATATTGATTATGAAGACGTATATGAAGACTTGCTCATTACAGTAAATTCCTGAAATAAATCCTTTCATAATTTGTCTTGCATAAAAAAAAGAAGAGAATGATAGTGTCCTCTTTTTTGCCACTTTATGTGTACATTGATATTTCTGGATGCAGAAGCAGTCATTCTATGTCAGAAAACCACTACTGGTGTAAATGATGTCAACATGGTTTTACTGAATGGACATGTCTCATGTTATTCCACACATCATGCACACACACTAAAGGTAGTAGTAGTAGCTCCACACTAATAGTAGTAGTAGAAGCAGAAGAAGCAACAGATTTGAGTTTTCACACTATTTGTGTTTAAAGTATTTTTATCTTTAACGGTCATATTCACTGCAACCGACTCGTGAAGATCCGGGATAGAATAGGTCTTCAGCAACCCATGCTTGCCACAAAAGGCGACTATGCTTGTCGTAAGAGGCGACTACCAGGATCGGGTGGTTAGTCTTGCTGACTTGGTTGACACATGTCATCAGTTCCCAATTGTGCAGATCGATGTTCATGCTGTTGATCACTGGATTGTCTGGTCCAGCTTTTATTATTTACAGACTGCTGCCATATAGCTGGAATATTGCTGAGTACGGCATAAAACTAAACTCACTCACTCATTCACTGCAACCAAATGTAAGAGAAACCTGCAGCATGTGGTCCGTCAATGAAGGGTTTGACATATGTTCTGATCCTTTTGACAGTTGAAAGACAAAAATGACCCAGTTGCTAATTTAGCAGCCAGTAGCCAGTTCTAATTCATTTCCTTGTATGAAGTATGTAAATAATACCCTTTTCATGTCTTTTTATGTATATCATCCCATAGCAGGCCGGAAAAGGAAGTGTTGAGTGTGTTCATGAGGCCCTGTCGGGGTTTTGTTTTCAGATGGCCTGTTCTTTATACTACTAGTTGCTGGCTGTTACAGTGTTCACGAATGGTGTTTCAAAGTAACAGGACTTTGGGTCCTGTAAGTTTCAGATGTCTGCCTGACCCATTGAAAATTCACAGGACCCATAGAATAAAATTAAACATACATTTCAGATTGAACATTTCTTATAATTGGTATTGAAATTATTAACAAACATAAGATTAATGAGCAGCAAACAAGTTTTACATGTCACATATAACAACTTCAGTCAAAGTCATTGTGAAATATACAGTCAGACACTAGGGCCGGCAGGTTGTAGACTTCTATCGGACTGTTGGTGAATCTGCTGGATTTGTCAGAGGGTCAGACGCTATTCGTGAACACTGCTGTTAGGTTCTGCATGTAGGGTATGGAACTTTAGTCAGGTATAAAAACAGCACTGGCTTCCCCCAAACATAGCTATACTGACCTGAGTGAGTGAGTCTAGTTTTACACTGCCTTTAACAATATTCCAGCACTAGCACGGCAGGAGACACCAGAAATGGGCTTCACACATTCTACCCATGTGGGGAATTTAACCCAGGTCTTCAGCATGGCAAGCAAATGCTTTAAAACAAGAGCAGATAATGTTCCATGATTTTGTTATATAATGTAAGGGCATGATGCAGTCGGGACGGAAAGAGCAATGTTTATGTTTTACTCTTCAAGTTTCGACCAACATTTGTTGCAAGTTGGCCTAGAATTGCTGCTGCAGGGCTAAAACTCTTTCACCCAATCCTTTACATGGGAGAGGAGAGCACTTATCTCCTTGCTAAGTGTGGAACATAGCAATTTCACTTGGAAAAAAACAAACTTGCCTATGAAATTCCTGGCAAGTCCAGTAGAGTCACTTGAACCTGTGAATGTGGAATCAATACATGTACTTGAAGATGCTGGGTTCTGGGGATGTGACAGCCCTGTCAGTGAGCTCGGTAGTGAGAGCCCTGGGGAGATACCAGGATCCCAGGGGACAGGAACACAGGACACATATATACCACCCACGGGAGGACTTCCAGTAATGGTGTGTCACAGACTCCATGGTTGAGCTCCTTAGAGACTTAATAGGGAGTACATTAATCTGAATCATTTGTAGATAATTGCCTGCAATGGTACATTAAGTTAAATGGAAGATTATGTGAGGGCTTTCAGAAATTTGACAAATTTAGTGACTTAATACTATAATGGCTTTGTAAAGTTTCAGAGTTGTTTCTTATGTGGACATTTTTAGCTTGTGGAATAATGGTTTTTAAGTGGCATTTCTATTCAGCCTATTTATTTCATTGATGGTTGAAACATTAAATTTTTCCTTATCCTGACTCATGCTTATTTGCTTGTCTCCTTCCTCTTGCGAACTGTAGTGGAACACTTGTATCTCCTATTGAAGTTCCCTTCAATAAAAAACAGATGTATAATCACTCCTGCCAAGAGTTATCCTCCCAGCTGTTTAGGCAGGAAACTGTGGCGCCACCCCACATGCCTCACTCTCTCCTTCTTCGCCCTGTGGGCAGGTTGTGAGAGCGCCTGTGTCTCCTATACGGCACTATATCCTTTATTTAATTAGTTATTCTGCTCTATTATACTTTTATAGAGGTTTAGTTCAGTATCCTTCAACAATATCGTTTGATATTTAATCGTATTTAGCACTGTTTATTCACGGATTTGTCAATGTTTACATTTCATGAAAACCTATTTTCGTTGTAGGTTTAGGTTCGCTGCCACTGACCCGCATTGATTGTGCCCTAGCTGCACAACAACATATACTTCCAGCTATAGCTGTAATCTTTATCAGCATTTAATTAAAATTCAATTTAATATATAATTTTTCTCTGTACTTAGACGTACTATCGACTATCCAGTGAATTTCCAAGTCATGGTTTAACTGTCTGAGTCCCTCACGAGCTGTCTACTGCTGTTAGACGACTTACTACCATCAAGTGACCTGCCGGAGGTATCCTTGGAGGAGGGGCGTGGGATGTTGTCTGCCATTACTTCGAAGACGTTGGCTTCTACATCGCACAACCCCTCAACGCAGACGTAGAAGGAGACGCCATCCTCTACGCAGAATGAAGCCTCACAGACATCATCTCGATGGCAGTGGGAGGGCTTCATGATGAGCCGCTGCTGATCATCCCAGAGATACAGCATGCAGTCCGAGGGCGACAGATGAGCGATCCCCGGACCATATCGCTATCAACGCAGAGAGGGCAGCTCTACAATCATCGCAGACGACGAATAGACGCCATCCTCTACCCAGAGAAGGTTACACACCCCTCAGATGACGATCAACTCTACGAGGACGTCTGCGCAGACTACAAGGACTTTCTCTGCCGAGATTGCTCCGTTGACGGTACAGGGACTCTCCGATGATCAACCGATCATCTTCCCAGAGGTTCATCACAAGTAATGACCAGTCTCAGCTACGGTGACTTCAGCGCAGATCTCCACGGTACCCGAGGTATCTATGATGACAACAGATGAGCGTCCTGTGGGCCACGTCGCTATCACCGCAGAAAAGGCAGCGTTACTACCACCGCAGATCTTCAACCCGGGGGACTTTATGCAGGTGATGATGGAGCAGCGTTACGGCCTGGAGAAGAAGTCCCGAGCCTTCGCGAAGGTTCCAACGCAGACGTCGTCTCTGAGGGACCTGCCATCAGCGAGACTTCTACCAGCATCACGAAGGCCTTCACGAAGGATGCCAGAACTTCAACGGACCAGCCTCTGCGAAGATAGACCCAGCCTACCCCTGTGGAGGACCCGGACGTTCAGCATTCGCGAAGACCTTCGCGAAGGGCTACACAATCTTCACCTGCTATGGACTCGGATGATCAACGTTCACGGAAGCATTCACGAAGGAAGAATCACTCATCCCTGGACCTTGACTCGGACCAGCCTTCGCGAAGGACCCGTCGCCACTCCCCAAGTGCGGACTCAGATGAGCCTTCGCGAAAGCCTTCGCGAAGGACGTCAGCTACAGTATACAAGACATCTTCGTCCCATAGATCGTCGAGGGATTCACCAGCACCTTCGCGAACCCACAGGTCACCCTACAGGCACAGTTCGTCGGGCTATTCACCACGTCGATCTCCTCGCCAATCTCCACGCAGATCCCCAAACAGGTCTCCGCGCATGTCTACGCTCAGGTCTCCATGAAGGTTTTCACGCAGGTCGTCACACAGGTCTCCAGCGAAGCAGAGACGTCGCAGTACTTCGTCTCTCAACTGTACGCCACATGCCGTCTACAAGCCTGCGCGAAGGCATTCGTGCAGGCCATCTACAACGCAGAAATGCCGCAGTACTTAGATTCTCAACAGAACGCTACATGTCATCACCGAGCCTGCGCGAAGGCATTCGCACAGGTCATCCAGAAGGCAGAGACGTCGCAGTACTTAACTTCTTAACAGAACGCTACTTATCGTCTACAACTTGAGCGAAGGACGGCGCTATCTTCAGAGACTGTCAACAGATGAAGAGCCTAATAAAAGATCATCAGGCCGACTACCTACATCATCACGGGAATCACCATTTCGGTATATATTGCCAGGTAGGCAATCCCGGACTACGAGACGATTTTCTACATGCAAGGTGCCATACAGTCACACCAAGCCGACCACCACGCAGATCACTACGCAGATCTTCAAGGTTATTCAACTAGGACACGAAGTACCGTCATCCTAGAAGGGAAAGATCTTCGTCGGTACACAGACTGAAGACAGGTAATACAGTACAAGAGAGGTACTCTTGTCAGAATTCATCACTAGCTCGGATCTTCAGACGGAATCCAGGACGGGATTCACATAGATTGATATATCTACATTAGAAGACTCATGGCCATATAGAGATCTTCACTTTCGTACAGATCTGCAGATATTCTCACTGGCGGAGTTCAACAGCAGCCTTGCTACAGCTAGCAAAATACATACTCGTCAACGATTCCTGAGTAAAATTTACAACAAGTTCAGCATTAATTCTACAATTACGACGCTTCATTGATGTATGCAGTCCACAAGCTGACAACGTGAAAGTTCAATTGAGCCTATTTCCTCCAAGAGCCTCCAACCCTCATGAAGTTAGAGCTCTGGCGTCAATGCTCGCTCTACTTGGGAATCACTCTATCAGGTCGATAATGGAGTGCTGCTTCTGGAAATGGAACATGGTGTTTGCCAACCACTACCTGAGGGACATCGCCACTGAGGACGGCTCTGACATTCACCATTTCGGCCCTCTTATTGTAGCACAACAATTGACAGTCCCACTAAGGCTCGACGGAGTCTCGCCTTTTTATCACATGACTTACTGAGCTGACACTCAGCAGAGTTCTGCTTAAGTCGCAATGCACGTCTAACGACTAGCATAAGTGATATGACCCAGTACTTGTAAGGATACTTGTACAAGAATGGGTCGCTTCTCCACTTGGTGCTTGCATCAAGAAATTGAGTCGCAAAATCCACATAAAATGTTAACAGAAGAAGGACCCAAAGTTAACTATTGTGGTCCCCCCATATGAAGGCAGCTGGAAGGACAGGGTTGCAACAGCAGCAGAGATTAGCAGTTAATTACAGTGCCAACTCGAAGTTCCCATAGGGGTATAGAAGACGTAAATCACTACATGGAATCCAAAGTATCTTCCCGCCGCCTTATCCGTCGGATTCTACAAGCAAATAAGCATGAGTCAGGATAAGGAAAAATATGTAATTTTCTGAATAAAATTGATATTTTATACTTATCCTGACTCATGAGGTAAGCCCTCCCAGCCTCCCCTTTAGACACTTTGGATTTCCCTGCAAATTCAAGTGTCGGGCTCATAATCAGGAGAGAGTGAGGCTCGTGGGGACGGTGGCGCCAGTTTCCCGCCTAAACAGCTGGGAGGATAACTCTTGGCAGGAGTGATTATACGTCTGTTTTTTATTGAAGGGAGCTTCAATAGGAGATACAAGTGTTCCACTACAGTTCGTAAGAGGAAGGAGACAAGCAAATAAGCATGAGTCAGGATAAGTATAAAATATCAAATTTTTCCTTATCCTGACTCATGCTCTTTTGCTTGTCTTCTTCTTCTTGCGAACATAGTAGAACACTTGTATCTCCCTATTGAAGCTCCCTTCAATTGAAACATGCGTAAAATCACTAATCACTACTCACCAAGAGTTGCCCCTCTTTGCCTCCCACTGGCGGGAAAGACGGCGCCACCGTATGCCACATGCTTCACTCTCTCCTTCTTAGCCCAGTGAGCAGGATGTGAGAGCGCCTGTGTCTCCCTATGGCACTATATCCTTTGATTTTTCTTACTTAGTTACCTCTACACGTATCTTATAGAGGTTTAGCTAGTATCCTTCAACAATATGATTTGATATTTACTCGTATTTACTGCTGTTTATTCGCGGTGTATGCCGTGATTGTTCAGTAGGTTACGTTCATGAAAATCTGTACTGTTTGCAAGTTACGTTTCTCTGCTGCTGATCCGCATTTAATATGCCCTAGTTGTACTGTACCATGTTCATTCAGTTCACGTTGCAGTTATTGTAATAATCTATCTAATTCTGCCTTTAATAAATATTTACTTTGCGTCTTGAGACGCGCAGCAGATAGGTCACGCAAGTTAAATCCAGGCATGGATAATGCGGCTGAGTCTTTGTCAAGTCAACTGCTGTTGGACGACCCCCTACCGTCTGGCGTTCCGCTAGAGTTTCCTTCTTCGGAGAGGCGTGGGACGCAGTCCGCCGTCTCCAAGAAGCGTCTTGCATCACCAGACATCCCGTCGTCGCAGCCTAAGACTAAGAGGGCATCGACTTCTCAGCGCAGACTCCGCACCCCCAGGGCAGCGTCTACCAAGAAACCAACGCAGACTACTAGAACTTTCTCGGCCGAGATTGTTCCTGTAACAGAGCTGGGCCTGTATGATGAGCAGCCGCTCATCATACCCGATGTTCGTCGAAAGAAACGTCTGGTTTCAGCTACAGTGACGTCTGCGCAGATCCTCAATCAGCCCGATGTATCAACGCTGATGACTGACGATCTTCCCTTGAGCCCCGTCGCTACCAACGCAGATAGGGCAGCACCTGCAGCTTCGCAGACCGTCCCAGACGACCTGGTGCAACAACTTATGAAGTTGATGGAGGACCGCTACGGACTGGAGAAGAGACAACCAGCCCTGGGTCCGAGCCTTCGCGAAGGCTCCAACGTAGACATCAACCTTGAGGGACCTCCCATCAACGTAGCGGCCGCTACCAAGTCACCACTGAGGGACCAGCCTTCGCGAAGGACGTCACAGCCCACCTCTGCGAAGGACCCTGACGATCAGCGTTCGCGAAGGCCTTTGCGAACGACCTCTAGATCGCCACCTACCTCGGACTCCGATGACCAACGTTTGCGGAAGCCTTCGCGAAGGAGGATCCTATCATCCCCGGACTCAGATAAAGCTTAGCGAAGGCCTTCGCGAAGGACACGTCACCCCCCTAGTTGCGGACTCGGATGAAGCTTCGCGAAGGCCTCCACGAAGGTCACCTTATAGATGCTACTCGTCGGGCCGGTCTCCACGCAGATCTCCTCTCCGTTCTTCACGTCGATCTCCTCGCTGGTCTCCTCGTCGATCTCCTCGTAGGTCTCCGAGCAGATCACCACGTAGGACTCCACACAGATCACCACGACGTTCGAAGTCTCCACACAGGTCGCCACGAAGGTCTCCAGACGGGACTCCACCTCAGTCACCATCTGAAGAATATCATCGACCTCTTATCAGCGATCCTATCACTGAAGACAATGGAGGCATCATATTCTCCGACGCGGGAAATACGATACTGGATGGTCAACAACCTAGACTTGGCTTCGCCCACTAAGGATGATAATACGGCTAACACCTACATTATGAAGGAGGACGACGTAGATACGATCACCCTACCACCTATTGATCCTATAGCTTCGGTTCCACAGAACCTGGACACAGCATTCCAGACAGCCACTAAAGCTCAGGCGCCGCACTTACCACAGTTCAACGCCAAGAAGTTCTCCACGCATAACATGGGACCTTTCCTGAAAGCACAAGATATCGACGATAACTTTAAAGTCATCAACGATGCCAAGGCCAAGGCGTACAGAATAGAGGATCGCAAGCTGGCTCAAGGCGAGACTATGACCAGAAGGATGTTTTTCGGCCTCAACAGATCCCGTACTATTAACGAAACTCTCATCACTAGATTTCGAGACTCCACATCAGAAGACGACAGAATGGTATACTCGGCCCTCCTTATGCAAAAGAAGGACCAACAGTTCATGACGGATCACCTTTCATCCATCTCCGCAGCTCTTACTCTGGCTCGTCGTCAAGGTCTCCTCGCCAACTGCAGTTGGGGTGAACAGTTCACTACACCGCTCTACTCAGCCCCGTGGTCAACACCATCCATCTTCGCTGGAGGAATTGATAAAGTCTATAAGGAAGTCACCAATTGATTCTAGAAAAGTCCTCATGATAAAATCTATTGACACCTTGGCCAGCGTCATCAGGCAGACATCACAGAGATATTCCGGAAGATCTAAATTTCCGGGTCTACAGAGAGCACGGGACAGGAAGATGGTCGGCACCAGAGGTTGAAAGGACGCTTTTCCTCGCCCATCTGGCAACTACAGAGGAGGATCTGGAAGAGGCAGGACACCCAGAGGCTCCCGCAACTATCGTCGATGAAAGTCGGGTTCGGAACGACTGGAGTCTTCCACCCCCAGCCGTTCTTGTACAACCTTCACAAGTGGGTGGACGCCTTCAACTGCACTGGGAGAACTGGGGAATACTACAAGATCCATATGTATCCAACATCCTACAACACGGATATCGCATCCAACTACAGGCCACGCCTCCGCTTACAGTCAACCCTCACAAGTTCGACTTCCAGGCACAACAACTACCAAAGTTACAAGAAGCTGTATCATCTCTCCTAACCAAGCAGGCCATAGAAATCGTGGATCAAGTAAACATCGAGCCAGGTTTCTACTCCCCAGTTTTCCTAGTGCCCAAGAAGAATTTCAAGGAAAAGTTCCGACTCATCTACAACATGAGCACGTTCAACAGGGACTATCGACGCAAACCGCCAACGTTTTGCATGATACATCTACCTCAACTACTGCACCTCGTCCGTCAGATGGACTACATGGCCAGTATAGATGCCTACCTGCATATCCCGATACATCCAGATACATCCAGACCTACGGTTTACACTAGACGGGCTACACTACCAATGGAAGGTCCTACCGTTTGGAATATCATCCGTCCCCTGGTTGTTTACAAGAATAACGAAACCCATCGTCACTTACCTACATCGTCAAAGGCTACACTGTGCGTTCTAACTTGACGACAGGATTCAAGTAGATCAAGATCCAGAGCGTTTCAAACTACAGTTGAATTTCAGCATCAACCTAGTAACGCAGCTAGGATGGTTAGTGAATCTACTCAAGTTGGACCTAGAACCTACGCAAGACCTGCAATTTCTAGGCATCAGATTCCGCTCGTCACAGAATCGTATCGTCGTACCAGAGGACCGCTGGCTCAAGATTCAACAGACGATCCCTCAAGCATAACTCTCTCCGTTGACACTACGACAGTGGCAGAGTTTGTTGGGTCTCCTAACGTCAGCACAAGATATGACAACCAGAGGCAGACTACAGTTACGCCCGTTACAGGTCCTCATCAACGCTCATCTCGACGACCTACAACCCTTCGGTCTACCGAATCACCTCAGACCTCATCTACTTTGGTGGACCCAGAGGTCGAATGTTTGCGAAGGCACCTATTTAACAGAGACGGAGTTCAAGACCCATCTCTATGTCGACGCCATCGCTCCAAGGTTGGGGAGCTCGTCTCGAAAACCAAACGACAGCAGGGTTATGGAGCCAAGAAGAGAGCAAGCTGCATATCAACATGCTCGAAATGAAAGCAGTAATCAACGCCTTACGTCATTGGAGCACCATTCTACAGAGTGCGCATCTAATGATACACACCGACAACTCAACAGTGCCGTTCTACATAAACAAGCAAGGCTCAACAAGATCATTGAACCTACTAACCCTAAGCTTTCAACTGTTCGACATGATCGAAGATCTCAACATACATGTGAGAGCATGCCACATTCCCGGAGCCAAGAATGTACTAGCAGACGCACTCTCTCGGCCAAATCTACCATCACCAACAGAATGGAAACTCCACCCAGAAATCTTCACTCAGATTATCATGGAAATAGGAGCTCCATTAATAGACCTATTCGCCACTCGCTTCAACAATCAGCTAACAACATTCGTCTCACCAGTCCCAGACCCACAAGCGTGGGCAACGGATGCTCTAAGCATATCCTGGGAAGGCCTCAACGCGTATGCGTTTCCGCCGCCAGCGTTAATACCACGAGTATTACAGAAAATCAGACAAACTCAGAGCCTCCAACTGATTTTGGTTGCACCTTACTGGCCAGCGAGAACATGGTTTCCAATTCTAATACAAGAAATCAGACAACCAATGCTACAACTACCAAGGAGTTCGAAACTACTCGTACATCCTCACACAAAACAAGCGCACGTCAACCCAGGAGCATTCCAACTTCACGTATGGACTGTATTAAAGTGTGCTTAAACAAGAGAGGTTACTCAGCCAGAGCGGCGAAAACAGTCACGCTTGCTTTACGCAATTCCACTCGCAACTTATATGATGACAAGTGGCACAGTTTTGAGACATACGCTGCTAAAAAGGGATTTACAGCTAGAAATGCTACACATCCTCAAGTGGCGGACTATCTTTGTCACCTACTATAAAAACCAAACGTCTAAAAGGCTCTACACTGTCAACGTACCTCGCAGCACTAAGTTCAGTGATAACTATGAGGACGGGTGCCAAGTTAACTAAGACACCAGAGTTACTCGCCTTGCTACGCTCTCTCCGATTGGAGGATCAGAAACAGAGATTTCGCGCTCCAGCATGGGATCTGAATGTCGTGCTTCAACACCTCACAAGTGAGGCTTATGAACCATTGGAATCGACATCGTATGAATTCCTGACACAGAAAACAGACAATTCCACGTCCCTGCACTCTCCTCCGTACTTGGACCTCATGATACGTTGGATTTATCACTATGCCCAGTCAGAGCTTTCAAAGTTTACTTACAAAGATCCAAAACGAGGCGACGAAAGTTCAAGCGCTTATTCATCCCTCTATCTACAGCGACACAGACCGAAGTCTCTCGCACTACGATATCCATATGGATCAGAACTGTCATACTTCGCGCCTACAAGGCTGCAGGACTCGACCCTCCAAGAGCATCTAATCCTCACGAAATCAGAGCACTAGCATCAACACTCGCTCTACATGGGAATTGCTCGCTGAATACCATCATGGAGGGCTGTTTCTGGAGATCGGACATGGTGTTTGCTAACCACTACCTGAGAGATATCGACACCGAGGACGTCTCAGGCATTCACCATTTCGGTCCCTTGGTCCTCGCACAGCAGTTGACAGTTCCTCGTAGACGGTGAGACATAGTCTCACTATATTACTTATGTAATTATCAGCTTACAACTCTACGGAGTTTTTTGCTTAGTTTATATATATAACTTAAGGCTATGTTAGTCTTAAGCCCAGTACTCGTTTTACTTGTACAAGTTGGGTTGCTTCTCCACTTTGGAGTCGCCATATTTCTATATTATTATAATATCATAAATACCCCCATCTATGGCATCTGATAGAACTTATGTATGATAGCAGCAGAAATTAATTTATTTACAGTGCCATTATGAAGTTCCCATAAGGGGTTATTATACGTAAAGTCACTAATTGAAATCCAAAGTATCTTTTCCCACCTCCGGTTCCGTCGGATTCTACAAGCAAAAGAGCATGAGTCAGGATAAGGAAAAATATGTCATTTTCTGAATAAAATTGATATTTTATACTTATCCTGACTCATGAGGTAAGCCCTCCCATCCTCCCCACATGACACTTTGGATTTCCCTGCAAATTCAAGTGTCGGGCTCGTTATAAGGAGAGAGTGAAGCATGTGGCATACAGTGGCGCCGTCTTTCCCGCCAGTGGGAGGCAAAGAGGGGCAACTCTTGGTGAGTAGTGATTAGTGATTTTACGCATGTTTCAATTGAAGGGAGCTTCAATAGGGAGATACAAGTGTTCCACTATGTTCGCAAGAAGAAGACAAGCAAAAGAGCATGAGTCAGGATAAGTATAAAATATCAATTTTATTCAGAAAATTACATTTTTATTCAGAAAATTACATTGCTATTTTCTCCTTCATGAGGAATCCCCCTGTGTTGATGGTGGTATGAAGGTGCAACATATATTGCTTTTTACAGAGAGAAATCCACTTCTACATGACAGTTCTATTAATGCTGGACCATGATTTGGGAGCAGTATTGCCCTGAGTCCGCTTCTGCTTTATGTTTTGTAGAGAGATGATAATTGGTCCTGTTTTTCAAGAGCTTTCCATTGATAATCTGTGTGGTTACAAGACAGTGTATGGTCCATCTGGAACGTGGCTGTCAGTACTGGCAGCATGTTCCATTGTTGTTGTAGCACATGGTTGTGCTGATTCAGCAGGTACAGACAATGGAAGTAATTGGCGACTAAGCCCTTTAACTCATCAGAATCAATTATGCCACAGAAGACTACAGATGAGCCTGGAGTACATATACATAATTTGTTTATCATTGACGCCCATTTCACAGTGTTCATGTCTGTGCATACGAATCAATAATTAAGCTGCACATAGGACAGAAATGTCAGTGGAACATCAAGCTCTGTTCGTTAGGCCTCGTGTTGAATGTATTGCCCATGATGTTAACAAGATTAGAGAGACTATCAGGCGAGTGCTGCCAAATTGGTCGACTTGTCCCGATGCTTGCATCCCCTAACAAATAGCTAATCCATTACATGCTGTATTACGGTGCTGAGTTGAATTACATGACATTTACCAGTGGGCTGTCTCGGTGATCGCACCCATGATGGGTTCTAGTGCCTCACGGTAATCGACACACTAAATCTCTGTGTATGAAACCCAGTCATTTTCTGTCCGTTATTGAAGCATGGGTGTAATCAGGCGAATCCGACTGATAGAGATGTATGTTTTTTTAGGTTTTTGGCTGTTTTAGTTATGGAAGAGAGTGACTCGTCAAATGGGATTGAGAAAGGGTATTGATTCAGAACCTGGAGAGCCTAAGGCTTTATAATGGTGTCATAGATGAATAACACATTTCCCTTCATTGATATTGTAAAGTACAATATTGAAACTCCGTGATGTTTGGACCGCTGAGTCAGTCTGTGTTCACGTTCCATGTGTACTACCAAGTCAGGTGTATCCTTAAAGAGATCCGCGCTCCGGTCCCACAGGACAACGCATGGAACGCAGTAAACAACAAGTACGATAGACGGGCCTATGAACGTATTTGTAATGAATTCGAACTGAACCCGAAGACGGATTGGCGTTTGCCGGGACCGAACCACGGGTTGGGTAACCCCATCGTTCACAACATGCACCTCGTGGATGCCAGCGAGAAGTTGAAAGAATGGGGATACAAGTCGTATCATCACCTAACAACCAACGAGTGGGATGATCGTTACATGGCTTTCGACAACAGCAAGGATCACCGAGTCTGGAGGTTCGAGCAGGGGCCAGCGGATGACTGGGAAAAGTTCATGTTGGACACGTCGAAAGGGTTCACTCGTGCCGGGGTAATCAGGTTAAAAGCGACTTCGATTCGAACGCGACGCGGTGGGCTGTTGGGTGCGCAGATGCAAACGCGTTCCAACATCCTCGGTAAGGGGACTGCTTACGACGCTCAGAAACAGTTCGTTGTCAACGTTGAGGGCCTCCCCGAGTTTTTTTATCCAGGATTTGACGCCCCCACCACTTGGTGTGCCACTGCTGCCGGCAGGCATGGGGGTACCCCCTGTCAATGACACCACCAGGGTTGATATGATGAAGCCCAATGCAGTCAGAATGCTGGCGATGGTGATCCCTTGCTCCCGGAACAGTATCTGAATCCTGTCAGCTAGCGTGGTGTCCTGGTAGAGGACTCGATCAACGGTTTCCCGCGCACGGCTGACCTGGGATCGAAGCTGGTCTCGGAAGGAGGATGCCGTTTCCAGCCGGGTCTTCCTTTCCTCTTCCAAATTACGTATTCGTTCCTCGATGGTGGCTTTCAGAGACTCGTCCTCAGTTTCACCGAGTTTGGTCTTTTCATGGGCGATGTGGTCGTCTATCGCGTCCAGTTTGGCCGTGTTGTTCACGAGATGTCCGCGAATGGTTTGCATGGCCTTGTCCAGCCCCCGTGAGTTCCCGAACGGTAAATTCGAACCGGGTAAGGGTTTGTTATGGTAGGTGGCCAACAGCTTTTCAATGTTATCAGTCATGTCTTGATCCGATGTGGCGCCCCTGACGTCTTGCAGATCTTGAACTGCCTCCTGGGGAAGGGCTTTAGGTCGTGCGCCCCCGTAATCTAAGAAGCCTAGTTCATCGCGGATAAAGTCACTCCCATGGCGACTGCCGAGTGTTGATAAGGCAAGCGGTTCTCTAGTGCGCTTATTCATGAGATCGATCTCCGGGCGACCCCTCAGTCGCAGCGTGCCATTGTCATCAACAAAAAACTTGGAATAGTCTCGCCCCCACGGCTCTACGTAATTTTTATCCCCTTTTAACGTGTGGGCGCTGTTGGGTGCGCAGATGCAAACGCGTTCCAACATCCTCGGTAAGGGGACTGCTTACGACGCTCAGAAACAGTTCGTTGTCAACGTTGAGGATGCTATCAATGCTCCAGTTGATCTACCGAGTGCCATCAAACGCTACCAAAACGTGTTGGAATATGCCAGGTCGAAAGTCGACTACGTGTTCGACGTGGGACTGTACATGGCCCCGAGCGATATGCAACTGAGAGTAAAAAAAGTGGTGGGCTACAACAACGAAATAGTCATAGCCACGGCGGACCAAAAGTTGGGTGTCAACCTCGATGTCAACGTCCCCCACGTCCCACCACCCACGACCAGTGAAACGGGTATAGTGGCGCCACCCCTGGAGCCTAGGGTTCAACCAACACCCCCTGTGGGGTCACCCCCACAGCAGCAGCACATCGATCGTAAAACAGCCCTGGTGGTTGGTGGGGTAGCTTTAGGACTTATTTGGTTAAAAAATCCTTAGCCGCTACGTACACCAGACCCGCCACGGCGACGATGGCTGCCCACAGGTTTTGACTAAGCCACGTGGCAGTTTTAGCCAAAGCATCCAGCAACCACGAGACGATGCTACCCAGGATGCCGGGTAGGGCTTCGGCAGCCTTACCAGCCAGTTTAGCCAGGGCCTCCCCGAGATTTTTTATCCAGGATTTGACGCCCCCACCACTTGGTGTGCCACTGCTGCCGGCAGGCATGGGGGTACCCCCTGTCAATGACACCACCAGGGTTGATATGATGAAGCCTAATGCAGTCAGAATGCTGGCGATGGTGATCCCTTGCTCCCGGAACAGTATCTGAATCCTGTCAGCTAGCGTGGTGTCCTGGTAGAGGACTCGATCAACGGTTTCCCGCGCACGGCTGACCTGGGATCGAAGCTGGTCTCGGAAGGAGGATGCCGTTTCCAGCCGGGTCTTCCTTTCTTCTTCCAAATTACGTATTCGTTCCTCGATGGTGGCTTTCAGAGACTCGTCCTCAGTTTCACCGAGTTTGCTCTTTTCATGGGCGATGTGGTCGTCTATCGCATCCAGTTTGGCCGTGTTGTTCACGAGATGTCCGCGAATGGTTTGCATGGCCTTGTCCAGCCCCCGTAGTTCCCGAACAGTAAATTCGAACCCGGGTAAGGGTTTGTTATGGTAGGTGGCCAACAGCTTTTCAATGTTATCAGTCATGTCTTGATCCGATGTGGCGCCCCTGACGTCTTGCAGATCTTGAACTGCCTCCTGGGGAAGGGCTTTAGGTCGTGCGCCCCCGTAATCTAAGAAGCCTAGTTCATCGCGGATAAAGTCACTCCCATGGTGACTGCCGAGTGTTGATAAGGCAAGCGGTTCTCTAGTGCGCCTATTCATGAGATCGATCTCCGGGCGACCCCTCAGTCGCAGACTTGGAATAGTCTCGCCCCCACGGCTCTACATAATTTTTATCCCCTTTTAACCCATCGTAAAACCCGTTGACGGCCTGCTTCAAGAGTTCGTTGCCTTGTGTGAATGTGGTGTCATCCTCGAATGCCTGGGCACTATCATCCCACATATCCTCCATAGGTATGTACTCAGCCATTATTTAGTATTAAAACTTATATATTTCATTTATATAACAATGTACGGTAGAAAACTAGATCCTTTCAGAAGATCAAGAGAGCCACTAGGTGTCAGAGCCGTGGGCCAGTCGGTGACCATCACCAACAATCCCAGCAAGATAGACCAGAATCAAACGCTGCTGGTTAGATTCCCAAACCTTGGCGAGAATGACCTCATTGTACCAGGCACGGTTCGACTGGCGTTCAACCTCACGCTGACCTCCGACAACGACAAACGCGAGCTAGTGCGGAACGTAGGTCGAGCCATCATCAAGAAAACCACTATCAAGATCAGCGGTAATGAGGTGTTGAGCATCGATGACAGCAACGTGTTTCACTGTTACGGGGACCTCTGGAAAAGCGAGGGAGAACGCGTCAATGACGTGTACCAAGGTATCAGCAAATCCACCCGGTTACGCATGGGGTACGGCTTCACGCAAGACCAGCTAGACAAGATCACGGACGGTGAAAAGGCCATCGCTCAAGTGTACGGGAACAGGTTCTGCTTGCCGCTCGACTTCGAGTTGCTCACGGGACACGCGCCGTTTTACCAGGCCGCGCTGGGGGATAGGCTTGAATACGAGCTAACGTTTAACGACTACAGCAAAGTAGTGCGTACGCCGAACGGTGATGAGGCCAGTTATACCATCGACAACATCTCTCTGGAGTTCGACATGGTCACTAGCCCGGAGCTGGCCAGGCAGGTTCGAAGTCAGTACTCGGGGAAGATGGCCATCCTATACGATCGCATACTGAGGCATAGATCAGTCGTGCGAGATAAGAGCGACACTGTGTGGAATATCAACCTGAACGTGCCGGCGCGATCGATGAAAGGTATCCTGGTCGTCCCAGTGGAGGATTACGAGCCGTTCCGGAGGGACAGCGAGAAGTTTTTCAACCCCGAGATTGAAAAGGTGGAAGTGACCATCAAGGGCGTGCCCAACCAGCTGTTCAGTCATGGTATGAGGCCATACCAGCAGTGGGATGAGATAAAAAAGCTACCAGCCATCAAACAACACCCATACATACAGACCTATCCTCCGTGCAGATCGGTGAATACCTGACCACCAAGTACGCGCTGTGGTTGGACATGCGATCCACGGATGACGATAAACTGCACGGTAGCGGGCGCCGCATAGACAACGGCAGCGAGGGGATAACTATCCAGATTACCAAGAAGGCTCAACCCGCTGACAAGTTGAAATTATATCTGTACGTTATTATGGACGCGCAACTTAATATAGACAATGGGAGATTCGTGCAAGCCATCTACTGATGGCGGCAAGCCATCTAATGGGTGCAGGCCACTGCCTGCTGATTTGCCCCGCGACCCACACTGCGCAATAGTGTGTGGGCAGACTGGCTGTGGGAAGACCGTTTTCGTGCTGGATATGTTGGAGGGATACTACAGGGATGTATTCGATAACATCGTTATCATGTGCCCTACTCTGAGCATGAATAAAACGTACACGGAAAGACCTTGGGTGATGACGGACCCGGACGTACACAAAGTCGACCCGGGAACACGCCTGCAGGACTGGTTGAAGGCTCTTCACGAGAAATTTAAAGGGGAGTCGACGTTGTTCTTACTAGACGACTGCAGCGCTAATCGCGAGATAACAAAAAAGAGAGACGTGTTATCGTACCTGGCCTTCTCTGGCCGGCATGCAAATCACAGCGTCTGGGTACTAACGCAGAAGTTCAACTCAGTGTTGAAAGACCTCAGGGAGCAGACGCGATGGGTGGCCTTATTCCACTGCAAGGACAGGGATTCGTTCGAGGAGTGTTTGAGAGAGAACGATGTGATGAGTAAATTAGAACGGGAACGGGTGAAGAAACAGCTCGCTGAAACTGAACACGCTAAGCTCGTGCTCAAGACCGACCAACCCGTGGCCTATAGGGTGTTTTAGCTTAGCAAAGCTTAGCAATGCTTAGCAATGCTTAGCAAATGCTTAGCAAAGCTTAACAATGCTTAGTAAATACTTAGCATTTAGTTATAGCTATGGTATTTGAAGTGTTTGTCGTGTGCAACTTAACCTTCATTTCCCTGTGTTTTGCCTGCATCGGGTATTATATAGTTAAAACTAAAACTTACTTGTTACATTATAAGATGGAGTGTGAGGAATTGCTAGAGCAACTGTTGGTGCCAGTGGACGATGACAAGCGTGAGAAACTGGTGGCGTTGGCTGTTGGTGGTAAAGCCAAACATTACTTTGGGGACTACACTCCTGATAAAATTCACAAAATGTCAGCCGAAGAAATCGATAAGCTGTACGCTAGATACGAGGTTAGACTCGGGGCAGAAATGACAAAGACACTAGGATCGGCTATGACCCAGATATACACTGGTATTGCGTCATACTTCCTTCCCATCCCCCCGGAGCGCCGACTTTACCTGTGGGAGGACCTCGAGAAAGACCCTTTTATTGAACACGCCTTGAGCTCTATCAGCTGCGAGCTGTACCACAAATACGGTATGTTGTTAGCCCCGGTGATGGCGGCGATTATCACAGCAAAGCATTGCCAATTTGAGAGGAAAAATAATAATAATAGTATAGATGGATGCTGCACAGGAGGAGACACCAAAGTTGGGGGAACCCCAACTGGAGGAGACCCAGACCCCTTCAGAGGAGACGGGGGAGACCCCCAAGGAGGTGAACCCTCCCGAGGTAAACCCCCCTACAGTCACCAGGCAGAAGAACCCTAAGAGAGTAGCTGCCGGTAAAAAAAGGTGGTGTAACCAACATAAAATTATCACGGTGACTCGACTCTTGTTGGTTGTAGGCGTAACTGCTGCCGTGGCTATCTCATGGTTATATACACGACACAGTGAGGGAAACCCTCACAGGGATTCCGGGGAGCCCCCACAATTAGAGGTCAACCCACATATCATGTTATAATTTAATATTTTATATCATATACATAATGTCTGAGGGGAAAACGTTCGTCAACGACGCATACCACGCCACAGTGGTCGCCAGTCTAGCCGTAGGGTACTCTCGGTTGACTAAAATGGTGCTTAAACAACCGACTATCAAGCTAGATTTTAACCTGCAGGATATGGGTATGCTGATAATGAACCTTGGTATGGCGATGGCTACAAAAGACATCCTAGTAAAATAAGGGATACTACCTGAAAATATTATGAAGTAAATATAGGATGGCTACGATTGCCATGATGGTTGGTGGTGCATTAGTAAATGCCCTAGCTTTTTCTGGGAGTAATTTCCTCTTCTCAAAACTACGAGAGTCACCCGCGGCTGAAATACAGGAAGAAAGGAAGCGACATAACCTCGCTATTGAGAAATTACAGGCCGCACAATCCGAGTACGCTAAAAAACGCCTCCAGAGGATCGATTACATTAACGAACAACTCAGGCGTGAAAACCATGCCGTTCAAACATTCCACGATGTCGACGACGCAGCGAGAGAATACTACTTACTAACTGGTAAACGGTTGCAACCACTCAATAAACCCACACTCGCTCAGTACTACACACCATCCAAGGGGCAAATGGACCATGAACTGGTCTTCATAGCGCTGGGTATAGCAGCGACTGCGTTGGTTGCGAAACAATTAGACTAAATACTCATATAAGTATGCTAAACATGAGACCTGCTCCATACCGATGCGAATACATACTTATGGGGAAGAAAGAAGCCTGTGATAGGAGATGCAGGACTGAGGGGTACTGTTGTTTCCACATGGGAAGTCCTAACTACACGTGTTCTGTGTGTGGTATAGGGGTTAAAGGGCACTACTGCCTATGTAAAGCGAACGTAGTCAGACATCATCTCATCTTCGAGAATAAAAAGGCCTACATAAAAGAACTTAGGCAACTTCTCAGGATAGCAGTGTAAGGCTGGAGGAGTTACCTCCCTTTGGCAGTGGCCCAGTTAGAGATTATGCACACCTACGTATAGCTATGTTTGTGGAAATTGAGTCCAGGGAAGGTTGCCTGAGAAGCTGGCAGATGGATGTGGGGAAAAGTATAGATATCAGTGTCCTCAAACCCATGATTGTTAGTGAACTATATAAGGGGTGCTCGTTTACAATCATGGTAAAAGTAGGGTTTGATGTGCCATGGGCTGGGCACACTTGGAATTACTTTGATGGGGGGCGAGTAGATGTGCATGGGGATATAGATATACTTGTTGACGACTCGTTGCAAGTAATACAAAACACCCTACTATGCTGCGCATATTCCGGGTGGGTCGAGGGAATAATCGATAAGGTGTATCTAGATATTTACTAATTTTTTACCTTTACGGCGGCCCAATTAGAGATTGATCTTCTTAGGTGTGTACGCAACTATGACTACTGTTGGTGAACTTAGGCGGATCGCCAGGCAGAGAGGTGTTATCGGTTATTCTCGAATGAGGAAGCCAGCCTTGTTGAAATTATTAGGTTTAGAAGCCCCTCCCACGGTAAAACAATTAAAAGCTCAAGCAAAACAGCTTGGGCTCACGGGTTATTCAAACCTGGGGAGAGCCGGGTTAATCGCATTGTTATCACATGCCCCCGTAGCAAAACCTCCCACTGTAAAACAATTAAAAGCCGAGGTACGTAATTTGGGTTTAGGTGGGTATTCCCGTATGAGGAAACCACAGCTTGTAGAACTATTACGGCAGAATAGAGCTATTGACCTTCGTGCGCACTGAGCGCACTGTAGGCAACTATTTGAGAGGCTGGCGCATGCATGTTGATAGGAATATAGACATCACAGATATCAAGCCTCTGATAGCTGATAAAATAAACCAGGAACTAAACAGTCTGGGAAGTATCAAATTTCAGATCACAATGAAAATGTCGCTCGATAAGCAAGTGGGGGGAGGGGTCACTGAGTACGTTCAGCCTTACTTCAGATGTAGGCAAGAGGTCGTGACCCATATAGAGACCATAGACGCATCAATCGATACCAGTTTTCAGCAGATACGAGAATATCTAGAACGCTACACACACTTGGGGTCCGGGTGGGCTGTAGATAAAATCATTAATGTCTATCTAGACATAGCTAACTACGTGCCGTTCAGAGGCGGGTCATACCTAGACTTGCCCCCCTACTATAGGAAAAAACATGCCATGGTCAACGTCAAGAATAGAGGAGACGATTGCCTGAGGGTAGCTATCAGGTCAGCCTTGTTTCCAGCTGACACTCATTCAGACAGGCTTTCTAGCTATCCCCAAGACGATGGGCTCAACTGGGATGGTATAGATGAACCCACCCCCCATATCCCAGATAACTAAAATAGAAAAACAGAATAATCTAGCTATAAATGTCTTTGGGCATGAAGGTAACACAACAATAGTGCACAGAGTAAGCCCAGTGTTGGGGAAATGCGTTATCAATATATTCATGATCCAGCGAGGTGACAAGTACCACTACGCGTGGATAAAACACTTTAGCAGGCTGTTGTATGACCAATCGGCACACAGAGAAAAGACCCACTTCTGCGAACGGTGCCTACATGGCTTCACACGAGCTGATTTATTAGAATCCCACCGGGAGGATTGCCAAGGTGTGGGGCAGACGGCTATACGAGTCGACATGCCTAAGGAAGGTGATAATATCCTAAAATTCGGTAACCACAAGAACCAAATGTCTGTTCCTTATATCATATAACGCCGACTTTGAAGCCTTGGTCAAACCTGTTGAGGCTGCCGCCGGCGGGGTTGTTGGGGATACTCCCAGTGCTCTACCCACAGGTGAGAGCTTCACACAGAAAACACAGGAGCATGAGGCCTGTGGGTTTGGATACGTGGTCATCCGATGTGATGGGGAAACGAAAGCTCCTGTAGTGTATAGGGGTCCTGACGCGGCTGAAAGGTTTCTAAAGTGTTTGCAGGAGGAAGAAAAAATTATTAGGAATGCACTGTATACAGTCGCCCCCATGCGTATGACCAAAGCCGACCGGCTAGCCCACGCCTGTAGCACTAACTGCCACGTGTGTGACTCACCACTTAACGGTGATTCGGTAAGAGATCACTGTCACGTAACCGGTAAGTATAGAGGCGCCGCTCACAGCGCGTGTAACCTCAAGCTTAGAATCATCCCTAAGACAATAAACATCCCCGTGGTCTTTCACAACTTGAGAGGGTACGACTCTCACTTAATCATGCAGGCCATCGCGAAAATCGATGGCAACCTGACGTGCATCCCCAACAACATGGAGAGATACATTTCCTTCAGTTTAAACGGCCTGAGGTTCATCGACTCGGTTCAGTTCTTCCTGTCGTCACTCGACAGTCTGGTCAAGGCCAACGATACCTTCCCTATTACCGATCGCAATCTGACCGACTCGGTAATATCCCAAGACGATTACTCACACGCTATTAATGTATGGAATAAACTGGGTTGTAAGAATCTGGGTGACTATCACGACCTGTACTTGAGGACAGATGTACTGCTGTTAGCCGACGTATTTGAGACGTTTAGGCGGACATGTTTCAAGCAGTATAAACTCGACCCCGCATGGTATTACACCAGCCCAGGTCTGTCGTGGGATGCCTTGCTGAAAAAGACCGGAGTTAAGTTAGAATTACTCACAGATAATGACATGCACCTATTCATTGAGAAAGGCTTGCGAAGCGGGATCTCCATGGCAACCAAACGATACGCGAAAGCAAATAATCAATACGTGAAGGGTTATGACCCGAGCAAGCCAACCAATCACATTCTCTACCTCGACGCCAACAACCTGTACGGCTGGGCCATGAGCCAGTATCTACCCACAGGGGGATTCGAATAGGCGTCACCCATTGATGTTATGAGCATCGCACCATATTCGAACAAAGGTTATATCCTCGAGGTTGACTTGGAATACCCCAAGGCATTACACACATCACACAACAGTTACCCCCTAGCCCCCGAACGTATGAGGGTTAACCCAGACTGGATGTCTGAGTACCAACATAACTTGTTAGGTGGGCGGGTGGCAGACGTTGAAAAACTTGTGCCCAACTTAATGAATAAGACCAAGTACATAGTTCACTATCACAACCTACAGCTGTACCTGTCGTTGGGTATGAGGCTGACCAAAATACACAGGGTGCTCATGTTCAACCAGAGCCCATGGATGGAGCCCTACATCAGAATGAACACAGACCTCCGACAGCTTGCCACCAGTGACTTTGAGAAAAATCTCTACAAGCTCATGAACAACTCGGTGTTTGGTAAGACTATGGAGAACCTCAGGAAACGCGTGACCATGAAGCTGGTTCGATCGAATGAGGAAGACAAGCTCAGGAGACTGATAGCCAGTCCGGGATTCAACCGTAGCAAGATATTCACCGATGACCTAGTTGCCCTACACATGAAGAAAAGCCACATAAAATTCAACCGGACTGTTTACGTGGGGATGAGCATCCTCGATTTATCCAAACACCTGATGTACGACTTTTACTACAACAAGCTTAAGAAACAGTACGACGACAGGTGTGAAGTGCTGTACACTGATACGGATTCCCTGCTGATGGAGATTCGAACCGAGGACGTGTACGAGGACATGAAAAAACACCTCGATTTGTACGACACCAGCGACTACCCCAAGGACCATACACAGCACGGTAAATAAAAAGGTCGTAGGTAAGATGAAGGACGAGTGTGCTGGCACGCCCATAGCCGAGTACATAGGTTTGAGGCCTAAGATGTACTCCATACTGAAAGCCGACAATGGTGAGATCCGGAAGGCTAAGGGTGTTAAGAAGTACGTTGTTAAACAACACATCAAACACGCCAGATTCAAGGAAGCCCTGTTCAAGACCCGTACCTTTAGACATAAAATGAACACACTTAGAAGTGATGGCCATAGGATATACGGACTGACTATAAACAAGACGTCCCTGTCGCCGATGGACACTAAACGTTGGATAGCTATTGATGGGATAAACACGTACGCGTACGGGCATGAGAAAATTGAACCAAGAACATAGGTATATAAATACCCTGTCGAGGCGACATGTCACGGAACCAGAATAAGTTTGAGGCTATTTACTACAGCCCGCGTGGGTACTGGAAAGGAGCTAGCGCTGTAGATAAGCTGGCTAAAATGGCGCGAGTACTGCCGGAGGAGGCCAAAGCGTGGCTTGAAAAACAAGCACTTTGGCAGATCTATTTGACGCCACCACGCTACATGCCTAGAAGGAAGTTTGGTATTAACATACCCAATAGCGTTCACCAGGCAGACCTACTGTTCCTACCCCACGACAAGAGGTACAAGTATACCTTAACCATAGTGGACGTAGCCAGTCGCTACAAGGAAGCCGAACCCTTGACTGCGTAAGATTCGGCCCAGGTAGCCAGAGGATTCGAACGCATATACAAACGCAGTCCGCTGACGTGGCCAACAGAGCTGCAAGTTGACCCCGGGCGGGAGTTCATGGGTGTCAGGTCACACCTGTTAGACAAACACGATACAAAGGTCAGGCGTGGCACGGCTGGAGCCCATCGCAGCCAAGCCATAGTTGAGAGATTCAATAGAATTTTGGCTGAGCGCTTATTCGGTCATCAGTATGCGAAAGAGATGACCACCCCGGGGAAGCGATCGACTGAATGGGTCGCTAGGTTACCCAAGGTGGTGTCAACAATCAACCATGAAGCCACCCGTCTCACCGGCAAGAAACCGGCAGACGCTATCAAACTAAAATCAATAGTGGCAGAGTCGGCTGCTCCATTGCGTGGGAAAGAGAAACAGATACCAGATAGGGCCCTAGTAAGGTATCTATACCAGCCGGGGGAACACGAGGGTGATAGCCGTAAGCGAGCCACCGATCCTATATGGTCAGTCAAAACTTACAACATAGATAAAGTGGACATGAAAGCAGACGAGCCTAACTTGTACTACTTGAGGGATGGGCCAGGTAGAGGGTTTGTTAGAGCGGAATTATTGATCGTACCGTACGGCACAGTGTTACCTCCAGTCAACGCGGCATAGCGGCACGTGGAGCGATGATGCAATCCCAGGATAGACCCGTTAAACCGACATACTTCAGCCATGGCCCCGGTAGCTCAGTCGGTTAAGTGGTGCGGCTGTGAGGTATAACATTGGGCGTTTGTATCCCGCTGGCGTCCCAAACTTTTTTATAGTAGGGGGTAATGGTAGCTGGATCAAGGGTCCGACCAAAGCCTTATTTCACAAATAAGGCTTTGCAGAGGCTTTTGTTGGACCTGGTCCAAAACCCCCATTGTATATACTACTGCGGATTTCCACCAATTTTATTTCAAATTGATCAATTCAAACCCCCGTTCGATGACACAATATTAAGTTTTCAGCTGAAAATAGATTTTCTTGTTGCCATCCCTGTGGACAAACTTATCCATCATCGATATGTCTTGATTAATTTCGATTAGTTACACTTGTTTAACTTTTGAAATTTATTCATATTTTTGGAGTGTTAATGTTTAGCAATCATGAAACATTTGAAGCCAGAAATTCTCTACTGCTTGCTCACTACTTTGTCTTCGTTTTTCCAGTACACGCTGCCATCATTGCCATAAATGAAGCCATTGACAAACAAAGTGCGGCAGAGACAATGTTGGCGCTGCAGAACCCGTCCGCCATGCTGGTCACACTCGACATGGCCAACATGGACAGCTATCAGCAGCTACTGTACGAAGCCAAGCAGACCAAGATGGAGATCTCGAGGAACAAGGTAACCTAGAGCTGTACAACATATCTTACATGGAGGGTTATGGTGGCAGTGTGCCAAATAGCCGCTGGCCCGCTAGCCCGTGGCTAGTAAATCTCAACAGTCACTGGCCCGACTGGATATCGAATTTCATGGGGTCACTTTGTAAATATATCACTCTCTCCGACGTGTTAAGTTTTAATCACTTTTAAATCATGCAAGATTATGGCCTGATAAAAATGTTCATTATATTAGCAGCTTAATGGTGACACATTGAAGTTATTTGAGCAAAAGCAAAATGTTTCAGAAATTCAGAGATGTGTTTTCTCATTTGTTTTTGATGGTATTTTACCTTTGTGTAATCATTTGCTTAGTTTCTAAATTCAAATTTCGGGCTAGTGAATTATTTTGTGGGCTGGTAACTTTCAGGCATAGCTAGCCCGACTGGCTAGCAATATCTGGACACAATTTCGCACACTGTATGGTAGCCAGTTCCAAGATAACTGCTCCCTCTGAGTGGAGTATCCATGTGGCATATCTTAGTGGGCTAGCACTATAAAACAGCATTTATTTTACATTGTACTACTTTTGTTGAGTTGTTTAAGGAATTAATATTAATGATGATGGAACTATGTCCTGTTTTTGTAGAATTTATTTAATGACGTATCATATTTCAGAGCATGGACACTGAGCGACAGTTTGAGCATGACGTGTATGACGAACTACTGACGCAAGCAGAGATCCAGGGAAACGTTAACACTGTGAACAGTGAGTGAACAGCATGACTGATCTCCAAACAGGGGAGACTACTCAGGACGTTTAACTGTTTGGGTAGTATTGCAAGTTGACTTATGTTTTGACCCAGAATGAAAGTGAAATAATGCACATGGGGTGGTGGAGTAGCCTAGTGGTTATAGTATTCCCTTGTCACACTGAAAATTGGGGTTCGATTCCCTACATGGCTACAACGTGTGAAGCCCATGTCTGGTGTCCTCCGGTCTGTATATTGCTAAATGTGGTGTTAATCACACTCATTCACTCACTCATTATCAATGCTTGTTCGATATCATTGCACCCATACCACTAACAGTATATGCTCAACTAAACTTGGCCGTCATATTCATATGTAAAACATGTCTGGTTTCAGAGGTAAGGTTACAATGTTTCCATTTTATTCATTGTGGTTTTTACTCAAAACCTGTGTAGGTTATTGTACATCTAGTTAGATCATTAACTATTTCATTCTAATGTATGGATGCTTTTGTGTCAGAAGAAGACAGGGAATTATTTTTGTTAGCTTTATTTTGGTTTAAGGTAGAGAAGCCCTTTTGAATAAATTTCAAAATCATAAGATAACAAGAAGAATATGACGACTTTTTCATAAACTTTTACCTTACTTACTCTGTGATTTGAACTACAAGCTTAGGATCCTGCAACAGTTAAGGAACACAATTCTGCACATTAGTACCTCTGTGATATCTACCAGTAGATGGTATAACACAGAAGTCTCTAAGGTTAAAGAGCATAAGTTCGTAAAACTGGACATTTAAATAAGTACAAATAGTCAGTAGTACTAGGCATGGTACGGTGTATATTCACTACAACTGTAATCGACACGAGTGATACATGATTGTTGTTTCCCAGCATCCTCGGCTGTGGGGCACCTGCATGAAGCTCTCCTGAAGTCTGACCCCCGCCCTGGTGCTGGCGGCCCTCAAGGCGCCCCATCTCGGACTCAGGGGTGTCAAAGATGAAAACATCATGTTCTACATTGAGAAACTCAGGCAGGCTGCAGAACTCAAAAAGGTAGATTTACAAAACATTTATTTTTCCTTATCCTGACTCATGCTCTTTTTGCTTGTCTTCTTCTTCTTGCGAACATAGTGGAACACTTGTATCTCCTTAATTGAAGCTCCCTTCAATGTAAAATCACTAATTAGTACTCACCAAGAGTTGCCTCCCTCTTCCCAAATGCGCGGGAACGGAGGCGCCACCTCTGCCCACATGCTTCACTCTCTCCTTCTTCGCCCAGTGAGCAGGATGTGAGAGCGCCTGTGTCTCCCTACACATTATATCCTTTGATTATTCTTAGTTAGTTACCTCTTAAAGTCATCTATAGAGGTTTAGCTAGTATCCTTTCAACATTATGTATTGATATTTATTCGTGTTTCTACTGTTTATTTACGGGACGCCGTGATTGTTCAGTAGATTACGTTGATGAAAATCTGTACTGTTTGCAGGTTACGTTTTTCTGCTGCTGATCCGCATTTAATATGCCCTAGCTGTACTGCGCCATGTTCATTTTCTTCACGTTGCAGTTGCTGTACTAATTTATCCAATTCTGCCTTTAATAAATATTTACTTTGCGTTTTGAGACGCGCAGCAGATAGGTCACGAAGCAGAGTTTAGCCATGGCTGATACACCTGAACCCTCGCCAGTCAACTGCTGTCGGATCGACCCCTCCCGCCTGGTGTTCCGCTAGAGTTACCCTCGAGGAGAGGCGTGGGACGCAGTCCGCCATCTCCAAGAAGCGACCTGCATCCCCAGACATCCCGTCGTCGCAGCCGAAGACTAAGAGGGCTTCTACTTCATCTCAACGCAGACTCCGCACCCCCAGGGCAGCGTCTACCTCCAAGGGGAAATCGACGAAGTCTACTAGAACCTTCTCAGCCGAGATTGTTCCCGCCGCAGAATTGGGCCTGTATGATGATCAACCGATCATCATACCTGATGTACATCGAAAGAAACGACCGGTGTCGGCAACAGTGACGTCAGCGCAGATCAGCACGCAGCCTGATGTACCAACACTGATGTCCGATGATCTTCCTGAGGGTCCCGTCGCTACCAATGCAGAGAGAGGGCAGCAACTACTTCATTGCAGACCGTCCCAGATGACCTGATGATGATGATGGAAGACCGCTACGGTCTGGAGAGGCAACCAGCCTTGAGCCTTCACGAAGGCTCCAACGTAGACGTCACATCAGAGGGACCCCCCGTCAGCGAAGCTACTACTACGAAGCCAGCGTTGAAGAAGCCACCTTCGCGAAGGTCGTCACAGCCCACCTCCACGAAGGACCCAGATGTTCAGCATTCGCGAAGGACAACTAGATCGCCACCTACTTCGGACTCCGATGATCAACGCTCGCGAGGAGGTTTGCGAAGGAAGATCCTCTCATCCCCGGACTCGGACTCGCACTCCCCGCGAAGGTCAAGTCGTCACTCCCCAGGACCGGACTCAGATGAAGGCACAAGAAATCGACGATAACTTCAAAGTAATCAACGATGCCAAGACTAAGATGTACAAGATAGACGACCGCAAGCTAGTTCAGATTGAAACCATGACAAGAAGAATGTTCTTCGGCCTTAACAGATCAAGAACGGTTAATGAAACTCTCATCACCAGATTCCGAGATTCTACATCAGAAGACGACAGAATGATATACTCGGCCCTCCTCATGCAGAAGAAGGACCAGCAGTTTTTAACGGATCATCTTACATCAGTCTCCGCAGCGATAACTCTGGCTCGTCGTCAAGGTCTCCTCGCCTCCTGTAATTGGGGTGAACAGTTTACTTCTTCACTCTATACAGCCCCGTGGTCAACGCCGTCAATCTTCGATGGAGGTATAGATAAAGTATCTGAGGAAGTCACTAAGGACTCAAGGGAAGTCCTTATGATAAAGTCGATGGATACGCTAGCTAGCGTCATCAGGCAGACATCGCAGAGATATTCAGGAAGATCGAAGTTCACCGGCCTACAGAGAGCATGGGACAGGAAGATGGCAGGCTCAAGAGGAGGAAAAGAATCTTTTCGACGCCCATACGGCAATTACAGGGGAGGATCTGGAAGAGGCAGGGCACCCAGAGGCTGGAGTCTTCCACCCCCAGCCGTTCCAGTACAACCATCACAAGTGGGTGGATGCCTTCAACTGCACTGGGAGAACTGGGAAATTCTACAGGATCCGTATGTCTCCAACATCCAACAACACGGATATCGCATCCAACTACAGGCCATGCCACCACTTACAGTCAACCCTCTCAGGTTCGACTTCCAGGCTCAACAACTACCAAAGTTACGAGAAGCTGTGTCATCTCTCCTAACCAAGCAGGCCATAGAAGTACTGGATCAAGTAAACATCGAACCAGGCTTCTACTCCCCAGTTTTCCTAGTGCCCAAGAAAAAACTCCAAGGAAAAGTTTCGACTCATCTACAACATGAGCACGTTCAACAGAGATTATCTACGCAAACATCTACCTCAACTACGGCACCTAGTTCGTCCCATGGACTACATGGCCAGTATAGATCTGCAGGACGCTTATCTACATACATCCCGAATCCAGGAAGTACCTACGGTTTACACTAGACGGGTTGCATTACCAATGGAGAGTACTGCCATTTGGAATCTCATCGGCCCCCTGGTTGTTCACAAGAGTAACGAAACCTATCGTCACTTACCTACATCGTCTAGGGCTACAAGTAGATCAAGATCCACAGCGTCTCAAACTACAGTTAAACTTCATCATCAAGCTACTAACACAGCTAGGATGGTTAGTAAATCTACTCAAGTCGGACCTAGAACCTACGCAAGATCTGCAATTTCTAGGCATTCGATTTCTCACGACACAGAATCGTATCGTCGTACCAGAGGACCGATGGCTCAAGATCCAACAGACCATCCCACAAGCCTTACTCTCTCCACTACCACCACGACAATGGCAGAGTCTGTTGGGTCTCCTCACGTCAGCCCAAGACATGACAGTCAGAGGCAGACTACAGTTACGTCCGTTACAGGTCCTCATCAACGCTCATCTCGACGACCCACAACCATTCAGTCTACCGAAGTACGTCAGACCCCATCTACTATGGTGGACCAAGAGGTCGAATGTCTGAGAAAGGCATTTATTTAACAGAGCCGGAATTCAAAACCCATCTCTATGTAGACGCGTTGCTCCAAGGTTAGGGAGCTCATCTCGCCAACCGGACGGCATCAGGGTTATGGAACCAGCAAGAGAGCAAACTGGACATAAACATGCTAGAAATGCAAGCAGTAATCAACGCCCTACTACATTGGAGCAACATTCTACAGAGTGCGCATCTAATGATTCACACAGACAACTCAACAGTGGCGTTTTATGTAAACAAACAAGGCTCAACGAGATCATTGAACCTATTGACTCTATGTTTTCAACTGTTCGATCTAATCGACGATCTCAACATACATGTCAGAGCATGTCACATTCCAGGAGCCAAGAATGTACTAGCAGACGCACACTCTCGGCCCCATCTACCGTCACCGACAGAATGGATGCTCCATACAGAGATATTTGCACAAATTATCAAGGAAATAGGAGCTCCGCTAGTAGACCTATTCGCCACTCGCTTCAACAATCAGCTAACAACATTCGTATCACCAGTCCTGGATCCACAAGCATGGGCAACGGACGCACTAAGCATATCCTGGGAAGGCCTCAATGCGTACGCGTTTCCGCCACCAGCGCTAATTCCAAAGGTGTTACAGAAAATCAAGCAAACTCAGAGCCTCCAACTGATTTTGGTCGCGCCCTACTGGCCAGCGAGAACGTGGTTTCCAATTCTAATACAAGAAATCGGACAACCATACTACAACTACCAAAGCGCTCGAATCTACTAGTACATCCTCACACCAAACAAGCGCACGGAAACCCAGAAGCATTCCAACTTCACGTATGGACTGTATTAAAGTGTGTCTAAACAAGAGAGGTTATTCAGCCAGAGCGGCGAAAGCAGTTACGCTTGCTTTACGCAATTCTACGCGCAACTTTTATGTTCATTCCGATTGGAGGATCAGAAACAGAGATTTCAGGCTCAAGCATGGGATCTAAATATAGTGCTCCAACACCTCACAAGTGAGGCATATGAACCACTGGAATCAACATCATTTGAATTTCTGACACAGAAAACATTGTTCCTGTTATCTCTAGCAACGGCAGCCAGGATGTCAGAAATTCACGCACTAGATTATGAGAGAACACGTTTCGATGACAATCAAAACATCGTGCATATGGGACTACGCTGGGTCAACCAGACAGATTATTCCATGTCCCTGCACTCTCGTCAATTCTCGGACTTCATGATACGCTTGATCTATCATTATGCCCAGTCAGAGCACTCAAAATCTATCTACAACGATCCAAAACGAGGCGACGACAACTCAAGCGGTTATTCATCCCTCTATCGACAGCAACACAGACCGAAGTCTCGCGTACCACAATATCGATATGGATCAGAACTGTCATACTTCGCGCCTACAAGGCTGCAGGACTCGACCCTCCAAGAGCATCTAATCCACATGAAATTAGAGCACTGGCTTCAACACTCGCTCTACACGGGAATTGCTCATTGAATACCATTATGGAGGGCTGCTTTTGGAAATCCGACATGGTGTTTGCCAACCACTATCTGAGAGATATCACCACCGAGGACGTCTCAGGTATTCACCATTTCGGTCCCATGGTCCTCGCACAGCAGTTGACAGTCCCTCATAGACGATAAGATATAGTCTCACAAGATTATTACTGTATATATCATAACAGTGCTATTTAGCTTATAACTCTACGGAGTTTTGTGCTATTTTATATATATATCTTAAGTCTACATTAGTCTTAAGCCCAGTACTGATGTTGTATGTACATTGGGTTGCTTCTCCACTTTGGAGTCGCCTTATACTATTATTTTTATTATCATAATATCTATATATTGTAGTACCCCATCTTTGGCAGCTGGTAGAACTTAGCAGCAGGAATTATATTAATTACAGTGCCATTATGAAGTTCCCGTAGGGGTTATTACATTTATAAATCACTAATTATTAAAATCCAAACAGCAGCAGAGTTTACTAGTAAATACAGTGCCATTACGAAGTTCCCATAGGGGGGTATATAATGACGTAAAATTCACTAAAGAAATCCTAAAGTGCTTTTCCCACCACCTTTTCCGTAGGATTCTACAAGCAAAAGAGCATGAGTCAGGATAAGGAAAAATATGTAATTTTCTGAATAAAATTGATATTTTATACTTATCCTGACTCATGAGGTAAGCCCTCCCATCCTCCCCACATAACACTTTGGATTTCCTTGAAAATTCAAGTGTTGGGCTCGTTATAAAGGAGAGAGTGAAGCATGTGGGCAGAGGTGGCGCCTCCGTCCCCGCGCATTTGGGAAGAGGGAGGCAACTCTTGGTTAGTACTAATTAGTGATTTTACATTGAAGGGAGCTTCAGTTAGGGAGATACAAGTGTTCCACTATGTTCGCAAGAAGAAGAAGACAAGCAAAAAGAGCATGAGTCAGGATAAGTATAAAATATCAATTTTATTCAGAAAATTACATACTTGTCAGTATTTCATCTTGAATATGAGATAGCCTCAACACATACTGCCTAAGACCGATACAAACATGAAGCTCAGTGAAGGTGTAGTTCAACTTTGACTCATCATTGTCATTGTGTTCAGATAGCAGCAGGGGCGGTGGGGTAGCCTAATGGTTAAAGCGTTGGCTCATCACGCCGAAGACCCGGGTTTCGAATCCCCACATGGGTACAATGTGTGAAGCCCATTTCTGGTGTCCCCCACCGTGATGTTGCTGGAATATTGCTAAAAGCGGCGTAAAACCAAACTCAGTCAGTGAGTCAGATAGCAGCAATATGTTACAGAATAACAACAACGGGGAGGAGTCTGTGCTGGACAAGGATGAAATCCAGGCGGCCATCAACCAAGCCAACTTGGAGGCCGACACCGAGTACCAGAGTAAGGAAGCACCTCTGTACTCTATCTTTTCTAAACTGTCTACGCAAAAAGGTGTCATTTTAGAATTTACAACTAACTTATCCATATGTCTATTCTATATTCGAACTCAAATTATGTTGTGCTTTTGTTGTAAACAAAACATTCAGATAAAGTGTGTGAACTAAAGCTGCATTACATCCAACTGCACACCCACTATGACTAACAGGATCGAGTGGTCAGGCTCACTGACTTGGGTGTCACATGTCATTGTATCCTAATTGCATAGATCGATGCTCATGCTGTTGACCACTCGATTGTCTGGTTATGAATCAAGTATTTACACACTGTCGCCATATAGCTGGAATATTGTTGAGTGTGGCGTTAAAGGTCACATAAACCCTAGGGGGTACAAATACATAAATCACTAACTGGCATCGTTATAAATGAAACCCCGTCATTAAAACTACTCATTTCGACCTTTAATTGACTTAAATCGACCTTTTTTACAACAGTACACAATTCTCACCCGCGAACGAAATTTCAACCAATCAGAGCGGAGCGCCTCTGTGACGTCATATGAGGAATAGCTTTGAGGGCCGATGCAGAATTCATCTACATTTTAGGGGTTAAATTATCTTGTTTACAGGCTTGTATAAACCTGAAATCGTGACTATAAAAGCTATATGTTCTCACAATCTACTGTCATTTAATTTTGTCTCCTGCTTTGCCTAGTTTCCGAGTTACAACTTGTTTTCATAGACGATTCTGTCAAAATCGATTGGTGTCGTTAGGCCCTATTTGTATAATGACTGATCCAAATCGATCCCATTTCTGTGTTTCTTTACCTCGTTATTTAATCATGTCATGTAAAAATCTGTTTGTATTCTCAAAACAGTGTTGGCCCATAAGTTTTCACATGCAATACAGCAATTAATACTCCCTTGTTGTAACCCGTGTTAGGTGGTATAAACCTACATATGTTATTTGTCATCATTCACTTGATGGTCAGTTAATGAATTTATAACAGGTATAATTAGTGGTAACACACTTAGATTACCCGACAAAGGTTCCCATTTGGCATTTCTTGTGTCTGGAGTAAATATTCAACATTATAAACATCGATCAAAGGATTAACCGATAACACGCTGATTGATTAATTACTTTTATCTTACACAGCCGGAATTGTCAAAAGGTAGTGTTTATGTATGTAGATTTACTAATCTATACTGAATACACTCTGTCGCGGTCGGTCTCTGCGTAAAACAACGCCCTTCTTTCAAAGGATTAACCGCAATACATTGATTGATTGCCCATTATTGGCTAACTAAATTACTGTTTTAAAGAAAGGCGGACATTACGCAATTAGTTGCCAGGTGTGCTATCTTGGGTGACCAGTGAGACTATACACCAATACCTGAAAAGATTTATCACTTTTTCAGAAATTAAACTGTTCAAAGACACATCATTTGGAACAGTTTTGTGGATATTGATGGATACATTCCTAACAAGGTAATGGCCTGATTTGTTATAATTAGTGGTAACACACTTAGATTACCCCGACAAAGGTTCCCATTTGGCATTTCTTGTGTCTGGAGTAAATATTCAACATTATAAACATCGATCAAAGGATTAACCGATAACACGCTGATTGATTAATTACTTTTATCTTACACAGCGGAATTGTCAAAGGTAGTGTTTATGTATGTAGATTTACTAATCTATACTGAATACACTCTGCCGTGGTCGGTCTCTGCGTAAAACAACGTCCTTCTTCAAAGGATTAACCGGCAATACATTGATTGATTGCCCATTATTGGCTAACTAAATTACTGTTTTTAAAGAAAGGCGGACATTACGCAATTAGTTGCCAGGTGTGCTATCTTGGGTGACCAGTGAGACTATACACCAATACCTGAAAAGATTTATCACTTTTTCGTAAATTAAACTGTTCAAAGACACATCATTTGGAACAGTTTTGTGGATATTGATGGATACATTCCTCGAACAAGGTAATGGCCTGATATTGTTCCTATAACTTTAATCTGTTTTAATTTTAATATTTGCTTTTTGATTTTATTCATTTGTCGTAGCATTCAACAGAATCATTGTTTTCGCCTTGAAGTGTAATGAGTCAGACAACATGCACTAGGGTGTGTGTGCGAATTATGATTCACATTGGCAAACTATAAAATGTCTAGATATTACAGTTCTATTATAAATCCACTATAAGTATCAGCAGATCGCTCTGCTTTTTATTTAGTTTCAAAATGCATACAAGTATGATAATAAACTAATTAGGAATATAAGACCAAATATAAAGACGCATTGACTAGTATCTACATACTGGTGAACGGACATTAACCATGGGAATGTAGCAAGAAATTTATCACAAGCAGTATTGTGACTTCGACCCCCATCTCGCTTCTGTGGAAGAAATCGTTATGTTATAAGTTGTGTCATGCAAAATCCGTTTGGTTATGATTCCAATACATATTTAACTTCATTTAGTAGAAAGTAGTCTTGATTATCTAACTTGATGAAAACAAACTATAATCTCATTAATTCTAACAGATTTTTTATTTTTAAAAATGGCGCCTATCGGGAACATCCGCCAGTCTGAGGATAAATGGTATTTAGGTTTGTTTTCACCGAGTTACCAAATCAAAACTACTTTCTACTGGTAGTAAAATATGTATTTTATTGATGGCCAATAGGATTTTGCATGACATAGCGTATAACATAACAATTTCTCTCGTGGCAGCGAGGTGGGTGTCAATATAATACTACTTACAATATTATTGTTACTTCGACCACAACCTCACTTCCGAGGAAGAAATCGTTATGTTACAAGTTGTGTCATAGAAAATCTTTATGGTCATCAATCATATACATATTTTACAACAACTAGTAAGTAACTTGTTTGAGTGGCATTTTAGAAGTTGAGACGTACAATATATAACAAGTTTTATGGATAACAACTTCTTTATTTTCGTGAGTGCGACGTTTCGATACAGATTCTTGTACCGTTGTCAAGCAAGAGTGATACATGAAGTGTAGGAGCTGCATATATATACTGTATATAACAATGAAACAACATAATAGACAAAGGAAACAACATAATTGCCACGATTGGCTAAGCAGTAAGCTGATGAAGCCAGTAAGTACATAAAGGATAGTGAATGGAAACCAGAGATGTAGTTACAATGAGATGTTTATACAATGGATGCGAAGTTTATACAATAGACTGGGCTTGGTGGAGGAGTGGATCATAAGCAGATGGAATGAAGTATCCTTGGTCACGGTTGATGGTAGGCTTGTGGCGTTTGATGTGAATGGCTTCTGTGAGCTTGCGTTTAGTGAAGTCCGTTGTTTCCTTTGTCTATTATGTTGTTTCATTGTTATATACAGTATATATATGCAGCTCCTACACTTCATGTATCACTCTTGCTTGACAACGGTACAAGAATCTGTATCGAAACGTCGCACTCACGAAAATAAAGAAGTTGTTATCCATAAAACTTGTTATAACTAGTAAGTAGTTTTGATTCTTTAACTTCCGTGAAGCGATCTGAACACAAGTAAGATATCGTTTCAGGCTTCCACAACGCTCGCTTCGCACTCACAAACATAACCGATTTAGCACGAACTGCGGGGTCCTGTGGAAATCTGTGCATGGGGACACCATCGCCCGACCCCTAGGAGCAATTGACGACAAAGCAACGATTCGGCATGTCATCGTTGATGTCGAGAAATCATCAAAATGATGAGCGTGCTACACATTTTCTATACAACTAACTGAAAATCGTTCCTCATATGACGTCACTGCAGTGCTCTGGCGACAGAGTTACGTAACCTGTCTGTGGTTTCGTTGGCGGGCGAGAGGGAAGCAGGCGCCTTTTTTGCCACTTTTAATCGCTCGGTATTAATTAACCTCAAGTTTTTAAAGAATAAATTTGGTGTTCCGCATACGACTAACCACGAATCTTTCATATGTAATGGTTAAAAGAGTAACAAAAAACAAAGTTTAGTGGTTCTTTAAGCAACAAGTAAAACCAACTGTGCCATTGAAAGTCAATATAACAGAGTCCAGCAATTGTCTGATGAGTTTCAGTTTGGTCAACACTACTACCATGGTTGTATTTCAGTGTTTTACAGATGACCACAAATATTATTTCATAAAAGCTTAAAACCTATAAGAATGACATGTATCATGTCATCCTTTTGTGTAGTAATTTATCCACAGTACAGCTAACATACACATGGGCTGTAATAGTTAATCCAGTTCAATCAGCTGCTCTCTCTATGGACTGTCTGAAGCTTTTACTTACTGATCAGTCAGTGTATATATCGAGTCCGTATGGTCATTCACAGTGATATGATTCTGATGTAACCGCGTTGTCTGTTTGTGTGTGGTCATCACTTGGCCAAGATTCTTATCACAAATACCTCTTTACACATCACAGAATCCCAAGCACTCCTGTCCATCAACTCTGCCATCAATGGCAATGACCCTGTCCAGGTGATGAAAGCCCTACAGAACCCGTCTGCCCAGCTGCCGCCAGTTGTCCCGGGGGCGGGCGGCCATGTTGTATCTGGAGGAGTTCAGGAATATCAGGACAGATAAACAGGTCAGAAATTGGGAACACGTTTCTCAAGGACCATGCATGAGCAACAGAATAGATGAAGGCAGTAAACTATTAATTTTTCCTTATCCTGACTCATGCTCTTTTGCTTGTCTTCTTCTTCTTGCGAACATAGTGGAACACTTGTATCTCCTATTGAAGCTCCCTTCAATAAAGAATAGACGTAAAATCACTCCTACCAAGAGTTATCTCTCCAGCTGTTTAGGCGGGAAACTGTGGTGCCACCGTGCCCTCATGCCTCACTCTCTCCTTCGCCCTGTGGGCAGGTTGTGAGAGCGCCTGTGTCTCCTATACGGCACTATATCCTTTAATTAATTAGTTATTTTCCTCTATTCTACTTTTATAGAGGTTTAGTTAGTATCCTACTACAATATGGTTGGATATTTAATCCTATTTAGCACTGTTTATTTACAGTATTGTCCGTATTTGTTCAGTTGTTTACATTTCATGATAACCTATTTTCGTTGTTGGTTTAGGTTCGCTGCTGCAGACCCATGTTGATTGTGCCCTAGCTGCACAACTATATGTACTTCCAGCTACAGCTGTAATCTTTATCAGCTTTTAATTGAAATTCAAATTAATATATAATTTTTCTCCGTACTTAGACGTACTATCAACTATCCAGGTGACTTCCAAGTCATGGGTAAACTGGCTGAGTCCCTCATGAGCTGTCTACTGCGGTTAGACGACTTACTACCATCAAGTGAGCTGCCGGAGGTGTACTCGGAGGATGGGCGTGGGATGTTGTCCGCCTACTTCGAAGACGTTGGCTTCTACATCTGACAACCCCTCAACGCAGACGTAGAAGCGCCATCCTCTACGCAGAATGAAGCCTCATCCTGATGCCAGCGAGAGGGTTTCATGTTAAGCCACTGCTGATCTTCCCAGAGATACAGCACGCAGTCCGAGGGCGACAGATGAGCGATCTCCGGACCATATCGCTATCAACGCAGAGAGGGCAGCTCTACAATCATCGCAGACGATGTATAGACGCCATCCTCTACACAGAAGGCTACACACCCCTTAGATGACGACAACTCTACGGGGACGTCTACGCAGACTACAAGGACTTTCTCTGCCGAGATTGTTCCGTTGACGGTACAGGGACTCTCCGATGATCAACCGATCATCTTCCCAGAGGTTCATCACAAGTAACAACCAGTGAGCTACGGTGACTTCAGCGCAAATCTCCACGATACCAGAGGTATCTACGATGACAACAGATGAGCGTCCTGTGGGCCACGTCGCTATCACCACAGAAAGGGCAGCGCTACTATCACCGCAGACCTTCAAACCGGGGGGACCGTATGCAGGAGATGAACAACATTACGGCCTGGAGTAGAAGTCACAGCCCACAACGAGGTCCCGAGCCTTCACGAAGGTTCCAACGCAGACGTCGTCTCTGAGGGACCCTCCATCAACGTGACATCTGGCAGCAGATCTACACTACAGGCCAGCCTTCGCGAAGGTCGACTTAACCATCCCCTGCGGCGGACACAAACGATCAGCATTCGCGCGAAGGCGTTCGCGAAGGAAGAATCACCATCCCCGGACTCAGATGAAGCTTCGCGAAAGCCTTCGCAAAGGACAAGACGTCGCTCCCCAGATGCGGACTCAGATGAAGCTATTCGCGAAGGAACAGTCGCCATCCCCCCAGATGTGGAATCAGCGTTCGCGAAGCCATTCTTCCATCCCTGGCTACAGAATCGGACCACCAGCGTTCGCGAAGGACCAGTTGCCATCCTCCACATGCGGAATCAGTGTTCGCGAAGGCATTTGTGAAGGAAAATTCTTCCATTCCCGGATACAGAATCGGACAACCAGCGTTCGCGTAGGCGTTCGCGAAGCACCACTCACCACTCCCCAAGTACGGACTCAGTTGAGCCTTCGCGAAGGACGTCAGCTACAGTATACAAGCATCTTTGTCCCATAGATCGTCGAGGGATTCACCAGGACCTTCCCGTACCTACAGGTCACCCTACAGGCACAGTTCGTCGGGCTATTTACCACGTCGATCTCCTCCCCGACTTCCACGAGATCCCCATACAGGTCTCCAGCGAAACAGAGACATCGCAGTACTTTGTCTCTCTACTGTACGCCACATGCCGTCTACAAGCCTGCGCGAAGGCATTCGCGCAGGCAATCTACAACACAGAAACGCCGCAGAACGCTACATGTCATCACCGAGCCTGCGCGAATGCATTCGCACAGGCCAGCCACAAGGCGGGAATCATCACGGGAATCACCATTTCGGTATATATTGCCAGGTAGGCAATCCTGGACTACGAGACGATTATCTACATGCAAGGCGCCATACAGTCACACCAAACGACCACCACGCAGATCACTACGCAGATCGTCGAGGTTATTCAACTAGGACACGAAGTAGCGTCATCCTAGAAGGGAAAAGATCTTCGTCGATACACAGACTGAAGATAGGTCATACAGTACAAGAGACGTACTTTTGCCAGAATTCATCACTAGCTCGGATCTTCAGACGGAATCCAGGACGGATTCACATAGATTGATATATCTACATTAGAAGATTCATGGCCTTATAGAGATCTTCACCTTCGTACAGATCTGCAGACATTCTCTCTGACGGAGTTCATCGGCAGCCTTGCTACAGCTAGGAAATTACTCATCACTGATTCCCTGAGTGAAATTTACAACAAGTTCAGCATTAATTCTACAATTACGACGCTTCATTGATGTAAGCAGTCTACAAGCTGACAACGTGAAAGTTTAATTGAGCCTATGTATAAAGATGACGGCATTATCTTCAAAACTAAAGTAAGAGTCACAGCAGCCAGGAAAACAACCTACCCAGCATCGATGTTACGTGCCCGAAATATTTCGCGCCGAAATATTCGTGCGTTTATCATTTAACCCTCGACACATGTGGTCACTCGTGTAACTTCGGAAAACTACAGACAAGACCGACGATTGATCAGATATCAACGACGGTACTAGATTCTACAAGGATCATTTTCCTGCTACACCGGTGACATCACAGCGCGGCTAGCCTAAAGAATCAAAATGCTTTGCTTTGATTGGACCACGAGGGACAACGCCCTGCGCAGAAGTCGGACGTAGTTCACAGATCAAGAAATGGGTTACAAGTGACAACAACATGTCAGCGAGCGAGCAACGCCTCCATTACAGTCCAGTTAGACTGGACCTTCGTGATTTGGCTGCCTTCATGAGGTTACAGACCCCTCCTGTCATCATGGAAGACGAGGGCGTGGCAGCCAGGCGATGTTTACATACAGTTCGCAACGATGGCAGGCACAGAGTCGGCCATCGCTTCATTCCTTACAGACACGGTAAGGGTGTCAAAAGCGTAGGATATAGATACAAGTTCTTGTATCTCAAGCACTACTCTCTCCGTTTTACTACGAAGTAGCGGAACCTGTTGGTTTTCGCAAGTCAGCACAAGACATGACATGCAGAGAGAATTACAACTACGCCCACTACTGGTCTTCATGAATATACCACCGGAAGATCCGGACAGGTGATAACCCATATCTGTATATGGTGAACTCCGTGCGAGAAGGGTTGCAGAAGCACCTAATTAGCGGGGTCGCAGTACAAGACGCATCTCCTTGGGGATGCATCTCTCCTAGAGTGGGAGCACACCTTGTCAACAATGTGTCAGCTGGGATATGGACCATAGCAGAGACAATCTGCATGTCCATATGCTGGAAATGAAAGCAGCGATGAACGCCATGCTCCACCAGATCAGCATTTTTATAAAATGCTCATCTAACGGTACACACAGTCACCTCCACAGTGACGGTCTACATCCACAGAAGGATCAACAAAGTTGGCGAACCTTCTGGACTTCTGCTGTCAGTTGATCAGCATAACAGTCATCCTGACTGTCCACAGCAGAGTAGGCCACATTCCAAGAACCTGTCCAACACAACCATTCTCAACAGACTGGATGTTACATTCAGAGATCTTCAAACAGATCATATAAGAGATGGTTGAACCTTTAAGAGACCTCTTCTCCACAAGGGTCAACTGATAAAATTCATCTCACCAATATCAGATCCACGGACAGGGACAACGGACATGCGAAGCATCTCCTGCCTAGGACTAAACACTTATGTGTTTATCCACCAGCTCTATTACCAAGGGTATTGCAGACATCAGTCAGGCAAGAGACCCACAACTATTTAGGGCACGCCTTTTGACCAGCGAGAATATGATTCCTATTCTCATACAAGATCTAGGATTGCTTCTACTGCAACTACCAGAGTGTACGAATCTACTAGTACATCCTCACACAAAGCAGGCGCACGGCAACCCGGAGGTGTTCCGGCTACACGTGTGGACTGTATCAGACATGCTTGAACTGGAGAGGATATTTCGCCACAGCAGCAAAAACGGTCACACTAGCTTACGCAAGTCGTCACACAACTTGTCTGATGACAAGTAGTGACGCTTTGAAACAAAAATACGCTTCAAGGATCGGCTTCACACTCATGAAAGGGACACATCCTCAAGTGGCGGATTACCTTTGTCACCTAGACAAAGGAAGCGGTAAAAAGGGTCAACACTCTCAACATACCTAGCGGCATTGAGAGCAGTTATCGTCATGAGGACGAGTGCAACTAACAAAGTACCAGAGTTACTGGCCTTACTATGCCCTTTAATTGGAGGACCAACATCAGAGATTTAAAGCTCCGGTATGGGACCTCAGCGTTGTTCTACGACATCTCACTAGTGACATCTACGAACCATTATAGAGAACATCATTAGAGTTCTTGACACAGAAGGCGCTGTTCCTGATAACCTTAGTAACAGCAGCAAGGATGTCGGAAATACATGCTCTGGATTGAGAGATTGACGATAATGGAGGGCTGCTTCTGGAAATGGGACATGGTGGTTGCCAACCATCACTTGAAGAACATCGCCACTGAGGACAGTTTTTACATTCACCATTTTGGCCCACTTATTGTAACACAACAATTGACAGTCCCACTAAGGCGCTGAGACGGAGGCTCGCCCTTTTGTTGCATAACTTACTAAGTTTACACTCAGCGGAGTTCTGCTTAAATCATATGCACGTCTAACAACTAGCATAAGTAATTTGACCCAGTACTTGTAAGGATACTGGTACAGGAATGGGTCGCTTCTCCACTTGGTGCTTGCATCAAGAGTTAGAGTCGCAAAATCCACATACAATGTTAACACATGTAAGGACCAAAAGTTAACTTTTGTGGTCCCCCCATTTTAAGGCAGCTGGAAGGCTAGGGTCGCAACAGCAGCAGAGTTTACTAGTAAATACATTGCCATTACGAAGTTCCCATAGGGGGGTATATAATGACGTAAAATTCACTAAAGAAATCCTAAAGTGCTTTTCCCACCACCTTTTCCGTAGGATTCTACAAGCAAAAGAGCATGAGTCAGGATAAGGAAAAATATGTAATTTTCTGAATAAAATTGATATTTTATACTTGTCCTGACTCATGAAATAAGCCCACCCATCCTCCCCTCTAGACACTTTGGATTTCCCTGCAAATTCAAGTGTCGGGCTCATAATCAGGAGAGAGTGAGGCATGAGGGCACGGTGGCACCACAGTTTCCCGCCTAAACGGCTGGAGAGATATTACTCTTGGTAGGAGTGATTTTACGTCTATTCTTTATTGAAGGGAGCTTCAATAGGAGATACAAGTGTTCCACTATGTTCGCAAGAAGAAGAAGACAAGCAAAAGAGCATGAGTCAGGATAAGTATAAAATATCAATTTTATTCAGAAAATTACATAATTTCAATAAATTATGATGTGCACACAAAATGAATCAGTCAACAGATATGACAGTCAAACATTTGAATACTGTGAATGAAATAATGCCCCTATGCACGCATTTCAAGCCAATAGATATACCTACAAAATGAGACAGATCAAAAAGACCAGGGAGTTTGGAATGACAGCTGAAGTCACATCATATCATATCCACTGGTTGGGGAACAAATAAACCAGCTTTGAGCTAATACCTGGATAAATGCAGATAAGGATGTGTAATATAACGTTTTGATCATGAATCCTTTTGAAAATGTCATTGTGAATAGAGCTAATGTAAATTCTCAGTCTCCATCTGGTACATGGAATAATTCAGGCTCTGTCAGTTCAGATATTATCCTGCCCTGGGCCCTTATTCTCGAAATGTTCGTAGCCCTAAGAAGTCTTAACTTTGATCGTAGCTAATGTGTTACAAATAGGCTTAAGAAGTTTCGAGAATAACTAGCCAGGCTGATTAAATGTACATCATTCCCTGTTTAACTGTCCAAATGGATGTGTTTTCAGGGCGACCTTGAGCACCATGAGATTGCATCAGCCATCACAGGTGAGATTGGATTGTGAGGTAGCTTCCATGTTCAGATTTCACAGAATGGTCATCCTGACGAGATATGAATAAGTGGTGTACATTTACATTTTGCATCTGGTGTTGACTCTCCATAGTGAAAATGTAACTAGTTAGTCTCTTCTGAAAACGTCCAAGTCAATACTTGACTTTTGACATCAATTTCAGAACATTTTAGGGTTATGCGGACTTTTATTAGCAGAGCATAACGGACCAGACATTGTTTTCCTTGACTCAGGTTTTGGTTAGTGGCTATGTATGCAGACTGGGTGTGTTTTCTGTTGATGTACATGCCACTGTACACTATCCTCCATCTGTTGCCAGTGCTGACTGCAGTGGCACTCATCAACCAGGCTGTGGACACAGGGAGCCCGGAGAACACGTTCAGTGCCCTCTGCCAACCAGACGCCCACCTGCCGGAGGTGGATGAGAACAATATGGAGAAATATCAGGATTACTTGGCTGCTCAGAAACACAGCAAGTCTGGGGTAAGGGGGATAACTGCTCTAGTTAAATGCTTGTGAAAAGTGTTTAGAAAAGTTACAAGGAACTGCAGAGTGTCTGTTGAGAACAATTACAATTTTTACAACCTTATTTCATAAGGAACATGTAATCTGCAATTATTTATGAATGGGTTATTTGAAATATTGCCCATAGGCATATTTCTTAGGAAATGCGGAAAACATTTGTCTGTGGAGGTTATTAGGTCAATCAACTGATGATGGAACTTTACATAAAATCATCTGTCTCGAACTACCAGTCTAATCTTTATTATTTTAACCCTGATGTAAATTTATATTTGTGCATGAGAGAATGTTCGCTATTACAGAACCCATGTGACCTGCTAACTCACCACGAGATCTCAACGGGTGTGGAGACCATCCATCAGCAGGTGCAGGAGGAACATGAACGTAAGTCTTACATAGAAGTTAGGGAAATGGTACCAGCAGGTGCAGGAGGAACATGAACGTAAGTCTTACATAGTAGTTAGGGAAATAGTACCAGCAGGTGCAGGAGGAACATGAATATAAGTCTTACATAGTAGTTAGGGAAATAGTAGCAGCAGGTGCAGGAGGAACATGAACGTAAGTCTTACATAGTAGTTAGGGAAATAGTACCAGCAGGTGCAGGAGGAACATGAATATAAGTCTTACATAGTAGTTAGGGAAATAGTACCAGCAGGTGCAGGAGGAACATGAATGTAAGTCTTACATAGTAGTTAGGGAAATAGTACCAGCAGGTGCATGAGGAACATGAATGTAAGTCTTACATAGTAGTTAGGGAAATAGTACCAGCAGGTGCAGGAGGAACATGAACGTAAGTCTTACATAGTAGTTAGGGAAATAGTACCAGCAGGTGCAGGAGGAACATGAATACAAGTCTTACATAGTAGTTAGGGAAATAGTACCAGCAGGTGCAGGAGGAACATGAATATAAGTCTGACATAGTACCAGCAGGTGCATGAGGAACATGAATATAAGTCTTACATAGTAGTTAGGGAAATAGTACGAACAGGTGTAGGAGAAACATGAACGTAAGTCTTACATAGTTGTTAGGGAAATAGTACCAGCAGGTGCAGGAGGAACATGAATATAAGTCTTACATAGTAGTTAGGGAAATAGTACCAGCAGGTGCAGGAGGAACATGACCGTAAGTCTTACATAGTAGTTAGGGAAATAGTACCAGCAGTAATAGTTGTCCATGAAATAGTAACGGGACAACAAATAGTTGATCCTTGAAAAGTGCCACGGGAATGTTTCCATTAGGTGCACAAGGATCATGTAAATATTCAGTGTTATTACTGTCAAGTTCACCAGTTTAGAGCTCCTTTGCATAGTGCCAACGCGTAACTCCTCACCACACGATATGACTATGGTGACTTTGATGCAGAATGTGTCTCGATTAGCGTTCTTGTAAATATTGACATTACGGCTCATCATATCCACTGGCATGTCTGCTAGATATGACTGGAATATGGCTGACACTGTTGACAGCAAGCGCTTGCTCCTTACAAATACCATTCTGTTGTGTGTGCTGTTTTTCAAATATTAGTGTTTGTAACTGTAGGAATCCTGGCCATCAACAAGATCAACGAAGTCATTACACAAGGGGAGCCAGAAGACACGCTGGAGGCCCTACAAACACCATCGGCCAAACTGCATGGCATCGACGCCCGACAGGCTTACCAGTATCAGGCCCTGCTCCTCAAGGAAAAGCAGCAAAAGGCAGAGGTGAGATCACAGACAGTCTGTTGAGTCCACTTGCCGGAATTTGTCTCATTTTTGTAAAGATTTGTCACAGTGTCTCAGCCAAGCAGATAAAGCAAGAGGCCTGTGTTCTATTCCCGACTTGGGTACAAAGTCTGAAACCCCCTGGTTTCTATTTGTTGTGATACAATGTTGCTGTGAGCATAACTACTCATACAATAGACTTCAGTGTAACTATATTTATGTACTATTGCAGTGTATGAAATAAGGTCCGACCGACTGCCTGCCCAAGATGGGCTAGATTTCTGATGGACGGTCTAAATTTACAGCTAGCCAGCCTGATGGTTTGGTAATTTTTTTATAGATATTCCATACATCTGAGTAAATTCACCATATCTTGGTGTCTGGTCTGGTTAAATCCATTTTGGGCTGGTAACATTTTGAAGTTACCAGCCCTGGTGTCTGGCTGGGTTTTTGGCTTATTTCATACATTGACTATTGTAGCTACTTTATATAAATAGTACGTTGAGATTTGTTGGTCAAAGGTGACAATTTACAATGTGAAGTTACTTTGTAAGGGATAACAATCAAGGTGGCAAGCGACACACAAAACATTTATTCATGACGACTAGACAGGACAGAAGACAAGACAAGACTGATGCACACATGCAGCACGGACAACCCACTAACAATACTTAGACCTGATTGGCTCACCGTGTCATGTGTGTGATGCATATGAACCGCAATACTTAAAGGGACCATCCGTCTCATGTTTACATCTCACAACTTCCCTTGATGTCTTTCACACATTGTTTTTGAGTCCTGTATGTCCGATGAGTCTTGGTTTGTCAACAACACATCCCCGGGGGAAGGGAGACTTGCCCTAGGATCATTAGGATGGATAGTGACCTGAGTCTTGGTTTGTCAACAACACATCCCTGGGGGAAGGGGGACTGCCCTAGAATCATTAGGATGGATAGTGACCTGAGTTTTGGTTTGTCAACAACACATCCATGGGGGAGGGGGGACTGCCCTAGAATCATTAGGATGGATAGTGACCCGAGTCTTGGTTTGTCAACAACACATCCCTGGGGGAGGGGGGACTGTCCTAGAATCATTAGGATGGATAGTGACCCGAGTCTTGGGTTGTCAACAACACATCCCTGGGGGAGGGGGGACTGCCCTAGAATCATTAGGATGGATAGTGACCTGAGTCTTGGTTTGTCAACAACACATCCCTGGGGGTGGGGGGACTGCCCTAGAATCATTAGGATGGATAGTGACCTGAGTCTTGGTTTGTCAACAACACATCCATGGGGAGGGTGACTGCCCTGGAATCATTAGGATGGATAGTGACCCGAGTCTTGGTTTGTCAACAACACATCCCTGGGGGAAGGGTGACTGCCCTGGAATCATTATGATGGATAGTGACCTGAGTCTTGGTTTGTCAACAACACATCCCTGGGGGAAGGGGGACTGCCCTAGAATCATTAGGATGGATAGTGACCTGAGTCTTGGTTTGTCAACAACACATCCCTGGGGGAAGGGAGACTGCCTTAGAATCATTATGATGGATAGTGACCCGAGTCTTGGTTTGTCAACAACACATCCCCGGGGGAGGGGAGACTTGCCCTAGGATCATTATGATGGATAGTGACCTGAGTCTTGGTTTGTCAACAACACATCCCTGGGGGAAGGGAGAGTGCCCTAGAATCATTAGGATGGATAGTGACCTGATCCACGTGGGATTTTTCTCGAACACTGTGGTAGAACAGATACCTCTGTCACTCTCAACTCACTCAGGACAGAAAGACTTATCATTAGAAAAATTCTCATTAGATAATTTGTTGTTGCAGTTTCAGATGACTGTAGTGCTGTATTATTGTTTTTATTAAAGGAAATTGAATTGTTTGAAAGATTTTCAGTATATGTTTTGTAAATATATAAGTAGCACAATTGCCAGTGGCTGAATGGATGTAGTAAATTCAGCTTGGGTCCATGCAGGAAGCAAACATACTGTAAGACCCCATGGTCCTTAGTATGGTGATCTATCTTCAGTTGTTGACAATTTGTAGCTTGTTTTATATGTTGTATTGTCTATAGTTTTATATTTACAGGCTGGTTTTACGTCTGTATCTGTGATTTTGGGGTTTTTAATGTAGTTTTTCAACATGTTTTTATATTCTCGATTTGTGTCATGAATGTATAACCTATTATGTTACTATATGGCTGAAATACTGCGGATATGACTAGAAATCTAAAATCAGGATGTGTATGTTGTTGCAGGCTACAGGTGATGAGGATGCAGAGCTATGGTTGGAGGAGATTCAGTTGTGTGTGGAGAAGGCCAACAAGGATGCGAATGATGGCGTCGGGAGTGAGCACCATCTAAATCTCTTTCTACCCTCCCCTTTCTGTTTCATCTTTGCACTCATGCTGCCTTTGTGTTATCAAGTTTTACATATGGTTGTTGTTCGTGTAATGATACAGCAATACAATACTATGTCGCAGTTTGAGGCATACAATATATTGCACTTCAAAGTATTTTGATGTAAAAACATGGGAAAAATAAAAGTTAAAAATAATGTTTATACAGATTCCGTAAACAATAGAATCTGCACTGTGCCCCAAGCTTTTATGTTTCTTCCCTACAATATCCCATCTTTTGCTGACCGCCTCCGTGGTGTAGTGGTTAGAGCGTCTGCCCGGAGAGTGGAAGGTCGCGGGTTCGATCCCAGACCGCGTCATACCAAAAGACGTTAAAATATGGTACTTGTTGGTCCCTGCCTGGCACTCGGCATTAATGGGTACAACAAGGACTGGTCGGCTCGGAGTCAGTATAATGTGTCTGAGTGGGGTATTCATGCTTCACTGTGGCATGGTATCTCAGTGGGCTAGCACTATAAAACCAGCTTCAGTCTGGGCTAGTACAAGCAGCCGCGAATAAACATACACACGCATGCACGTCGTCATATGAGTGAAATATTCTCAAGTATGACGTTAAAGCCAATTGCACCTCACCTCACCATCTTTTGCTTTTGGAGATTTAAAAAAGAAATGGTTCAGGGTTGCGATTTAGCTGCAGAAAGGTAGATAATATGACATAATATTGATGATAGCAATAGATAAACAATACCCACTCACCCCTCACTCTTCTGTTAATGGTAACAGTGTATTCTTGATTGTCACTTTATGTGAAGATATCAACAGATGCTTATGTTTATATTCATTTATAAGTCAAGCAGTCACGTTTTTCAAATCCTTACTAATATGACAAGGATAGCCATTTAGCATATAATTACTTCTTCAGTTTCCTTGGGCGTGAATGCCATCAACGAGGCCATCAGTGCCGAAGACGTTGCCAGTCTACAGTCTGGTCTGACTAACTCGGAGGTGGGTCTCCACAGCGTCACACCCGACTGCACCCCTACCTACATGGGCAGCCTGAAGACCCTACAGACCAAGAAGTCACAAGCTGGTGGGTGCAGTAACTCCAAACACAAAGCACTGAGGGGCCACTACAGAATTACTACAATATTTTTCGTAACAGATCCAACAAGATTGTATTTTTGATGATCCGCTGACCTCATGATAACAGATCAGATCAGTCCATGCATGGACATGTATTGATATGGCAGGGGCTTAAAGTGATACTATTTTTATGTTTATTATTTATCGAACAATGGTTTGCATGTTTCATGTTGTTGGCATGTAGGCGAGTGTGGCAGTGGCTGGATGATGAACCGAACGCGGGATGGATCCAAGTTCTTCTACAACATCCACACCGGGGAGTATGAGTGGTACCGACAGGATGGCGTAGTCAAGGATCACAGTCTGCTCACCAAAGATGAAATTCAGGTAACATCTTCGTTGAAACAGAATCACATTAAGTTTGAAATAAAGGTAAATTTTTCCTTATCCTGACTCATGCTCTTTTGCTTGTCTTCTTCTTGCGAACATAGTGGAACACTTGTATCTCCCTATTGAAGCTCCCTTCAATTGAAACATGCGTAAAATCACTAATCACTACTCACCAAGAGTTGCCCCTCTTTGCTCCCACTGGCGGGAAAGACGGCGCCACCGTATCCCACATGCTTTACTCTCTCCTTCTTCGCCAAGTGAGCAGGATGTGAGAGCGCCTGTGTCTCCCTACGGCACTATATCCTTTGACATGTAGTTACCTCTACACGTCTCTTATAGAGGTTTAGCTAGTATCCTTCAACAATATGATTTGATATTTATTCGTATTTACTGCTGTATTTAATCGCGGTGTATGCCGTGATTGTTCAGTAGGTTACGTTCATGAAAATCTGTACTGTTTGCAAGTTACGTTTCTCTGCTGCTGATCCGCATTTAATATGCCCTAGTTGTACTGTACCATGTTCATTCAGTTCACGTTGCAGTTATTGTAATAATTTATCTAATGTTGCTTTTAACAAATATTTACTTTGCGTCTTGAGACGCGCAGCAGATAGGTCACGCAAGTTAAATCCAGGCATGGATAATGCGGCTGAGTCCCTGTCAAGTCAACTGCTGTCGGACGACCCCTTCCTGTCTGGTGTTCCGCTAGAAGTTTCTTCGGAGGAGGCGTGGGATGCAGTCCGCCGTCTCCAAGATGCGTCCTGCATCACCAGACATCCCATCGTCGCAGCCTAAGACTAAGAGGGCATCGACTTCTCAGCGCAGACTCCGCACCCCCAGGGCAGCGTCTACTAAGAAACCAACGCAGACTACAAGAACTTTCTCGGCCGAGATTGTTCCCGCTACAGAACTGGGCCTGTATGATGAGCAGCCGCTCATCATACCCGATGTTCGTCGCAAGAAACGGCTGGTTTCAGCTACAGTGACGTCTGCGCAGATCCTCAATCAGCCCGATGTATCAACGCTGATGACTGACGATCTTCCCTTGGGCCCCGTCGCTACCAACGCAGATAGGTAAGCACCTACAGCTTCGCAGACCGTCCCAGACGACTTGGTGCAACAACTTATGAAGTTGATGGAAGACGGACTGGAGAAGAGACAACCAGCCCAGGGCCCAAGCCTTCGCGAAGGCTCCAACGTAGATGTCAACCCTGAGGGACCTCCCATCAACGTAGCGGCTGCTACCAAGTCACCACTGAGGGACCAGCCTTCGCGAAGGACGTCACAGCCCACCTCTGCGAAGGACCCAGACGATCAATGTTCGCGAAGGCCTTCGCGAAGGACCTCTAGATCGTCACCTACCTTGGACTCCGATGACCAGCGTTTCGCGAAGGTGTTCGCGAAGGAGGATCCTATCATCCCCGGACTCAGATGAAGCTTCGCGTAGGCTTTCGCGAAGGACAAGACGTCACTCCCCAGATGCGGACTCGGATGAAGCTTCGCGAAGGCCTTCGCGAAGGACATGAGTTACAGTCTCCAAGTCATCTTCGTCCCGGAGGTCATCGAGGGATTCCCCAGGAGCTTCGCGAAGCTATCGTCGCTCACCTTCGCGAAGGTCACCTTATAGACGCTACTCGTCGGGCCAGTCTCCACGTCGATCTCCTCGCCGTTCTCCACGTCGATCTCCTCGCCGTTCTCCTCGTCGATCTCCTCGTAGGTCTCCACGCAGATCACCACGTAGGACACCACACAGATCACCACGACGTTCGGAAGTCTCCACACAGGTCGCCATGAAGGTCTCCGGACGGGACTCCACCTCAGTCACCATTGGAAGAGTATCATCGGCCTCTCATCAATGATCCTATTACTGAAGACGATGGAGGCATCATATTCTCCGACGCGGAAATACGGTACTGGATGGTCAACAACCTGGACTTGGCTTCGCCCTCTAAGGATGATAATGCCGCTAACACCTACATTATGAAGGAGGACGACGTAGATACGATCACCCTACCACCTATTGATCCTATAGCATCGGTTCCACAGAACCTGGATACAGCATTCCAGACAGCCACTAAAGCTCAGGCGCCGCACTTGCCACAGTTCAACGCCAAGAAGTTCTCTACGCATAATATGGGACCCTTCCTTAAAGCACAAGAAATCGACGATTACTTTAAAGTCATCAACGATGCCAAGGCCAAAGCGTACAGCATAGAGGATCGCAAGCTGGCTCAAGTCGAGACTATGACCAGAAGGATGTTTTTCGGCCTCAACAGATCCAGGCCTATTAATGAAACTCTCATCACTAGATTTCGAGATTCCACATCAGAAGACGACAGAATGGTATACTCGGCCCTCCTTATGCAAAAGAAGGACCAACAGTTCATGACGGAACACCTTTCATCCATCTCCGCAGCTCTTACTCTGGCTCGTCGTCAAGGTCTCCTCGCCAACTGCAGTTGGGGTGAACAGTTCACTACACCGCTCTACTCAGCCCCGTGGTCAACACCATCCATCTTCGCTGGAGGAATTGATAAAGTCTATAAGGTAGTCACCAAGGATTCTAGAGAAGTCCTCATGATAAAATCTATTGACACTCTGGCCAGCGTCATCAGGCAGACATCACAGAGATATTCTGGAAGATCCAAATTTCCTGGTCTACAGAGAGCACGGGACAGGAAGATGGTCGGCACCAGAGGTGGAAAGGACGCTTTTCCTCGCCCATCTGGCAACTACAGAGGAGGATCTGGAAGAGGCAGGACACCCAGAGGCTCCCAACTATCGTCGATGAAAGTCGGGTTCGGAACGACTGGAGTCTTCCACCCCCAGCCGTTCCTGTGCAACCTTCACAAGTGGGTGGACGCCTTCAACTGCACTGGGAGAACTGGGGAATACTACAAGATCCATATGTATCCAACATCCTACAACACGGATATTCGCATCCAACTACAGGCCACGCCTCCGCTTACAGTCAACCCTCACAAGTTCGACTTCCAGGCACAACAACTACCAAAGTTATGAGAAGCTGTATCATCTCTCCTAACCAAGCAGGCCATAGAACTCGTGGATCAAGTAAACATCGAACCAGGTTTCTACTCCCCAGTTTTCCTAGTGCCCAAGAAGAATTCCAAGGAAAAGTTCCGACTCATCTACAACATGAGCACGTTCAACAGGGATTATCTACGCAAACCGCCAACGTTTCGCATGATACATCTACCTCAACTACTGCACCTCGTTCGTCAGATGGACTACATGGCCAGTATCGATCTACAGGATGCCTACCTGCATATCCCGATACATCCCGACTTGAGGAAGTACCTATGGTTTACACTAGACGGGCTACACTACCAATGGAAGGTCCTACCGTTTGGAATATCATCAGCCCCCTGGTTGTTCACAAGAATAACGAAACCCATCGTCACTTACCTACATCGTCAAGGGCTACGCAGTGCGTTCTACCTCGACGACGGGATTCAAGTAGATCAAGATCCAGAGTGTCTCAAACTACAGTTGAATTTCACCATTAAACTACTAACGCAGCTTAGGATGGTTAGTGAATCTACTCAAGTTGGACCTAGAACCTACACAAGACCTGCAATTTCTAGGCATCAGATTCCTCACGACACAGAACCGTATCGTGGTACCAGAGGACTGCTGGCTCAAGATTCAACAGACGATCCCTCAAGCCTTACTCTCTCCGTTGACACTACGACAGTGGCAGAGTCTGTTGGGTCTCCTAACGTCAGTACAAGACATGACAACCAGAGGCAGACTACAGTTACGCCCGTTACAGGTCCTCATCAACGCTCATCTCGACGACCTTCAACCCTTCGGTCTACCGAATCACCTCAGACCTCATCTACTTTGGTGGACCCAGAGGTCGAATGTTTGCGAAGGCATCTATTTAACAGAGACGGAGTTCAAGACCCATCTCTATGTCGACGCAAGGTTGGGGAGCTCATCTCGACAACCAAACGACAGCAGGGTTATGGAGCCAAGAAGAGAGCAAGCTGCATATCAACATGCTCGAAATGAAAGCAGTAATCAACGCCTTACGTCATTGGAGCACCATTCTACAGAATGCACATCTCATGATACACACCGACAACTCAACAGTGGCGTTTTATATAAACAAGCAAGGCTCAACAAGATCATTGAACCTACTAACCCTAAGCTTTCAACTGTTCGACATGATCGACGATCTCAACATACATGTGAGAGCATGCCACATTCCCGGAGCCAAGAATGTACTAGCAGACGCACTCTCTCGGCCAAATCTACCATCACCAACAGAATGGAAACTCCACCCAGCAATCTTCGCTCAGATTGTCATGGAAATAGGAGCTCCATTAATAGACCTATTCGCCACTCGCTTCAACAATCAGCTAACAACATTCGTCTCACCAGTCCCAGATCCACAAGCGTGGGCAACGGACGCTCTAAGCATATCCTGGGAAGGCCTCAACGCATATGCGTTTCTGCCGCCAGCGTAAATACCAAGGGTATTACAGAAACTCAGCGATTTGAAACTATGATTGTTTGTTAAACAACTTTTATCCTAAGTTGAATAAACTTCTAAGGTTTATATGTTAATTTGGCAAGGTAAAATAATGAGGATTCGCAATCTTAATTTCACTTAATTTGATTTACTTGTTTGTTTAAAGTGAAATTCATCGGTACGTTTTCACTGCAAACAGACTTAATAGTGGTGGGAATTGGTTGTGATTTCATAATCGATCATCAGTTACGATCGGATTGGCCCAACCGATCAATCATCGATTAATAATCGGTTAAATTAAATCACAAGAATACCCTCTAAATAATAAATATATTACACAAGGTCATGTGTTTGTTATTGTCTCAGACTTCTGAAGGTAAGCAAGTACAGTTCAGAGACAGATGGTTGAACATGTAGAGGTACACAAAAGAAAAGATTTTTTTTTGTTCTTTTATGGTTTATTATTTACCATCAACAGCATCAATTACCAACCATTCAACAAAGAACAGATCTTGTCAGATGTCATAAAAACACTACATGACTAAAATGCGCCTTGAAATGAAGTGTAGTTGACAATCAGTTATGAAATTTTGCAATGGATTGTCGCGTCTGGAAAGGGTAGCCAGTCAATTTTCGATTATAATCGTTCATCGGAACACTACTACAACAAGCTTGGCTTAATCATTCAGATGCATAATTGCCCACGGAATGGGGCACCATGTATTCAGCCACGTCCGTATGTACGTACGATATTTTATGAACTGTTGTACCCAATGTCTTCAAATCTGGTGACAGCGTACATTGGGGGATTACACAGACACCCGTTGATTTTGGTCATGGTCACCTTGACCTTTTTTTCAAGGTCACCACAACACTTTGGCCACTTTTGAAACTCTTGTTAACGCGATATCTCATGAACTGTTGTACCCAATGTCTTCACATTTGGTGACACCCTACATTGGGGGGATTACCCAGACACCAGTTGATTTGGGTGACCATGACCTTATTTTCAAGGTCACCACGACACTTTGACCACTTTTCAAACTCTTGTTAACGCGATATCTCATTAACTGTTTTACCCAATATCTTCAATTTTGTCGACAGCCTACATTAGGTGATTATGCAGACACCAGTCATTTCAGGCATCTTGTATTTGATCAAAAAATTAAAAGTAGTAAATGTGTTATAAATATTCCATTCTTTAGCGGCCGGGGACATTGACATATCAGTGGTAAACACTTGTTATAATTCAGAACACACGACACCTATCACAAAGACATCAACATAGGAGCAACGCTGGAGCAAGTAACTTAACACATGTTGATGAAGTGATAAAAATTAAGCATAATAGTAACAAGCTTCCAGTATCACACAGGCAAACTCAAAAAGGACCCCCTTCAATTATGAGCACTGTTAGTGTGTAACTGGTGTGGAGATGTGCTTTCGCTTCAGTTGTGTGACATCTGTCTTCAGAAAGTTATATCAGAGGAGACGGCAGCCTATGACCGAGAGTTGCTGTTCAAGGCCAACGAGCCGCGTATCGTGAAGCTGCAGGCGATGGTGAGAGGTCACCAGCAGCGAGAGAAATACAAGGAGAGACAGAACTTCATGAATACACAGCTACCCGCCATTGTGGCAATACAGGTAAACTGCTGGCCATTGTTCCAATACAGCTTCTCTGCCGACCCTTTGTTCAATACAGGTACACTGCCCTTCATTGTGGCAATACAGGTGCACTGCCCTCCATTGTGGCAAAACAGGTGCACTGCCCTCCATACAGCTTCTCTGCCGACCCTTTGTTCAATACAGGTACACTGCCCTTCATTGTGGCAATACAGGTGCACTGCCCTCCATTGTGGCAATACAGGTGCACTGCCCTCCATTGTGGCAATACAGGTGCACTGCCCTCCATTGTGGCAATACAGGTACACTGCCCTCCATTGTGGCAATACAGTACACTGCCTTTCATTGTGGCAATACAGGTACACTGCCCTTCATTTTGGCAATATAGGTTCACTGCCCTCCATTGTGGCAATACAGGTGCACTGCCCTTCATTGTGGCAATACAGGTGCACTGCCCTCCATTGTGGCAATACAGGTGCACTGCCCTTCATTGTGGCAATACAGGTACACTGCCCTCCATTGTGGCAATACAGGTGCACTGCCCTTCATTGTGGCAATACAGGTTCACTGCCCTCCATTGTGGCAATACAGATGCACTGCCCTCCATTGTGGCAATACAGGTGCACTGCCCTTCATTGTGGCAATACAGGTGCACTGCCCTCCATTGTGGCAATACAGGTGCACTGCCCTCCATTGTGGCAATACAGGTTCACTGCCCTCCATTGTGGCAATACAGGTACACTGCCCTCCATTGTGGCAATACAGTACACTGCCTTTCATTGTGGCAATACAGGTGCACTGCCCTTCATTTTGGCAATAGAGGTTCACTGCCCTCCATTGTGGCAATACAGGTGCACTGCCCTTCATTGTGGCAATACAGGTGCACTGCCCTCCATTGTGGCAATACAGGTGCACTGCCCTTCATTGTGGCAATACAGGTACACTGCCCTCCATTGTGGCAATACAGGTGCACTGCCCTTCATTGTGGCAATACAGGTTCACTGCCCTCCATTGTGGCAATACAGATGCACTGCCCTCCATTGTGGCAATACAGGTACACTGCCCTTCATTGTGGCAATACAGGTTCACTGCCCTTCATTGTGGCAATATAGGTTCACTGCCCTCCATTGTGGCAATACAGGTGCACTACTACACCAGTTTGGTACTACACGACTGTTGCTCCTGCGAGTGTATTGGTTCCTCAAGTGTATATTTAAGCATGCGTCATCCTGCTTTCAGTCATGGTTCCGGGGAGGCAAACAAAGGCGGCAGTTCAAAGGTCGATTGGACTATCTTAACAGCAACGAAGATGCAGCCATCAAAGTAGGTGGTTGTTACGATACTCTGTAATGACATACATGTGTAGACTCGATCCCCGACTGCGTCTTACCATAGGATGTTAAAATATGGTACTTGTTGGTCCCTGCCTGGCACTCGACATTAATGGGTACAACAAGGACTGGTCGGCTCAGAGTCAGTATAATGTGTCTGAGTGGGGTATTGATGCTTCACTGCAGCATGGCATCTCAGTTGGCTAGCGCAATAAAACCAAGTACAAGCAGCCGCAAATACACATACACACGCATGCATGTCGTCATATGAGCGAAATGTTCTCAAGCACGACATTAAAGCCAATTTCACCTCACCTCACATGTGTAGACATACTGCTGATCTCTTGATGAGACTATTACCAAGGTATATGAGTGTAGACTTTTTCCTGTTCTCTTGTAGCTTCAGTCATACGTGTGGATGTGGCGAGAGAGGAAGAGGTACAGGGACAGACTCAAGTTCTTTAAATCCAATGTGAGTAGTCAGGATTTACAACTTACCACAGTTAATATTCAACATTAAAATTTTAAGAATTGTTCTCATTAGGAATGCCACGATACATCAATGCATCGATACTTTTTCTAAGGCTATACAATTATCACTCCATTCAAACCTGTATCGCTATTAAGTTTTGAAAGCATCGATTTAAATGTGTTTATGTATGATTTACATTTTGCAATTGTATCATGTTTATTTATGTTATGAAAGTTATATTTCATGCACAAAGATGGGAAATTAGAACTTTTTAATCTCTGAGAATCAAAAATGTTTATCTTTTCATGGGCAATTATAAAATATGATATATTAATGTTCAAACTGTAACTACATTTACGCAACAATGCCACGAAAATAGGTATCGTGATACCTATCGAATCGTGACATGGGCATCTGGAGACGTATCGATTCTTGAAACTTATGTATCGTGACATCCCTAGTTCTCATAATATATCATGCATGACTTGCAAAACTATTGTTTTATATAAGTTTCACATGAATTGTGCCAAACAAGACCTTCTATGATGCTATCCAATATCGTCCCCAACTGTGGCTCCTCCTGCTACAGCAGCCAATCAGCTTCCACGTCCATGCAGCAGCTGATGGTGAGTGTTGATACTGTGGTTGTGTTGCAGGAGGACAAGATCATCAAGATCCAGGCGTTCTTCCGTTCCAACCTGGCTCGTCAGGACTACAAGGCCCTCAGTGAGTAGATGTGTAGCAGTATGTCTCTACGCTGGAACTGCAGAAATATCCTGTTTACCAGTTTTGTGTTAATGTATATGGTGTAAGAATGTATTAACTCATTCAACACCGCAGCCGCTTAATCGGCCACAACGTTATGAGTCCCCAGACACCGATCGCCAAGGCATTAGTCACGTCAAGGGGCGGTGGGGTAGCCTAATGGTTAAAGCGTTGGCTCGTCACGCCGAAGACCCGGGTTCGAATCCCCACATGGGCACAATGTGTGAAGCCCATTTCTGGTGTCCCCCCGCCGTGATGTTGCTGGAATATTGCTAAAAGCGGCGTAAAACCAAACTCAGTCAGTCAGTCAGTCACGTCAAAATGAGATGTAATTTTAGGAACCTACCTGACTTATGATTCATATATTAAATCTATCACATTTCACAATGTCTGAAAACACTTATTAAATTTCAATTTATCATATATTATCATCAGAATTAAAATTATAAACTATTTTTCGCAATGTTATTGAAAACAACGATTCTCGGACACATGCTTCGGCAGCCGGTCCACAATAACATTGTCAAAGAGCAAAGTAACGATGTTTCGAGGAATTCATTAAATAAATTGAATAAACTAATGAATAAAATCAACAACAACATTCATAAAAGTTGTCAAACGTACATATAAAATTACTATTTCCATCTTTTTGTGCGATCATGTAATGTAAGTCAAGTCAGTGACAAGTGACATCTCGGCTCTCGCCGCCTCAATCTTCACGCTCGGACACGATGCCTTAGGTCACGTATCTGATTTTGACCAATCACGACCCTTATAGCAGACTAGCGAAAAAGCGTCATTAGAAACCAATTTTTATCCAATAAAATCGCTTCTTACAACTGTGAAAATACTCTCAGCAAAGGGTTCAGTGATGTTGATGTTCAGAGCTTTCGAACGATACCCGACATCAAACGATTCGCCTCCCATGTTATTCATACGAAGCTTCAAAAACGGAGGTATTTTCCGTTGTTATGTCATATTATCGAGCGGAAAGCCACAGATATCGGGAAATAGGCGACCATACATATTATTTAAGAAATCTTTTTATAATAATTTTCTGATGACGTAAAAATGAAAATATAAAAGAAAAAGGCACGGGCATGTTATGACATGTCACAAATGGAAAACAATCGCCATAGTGTTTGCTTCTTTCGTGGTTTATCTGGACATTATAAATGTAAGCTTGCATTTTCATTCAAACATAATTTTATTAAGTTGTAGTTGTATTATTTGAATAATATTATAAAAATAAACTTCATATTTATCAACAGTAGGATTAGATCTTTTAAATGGTGTATGGGATGTAGTAGCAATAACGTTTTACAAGCTTATAATTTCCTTCATAAACATAGGCTTCATCTATGACCTCAGAGTCTCTGGGAACTCGGTGTCATGGCAGTAAATGCCTCTGGTTGACTGGTGTTGAAAGAGTTAATGAATTTTATCAACATTAACATAGAAGTGATAGATATTTAGAAGATGCCATGTATGAGTGACAGAGATGGCAGTATGGCTGCCTGTTGTACACTGCCTCCCCTTCTGACGCCTGCCGGACAGGTAAACATCCATGCCTTTTGTTGCAGTGCAAGACAGCAACCCATCACTGTCTGTTGTGAGGAAGTATGTCCACCTACTTGATGCCAGTGACAATGACTATGCCGAGGAACTGGGTAGGTGTTAATATTCATGGCTTCCTGTCTTCGTATGCAAATGTGTAATACAATGAAACCTTTAATTGCTGCACTTGTATTGCTGTCTGAGTATCCAGTCCAGATTGGGAAACATGCCTGCTGCCTTTATTGAAGAGGACATGACATGATGACCACAATATTTTATCAGGAATTCTACAGTGATTTGCACAGCCCAATGCTTGCTAGATTAGCAGAAGACAGGACTCAAAGACTTGTGGCAAAAGTAAACAATTTGGACCCACGGCTTGTTGCAACTGTACATGTCAGGGCCTCAAGGCTTGTTACAACAGTAAATAACATGGGTCCCAAGGCTTGTTGCAACTGTACATGTCAGGGCCCCAAGGCTTGTTACAACAGTAAATAACATGGGACCCACGACTTGTTGCAACTGTACATGTCAGGGCCCCAAGGCTTGTTACAACAGTAAATAACATGGGACCCACGGCTTGTTACAACTGTAAATGTCAGGGCCCCAAGGCTTGTTACAACAGTAAATAACATGGGTCCCAAGGTTTGTTGCAACAGTAGATAGCATGAGCCCAAAGGTTGTTGTAACAGTAGATAACAGGTCCCATGGCTTGTTGCATCAGTAGACAACATGGACCCAAGGATTGTTGCAACAGTAGAGGGGAAACTTATGGTAACAGTGCATAACCAAGCCCAAGACTTGTTGTAATAGTAGATGGCAGGGCCCCAAGGTGTCTTGGAGTAGTAGGTACAATGGTGCCAATGCTTGTGGAAATAGTAGGGCCTTAAGGTTTGTCAGAAGAGTGTTTAGGGACTGAATATCAGTAGTTGAAACCTGGGGCCATCAACAAGGTCTCAATGGAATAGTAGACTGGTATCTACATCTATACAGAATACCAGGTACACACTGATTCTAATGACTACCCACATACAGATGTTAGCCCAGAGTCTGTTGTGAAACACCTTCACAAGAAGCAGTATTTACTGGTGCCTATTCTGAGTTGGCATGTGTCTGCCTTCATTTCTTTTCGCTCATGCCAATAGGTTCTGGTATCGTTGTTCTTTTTTGTGTCTGCCTAGTATTGCATGAACAGACTTTAAGATGTAAACTGAGACCGAAAGGCTTCTGCTGTAAGTAAAGTTAATGGTCTATCTTGTTTAATGTGCTGCTTTGGACAGAAAATGAAGGTTAGTAGTAGAGCAAGGCTGTGAAGTAGCTTTGTTTTGATATTTTTTTTGTCTATCATTTGTAAAGCATATGGAGTTGCTGTAGGTTTTGTTGTACATTGCTGGCTGGGTTTTAATGTTTGTAACTTTACATACTTTTCTTAATAGGACAGATTTTGAACAGTTGTAAAATTCCTCTTTTTTATCTCTGATATTTGGAACTTCGTTTCACTGCCATCATATCTAACTATTTGAGATTATTTTTCTTTATTTTCTGAAATTTTTCAATACTGTTCACCAAGGCTTTTGGCCCAAGTGGTGATCTGTCGTGGAAGGTTTGTCCATTTGCCATTGTCTACAAGCATCTCCCTCCACTCAGGGTTTTTACTGATCTGGATCTTTTTGATGGAGGGTTGTTTTTCTGTTTTAAAAAAAACCTCCATACTTTATTAAAGAAGCAATCAATAAAAGTTTGTGATTGATAACAATATCAAAGTCATCATTATCATTGGATTGTACTGACCATCTTGTAAACATGTCTTCCTTATGCTTGACATTTTTTTCACCAATAGAATCTTAGAACATGGACGAAAATTTCCCCACTTTCTCTGTATGTAAATTCAAAATCTGGTTTCAGCTAATTTACATTTTCTTCAAATCTGTACTTCTGTTGGAAACGATGCTCGGATGTTAACTTGACAGAACATTTTTGTTTATAGTTATTTCCGGGGTGGTGGGGTAGCCTAATGGTTAAAGCGTTGGCTCGTCACGCCGAAGACCCGGGTTCGAATCCCCACATGGGCACAATGCGTGAAGCCCATTTCTGGTGTCCCCCGCCGTGATGTTGCTGGAATATTGCTAAAAGCGGCGTAAAACCAAACTCAGTCAGTCGGTATAGTTATTTCCAATATTGGAATAAAAATTCTAGTGAGCTACAGTACCATGGTGTTAGTCATGTTAGATTTTTTTCTTTAACTGGTCCAAACTTCCCAGTTCCATATCCCTTGTCCATATAAAGTAATTTGATCTTTGTTTTCACTTTTGTTTCATTTGTCATAGAGATATGTGGCAACCTGTTGTATGTCTCTGTGTGAGGTAGATATAGATAGATCATCATCGCACTGCATGGAACAACTGACCACCCCTATACTCCCAACTGAATCATTTTAAGCCCATGGAGGTAGCATTGCATGGCCATTTCTGGAACACGTCGTCAAGCATGTCGTTTGTGCAACATCAATACTAGTTTGTATAAACTATGTTGCTACATTACCTGTGAATACATATGACCCATGAGCACCCAGATTACATAAAATAAATAATGTTTCTTACTAGTCCATTTGCGATACAACTGTGTCAATGGTCAAATTTATTTAGATTCTCCTTGTGGAGTGTAAGGTGGGTTGTTCAATCCACGGCTGTCTCTGTGATGTGGAACTCCCATTTCCTTACCCTCTACCTATGTACAAAGCTAGCAAGAAAATGGTTTATACATACAGTAAACTTCATTTATAATATACACACTCATACAAACTGTCAAATATAACAAACTAATTTTTTGTCCTAGGCACCTAATGAAGCCTATTGAACTATGGTTATGAAGGTTAAAATCTTAGAAGTTTGTTATAACTGAAGGTAAGTGTGTTTTTTTTACACTAATGAATATGAATAGACTCATTTAATAAGAATGAAGACACTATGCCTTTTAGAAAGAGGTGAAATGCAACATATGTTATATTTAGGATTACATTTTCACAGCGTCCTAACACATCCCTATGCATTAGGGCAGCATGTTTTCACTGGTGATGGAGGAATATAGTTACACAAACCCATGAAGTATGGCCATTGTCTGAAACAGTGCTACAGTGTTCTTTGTGACACTTTCCTGAATTATTTCCCTTTGACCACAGAGTTACAGAAGCTTGGTCAGCAAGTGGTATCTGAGATCAGATCCAACCAACAGCTGGAGCACGACTTGGACCAGATGGACAGCAAGATTTGTCTGCTCATCAAAAACAGGATCAAACTGCAGGCAGGTGTTGTTGCTAGTGGAAGTAGTAGGTGGGAACTTCCTTGCCAGTGGAATCTTAAAACATCACTAAATTCTATGTTCACACCAATAACAATAATGTTCGTTTTTGAGAAATGACGTGACAAAGAAACACCTTCAACAGTATTAATAAGAATTTTCTATATTTCTACAGGATGTTGTTAAACAAAACAGGAAGTTGAACATCTCTTTGAAAGGCTTGAAAGCACTGAGCAAGGAGAGCCATGAGCGCCTGGAAGCATACCAGCACTTGTTCTACCTGCTGCAGACCAACCTAACGTACCTTGCCAAGCTCATCTTCGAGATGCCACAGACTGACGCCACCAAATTCATGGAGGCTGTCATCTTATCGCTGTTTAACTACGGGTCGAATCAGAGAGAGGAATACCTTCTCCTGAAACTGTTCAAGACAGCACTGGAAGAAGAAATAGCGTGAGTAGAGTATTGATGTTATGTATTTTTAACTTGTTTTAATAAGATTTTGTGTTTTAGTATTGTGTCATCGAAATAACTGAAGCAATTCTATCAACGTGACATAAATCTTATCTCACACTTGCTATTTATAATAATTGCTTTAAAGAGTCACACTGGTGTTTTTATCAGCTTTTCATCAACATATACAAAATAGTGGACATTCTGTCTACCGTGATTGTTACTGTATTCCCTGGTTCTTCATCCTTTTGTAGAGTTAGAAGGGAGATAACTCTTCCAGCCTTGTGCACAGTGCATTTTATCACCTCTTGTCACCACCATGCACACTACCTATTAGCTTCACACGTTTATGTGACAATTTAGTAGGTGGCTTGATATGCTGAAAGTTTGCAAAAGAAAATACCATAATTGCCTTATTAAGCGTTTGCTCCCCTGACCACCTTCTAGAGAATCTGTGGGTAATCTTTATAAGAGTTCCAACAAATTCTGAAAACTTATGTGCTGTGTATAAATTGCTATGAAATTTGTGTGTGTTTTTTCATTAGTCACCAGTTACTCCTTGTTTAAAGGTGGATGTGAATAGAGACTTGATTTAGGTATGGTGGTGACAGCTTGTGCATGTGAGTAGTGACGGTCTCCTGATAACGTGTGTGAGTGACCGATGTCGTTCTTTTGTAGGTTCCTGTTAGGTGGTTCTAAGTAAGTCTCAGTCTAACTCCCCATATAGTCGGCCTCTGTACTCCGCAGTAGCACACGCTAAGCACAGTGTCACGGCACTAGCATTGCTTCGTGTCAATTAGGTTCCTTCATTTTTGTATTTTACAATCCTGTTTAATGTAAACTGATGATTAATATTTTGTATTTATTTTCATGATCTTATTGTTGTATTTTTTCCTTTTGAATGTTTAGGTAACAAATCAGTTTATCAAAGTCTTGAATTTGCTAAATTTTCTTATACAGAGCTTTAGATTGTCAAGGGGCTGAAAAAAGATGTCCAATTTCAAAGCAAGATGGGTCTCCTAGTCGTAGGTGTTTCATGTGGACTGTGTTTGATATTTCCCTCTTGGTCACGTGACCTGATTTCAGAATCCTTGAAGCTCTGATAAAGGAAATTTAGAAATAAACATTTAAGTTTTATTTTAAGTTCAAGAACTAGCAAGAATAGGTATTGCCATATTGATGTTTTAAATCTAGTTGCAGGAATGACTAATCTCTGAGCTTGTTTTTCTGCTGACGTCTACTCCGAGGGTTGAGAGCTAATAAGATGTATCATTAGATTGTACTCACACAACTTGAGACAGCTGATTCCAATTTGAGATAATCCTTCCTTGTATTCCATTTCACACATGTATGTGTGAGAAAAGCCATCCATCACATGCATCTATATTGGTGTTTTTTATTTAAAAGCTGTGTTTTAATCAATACTGTCTTTTGTGATGTTTGGGTACATAACTCTTTATTACAATGTTTATGATCATAAATACATGTATATACTCTTCAAGGAAAGAAAGGCTACATTGAATTTCAGATTGGGATAATTCTATGCAAATATTTGGTGGAATAAAAGACATGATGTGCGCACCAACCAGCCAGCTTCTATCAGCAACAACATGAAGTGATGAGCCCTTTAATGATGGTTAGGGTTGTGTGATACATAATGCATCCCTGGGCTCCTATCCTCCTTGAAGAGTGTATATAGTGCATACTAACCAACTGCCTAGATATTTGCTGGGGTTGGATGTTCAAAATATCCAGGGATGAGATTTTATGGCAAAGAGCGTATGTAAATGTATGCAGAGTTCATTTGACCGAAGACTTGGTATGCCCTCTTGACCACAGGTCTGTTCTGAGACGGTCATCAGGGAATGTGCCAGTGTATCTGTCTGCAAACAGTATAGTGTGTAACTGGTGTTGTGGATCCTGTTCACAAAGTGACTGTAATGACCGTTGTAAGCCACATACTTTAATATAATATGCTTAAGATGTTGTAGCATTACAGTTGCTTTCTGAAACAGGGACCAGTTGTCCGTGACAATAGTTTCCAACATGGCTTCAAGTAATTTCAGTGAAAACCGTTTGAACATCATAACACGTTGACTGCCTATCATGAGTATACTTGTAGTATCAATTCTGTCCGAATTTGCCACTACGAGTTATCTTGTAGCTACATCAGTGGTATTTTAAAATAAGTTTTACTTGTTGGCAAAACAGCACAAGAAGCAATCGTCTCCTGGCGGTAACAAAGAATGCCAGAAGACGTTTGTTTCTTGTGCCTATTTTTCCAACATGTGAAACTTGTTTTAAAATACCACTGATGTAGTTACGAGATAACTTGTAGTGGCAAATTCGGACAGACATTGATACTACAAGTATAGTCGTGGCAGCAGTCAATGTGTTAAGAGAGAAGTTTGGCATGTTCATGAATGAACCGTAAATATGAGATATAGTACATAACTGTTCAAAAGATTATATATTCCTACTGTTACTCAGACCTAACGACATGAATTCTCATCCCTGTTGTGTACAAGATGCTGTTTACATTTCAGCTGTCACTTTTTACAAGTTCTCCCAGTTAGCTAGTGTTAATCGTACTAATGTTATTTCTCTTCTCTCTCTGCCTCCCCAGACGAATGTAAGTATGGACGTCGGTGTATGGGTGATGTCGTGTACCCGATATTACGTCAGTGTTGTTGCCACCATCATTATCATTACATCATCATTGAGAAGGGTCTGCATTTCATACTGGATTCAGACTCTCGACAGACTCCTGATGTCTACGGACAGTGGATACACATCCCAGTGTTCCATAGTAAACATGTCCGACATTCTTACATTAACAGCTTAAATAGCACAGGTCCCTAGAACATCTGTAGTGTAAAATTTAGGATACAGGGTAGCATTGTACAACGGCACCCTGAGCTCTACGACTGTTGTAAGTCTATGTTTAGGTATGATGATCACCTCTCCGCTAAGATTGCTTTGTATAGCAGCACCTTTTCCTATACTAATACAGGTAAGGTGTATACCTGAGGAAATTAAATAAAACTGAAAAAGTGCTTTTGTTTGTATTTGAAAACCCAAAGAACTGCTCTTCTGAACCTTTGATACTGCTGTATCAGCTCTGTATTGATATAATCATTCGCTCATTTATCATTTTCTGAAGTGTGTTTTGGTTACTTAAGCGTGGAAGAGGTTGAAAAGCCAGATGTATGACTGACAGGTCTGTCCAGAGTATGAATCCACCCTCCCCTGTAGTCTGACGCAGGTGTCGTGTGTAGCTGTGTTGTACACTACATCCATGTGTCAGGGAGAGGTCAGCGTGTCTGTGTGTCACGCAGTGTGTACTACTCCGTACAGTGTACCCACTATCATCAGTACTTCCTAGTGTTTGGATGGCACTGTGTGGAGCTGTCAGTAAATGTTACAAGCAGTATATAAGATCTCCCCTCCTTCAGGAACATCCCAGTGTATGTGGTACATGCAGTTAAATCTGATAACACCTCTTTTTGGAAGTGGAAAATATCTTTGTTCATGCATTTCTTTTAAAATGAAATTTATTTGAAATCTACATTTGAAACATCTAAATTTGGCACAGTGTTTTTTCTCCTAAAAGTGATTGATACTGTAACAGATTCCTTCTCCATTAATGTCTTGTTCACAAACCAGGGTTCGAAAATATGTCTGAAAGTTCTGAATTTGTATTAAAAAAATCTTTTTGATGGATGTAGGTTAAATAAATAAATATTTAGTATTAAATGTGTCACACTGGATTGCCAGTGTATCAGGCTTATTGATGAGTAATGGCGTGTGTATTCTGCTTCTAACACTTGACGATCATTGTCTCCATGGGGTTCCCCAGGCAGGATGTGGTATATAGGGCTGGTCTATCTAGCTGTCTATCATCCAGCTTACTTCTCTACCAAACTGGCACCACCAGAAACATCAGTCATGTTTTTATTCTCTTGTTGTCTCACATGCTGTAACATGTGTGTTGGTCAGTAGGAGGGAGTAGTAGAGAATTCAAGGAAACAGAAACTTGCTTTCATCTTAATATTTTGTCACTTTGAGTTGTGTAATACATTTGCTGTTTTTCTCTCTCATTCTGCAGTTTTTGCACTGGGTTGTGTATCTGCCACGGAGATCTTCACTTTTAGATGTGCAAAGCATTTGTTTGTTTCATAGAAAAGACTATCATTTTGGAAAAAGTGGTGATTGGTACCATATATAAAAAAAAGAAATATTTTTTAAAGGGAAATAATTTTTAATATCAACACTGATTTCATCTGTTCTGTTGTATTTTGACTTCTGTCTCTTCATATTTTAGTGACATAATGTAAAGATTTTATGTGAGGTCAAACATGGTAGCCTTGTAACAGAAAGCCTGCACTGCATGTTTAGTTGTGCATTTTAGAGACGTACATAAAGGTTGAACCAACAGTATGATATTTTATAAAGTTGATCATGAAACACGACTCGAAAGTAATAACTAGAGTAGAAATACAAGCATGCTGGCCTACATATAGACTAAATTGAACAGGATATTAAAGTAACAGCAGATATTGAAGTTACATTCACTGTGTCGTGCTGAGCATGGTCATGCACGTATGTGGTATATCTCCTCCGTGACATGATGCCCTGTACCTATAGATCCCATGTCTGCATCATGACTCACACTGCATCCATGACAAACCCACCTGACTGCATGACACTAGACCCAGCAGACAGGGAGGCTCCTTGCAGCCTGACCGTCTACAGAAATAGGATGAATTATTGGTTCACTTTATTGGCCATTGCACGGTGTATTTCTCAATAAAGGCAAATAACGAGTGCATGGGACTAGTGATGTGAAGTATGCATGCCACATAGTGTTTTAGTACCAACAGAGAGCAATAGTAAGACCAAGAGGTAGCATTTAGTAAACATTTTTCATTATGAGTGTTTAAAGTAGAAATTATCTTACAGCTGTGTTTCGTTAATTCCTTGGGAAGTCATTTCCTTGTCCTCACGTTCATCAGTCATTTGTGTGTCTCCATCTCACAGATCTTTGACACTAATCATCAATGTGCTGTGTGAATTAACACCTTGTTATCATCTCGGTGTATACAAATACCACCTTGTTATCATCTCGGTGTATACAAATACCACCTTGTTATCATGTTGGTGTATACAAATACCACCTTGTTATCATCTCGGTGTATACAAATACCACCTTGTTATCATCTGGGTGTATACAAATACCACCTTGTTATCATCTCGGTGTATACAAATACCACCTTGTTATCTCGGTGTATACAAATACCACCTTGTTATCATGTTGGTGTATACAAATACCACCTTGTTATCATCTCGGTGTATACAAATACCACCTTGTTATCATCTCGGTGTATACAAATACCACCTTGTTATCATCTCGGTGTATACAAATACCACCTTGTTATCATCTCGGTGTATACAAATACCACCTTGTTATCATCTCGGTGTATACAAATACCACCTTGTTATCATCTCGGTGTATACAAATACCACCTTGTTATCATCTTGGTGTATACAAATACCACCTTGTTATCATCTGGGTGTATACAAATACCACCTTGTTATCATCTCGGTGTATACAAATACCACCTTGTTATCTCGGTGTATACAAATACCACCTTGTTATCATCTCGGTGTATACAAATACCACCTTGTTATCATCTCGGTGTATACAAATACCACCTTGTTATCATCTCGGTGTATACAAATACCACCTTGTTATCATCTCGGTGTATACAAATACCACCTTGTTATCATCTCGGTGTATACAAATACCACCTTGTTATCATCTCGGTGTATACATATACCAACTGAATGACTGCAGAAAGTTTTTAATACACATACAGTTAAGATAATTATACAAAAGAGATTAGCAATCTACCTACAGGTTTCATGAAAGAAAGAATAATTTAATGAAATACGCTAAAGAAAGTAATGTTCCAACACACTGCTTGACTCTGTAGATCTGTCTTAATACTGTTGAGCTCATTCCTCTTCAGACTGTCTCCTCTGACAGCTATCTCTCTGACTTGCCATGTTGATAGGTTGATTAGATGATAGAGATCAGGGGATAGGACACCATTACTCTCAGCAATATCATGTCATCTGTAGAAATTGTAAATAACGCTGGACTGAATGCTTTGTTGCAGCTCTAAGGTCCACAAGATGACGGACATTGTGACCGGCCAGCGACTGGTTGTCAAGATGATTGTAGGCTTTAACAGGTATGTGGAGTTTGTTGAAGAAGTGAATAGGTCAGCTTAAACTGATATGCTTTGTTTCTCAGTTTGGTATGGATTTCTATTATTAATTGTAAGATCCCTATGTATGTTTGTTCATAAACAAAAACAAATGTTATTGTACTGTAGCTGATGCTGACTTGGAGTGAGTGAGTTTTAGTTTTACGCCGCTTTTAGCAATATTCCAGCAATATCACGGCGTGGGGACACCAGAAATGGGCTTCACACATTTTACCCATGTGGGGAATCGAACCCGGGTCTTCGGCGTGACGAGCGAACGCGTTAACCACTAGGCTACCCCACCACCCCTGCTGACATGGAACAAACAGTAGTAGTTTGTATCAAGGGAGTATCGGTGTGCTGGTTGTTGCATGTGTTGGTTCCTCCAAGCTTCATCAGTTCAGGATGCTAGTGACATATTCATGGACTGCTTTGCCAGGAACCAGCGAGGTCAGAACGCTCTGCGGGAGATGCTTAACCCCCTCATCACAGGGGTTGTGGAAGACAGGAACCTCCGCATCAACACCGAGCCCATTGGGTTGTACAAGGCCTGGGTGAACCAGACAGAGTCCGAGACTGGCAAGGCCACGTGAGTTCAGTGGGAAGCCTGCTTCTGTTGATTCAGTTGTCCAGTCTTTCCACATAATATGTGTATCACAGATGTTTGAGTACACTTAACGAGTTGTACAGAAAACTACAGATAAACATTTTTTTTATTTGTGGATGGTGTTGGAAGATGCATAGAAGTATTTAACCTTTGAGTTTTATTTCCTGCCTTTAAATGCGCCAAGATACGAACAATTCAGAAGCACAATTAATGTCATAATTAACAGCATTGAGTAACAAGAGCATTAGGTGACTGTGTATTATTACCCATACGGGTGGGGAGATCCCGTGTAATATCTTTTTGATATTTGCACAGTGTGCAATTTAGTGATTCTCGACGTTGATTGGTTGATCGTATATTTGTACATTTTCATTGGATGCCAGAACTACTTTCACACACTACGTTCATTCATAAAGTTTCATCGATTCATTGATAAATTGACATTATGTAATGTAATCACACATTCCGAGATCTAAAAAAGAAAACATTAAGGTTAAAGAATATGAATATTCTTTTTATTAGACGTTATTATTTTGGAATAAAACTTAGTTATAAATAGTAGTCTTTTAAATTATATAATCTTTAAAAAACCCACCAAAACAATCGTTTGCATTGTTTGTAAACAAACATGGCCGCCGTTAGGCTAACCCGATCAAGGTCACTTACCTAGTTAAAGTTGACGGTGACCAAATAGGAAGAGTGATAAGAATTTTACAGCCCTTGAATTCCCAAAACCTGTTTGTTGTTGAAACTGAATTCGGGGAAATAGAAACAGCAAGATACCGACTAAAGATGTTATCTGAAAGTGTAACAAGTAAGTCGGACACGGCGTCCATGCCATCGAACCAGAAAACAGCTCCTTTCTTACCGGAATCAGTGCTAAATGTTCTTCTTCAAGATAATTTTTTATATCCATGCATTCCTAATCAATGCGAGAGGTTGGTCCCAGTAGCCGAGATTGACACATTTCATAGACTCGGATTCCGACTAGAGTTATCCTTGTTGGAACTGCTGTACTCTACTGAGACGAGAGTGTAACACGCCTTCCACAGAACAAAATGTTGTTTAATCTTCAAACTTGTTGAGTTTCTTGACAGAAAACTTTTTCTAGATGTATTCGTGGGATGGTTGTCTTTTAGATTTCCCAACTTTTAACCGTTGACTTTCCCCAAAAATGACAGGTTTTTGCCAGAGTGTGTTTCAACACTACACCGTCACAATTCACTAGAAAACACGTCAGTCGTGAATGAACGATGTTCCTTCGCACTGACTTGATCGAATAAATGTTTAGCTCTTATTAAGTTCAATGATATATTTAAAAGATCATTTTTATCATATTAACAAATGTTAATTAATTATTCCAGGCATAATAATTTTGTTGTATTTTAAAGCGATTTTATGATGTACTATTTCCATAGCGTAGTTATGTTATTACCGCTGGAGAAGTTAGGGTTTAATCACGCATGAATACGAATCAGCTGTTTAAGGTCACAAGTCCTGTCTCCGGGTGGTTTTATTTCGTGGTTCTTCCTTTTAAATTACATTATGGGTAATAATATAGAATAACCAGCAGTGCAGTGATTACGGAAATATGCCCTCGTTAAAATAATGTTCAGTGCCTACCGCCAAGGCTCGGCACGGTGAACATTATTTCAACTCGGGCATATTTCCCGTAATCACTCGTACCTCGTTGGTTATTCTCTAAATATATATCAGGGGCCTCCCATATGAGGTGACCCCTGAAGAAGCTCTGAAACACCCAGAGGTGCAGCAACAGATTCAGGAGTCCATCAAACGGCTGCAGGACGTCTCCGACCGCTTCCTCAACAAGATCCTCACCTCACTCGACAAGATTCCGTAAGTATATACAGAATATTTTGATAATATATTTACATAAATGATTGTTATCACTTCCGTCATTCCCTTGTCGTACTTACTGCATGATTTATCGATCATTCAATTCACAATAGCGTCTGAGAGATTCCTATCATTAATACTTTTATTATTCAATACCCATGTAAACTTAGGATAGTGATACAGGGGTGTAATACGGATGGTGTGGTCAAATTCCGTATTGAACCCCAGATCCCGTATTGGACACCTGCCGGTTCTACTTTCTCCAAAGCTTGATTTATTTTATTATGTAACAGATTAATGCAAGATAAGAGGGTATAAAAATCGTTTCTCTGCTCCCATGACATCTTCTCGTTCAATACAAAACATCCAAATGCACTAGTATGACATTGTATATATTTATACAGTACAGATTGTGTTTATGTTTGCAGTGTATAGTCCCGTGCTGTATATCCTGTTATAACATGGTTATTGAAACAAGCTTGTTGCTACAGATACGGGATGCGCTACATGGCCAGGGTGATGAGGGATGCTCTCACAAAGAAGTTCCCCGACGCCCTGGAGAAGGATGTCCTGCAGGTACAGTTAGTCATATCATCTGCCACTGATAAACCCTCAACCTGAAGTGGGACTTGAGTGTCTAAGGCTCTACAGTACATAGCTCCAATAATTATGCTGGGATATCTTAGTAAAATCTCATGTTTTTGGATCTGGTAGCAGGACGACTGTTCTCACATACAAGTAAAGCAAGTATCTGTGAACCACGTACTCCTGGGACTATTGAGATGCCCCACTGTGATGTATAACTGAAATACTGTGTGAATTGGCATCACTCATTACCATTCCCCTACCATAGATTTCAGGTTTGTTCATTCTCCTCATTACCATTCCCCTACCACAGATTTCAGGTTTGTTCATTCTCCTCATTACCTTTCCCCTACCACAGATTTCAGGTTTGTTCATTCTCCTCATTACCTTTCCCCTACCACAGATTTCAGGTTTGTTCATTCTCCTCATTACCATTCCCCTACCACAGATTTCAGGTTTGTTCATTCTCCTCATTACCATTCCCCTACCATAGATTTCAGGTTTGTTCATTCTCCTCATTACCATTCCCCTACCACAGATTTCAGGTTTGTTCATTCTCCTCATTACCATTCCCCTACCACAGATTTCAGGTTTGTTCATTCTCCTCATTACCTTTCCCCTACCACAGATTTCAGGTTTGTTCATTCTGTCTGGTATATGAGCATGACATAGTGCATGAGTTCAGTCAGTACTTATTTTCATACTATGTCTTTTCTTCCTTAAGTGGCATATAAAAGCTGTCTATACAAATCCCTTGAAGTTCCCTTCAAAGAGGAGGACGTAAAATCATCACTCACCCACGAGTAGCCTCCCTTGCCTTTCCATTTTGGCGCCCTTATAGGTCACATGACCGGCCATGCTTGTCACTCTCTCCTTCATCGCCCTGGAGGATGGTTGTGAGGGCACCTGGGTCCCTATATGGCACTTATTGTTTGATATTTTTACCTTTTTACATCTTAATTTCAGCTGTATACAGTTTTTGGTCTCTATATTATGAAAATGGTTTGAAATTATATCCAAATATTACGTACTAGTATTTTGTACGTTGTTTGCCAAGTGTTTCATCTTATGTTTTTTGTTTACATTTGATGACAACGTGTCTGTCCGTGGCTGACCCGCATTGATCATGTCCACCTTGCACTACTACTTGTTCTTCCAGCTCTCGCTGTAATCTTTGTCAGAATTTATCTATTTCTGAATTTAACAATTACATTTTTTATTTTTATCCCGGATATAGTATATTAGGCTCCATCCGTACATATGAATTGGAATATCTTAAGAACCGTTGACTGGATTCTTTTCATATTAGGTACCTAGGTTCATCACAGTAAAAGGAAGGTGCCAGTCAGGTTTGGTTACCTTGACCTTCATTTCAAGGTCACAAGGGGACTTTAACGTTTTACCTGCACGTTAAGCTATCTCAAGAACTATTCACTGGATTTTCTTCATATTCAGTACCAAGCTTTATCTAGGGAAGGCGCAGGGCCCAGTCGATTTTGGTGACCTTCACATAATTTTCAAGGTCATGGCGACACTGAAGATTTCAGCATGTTAACCCGCATGTTAAGCTATCTCAAGAACTGTTTCCTGGATTTTCTTCATATTTAACTCCAAGCTTTATCTAGGGAAGGCGCAGGGCCCAGTCGATTTTGGTTACCTTCACATAATTTTCAAGGTCATGGCGACACTTTGAAAATTTCAGCATGTAACCTACATGTTAAGCTACCTCAAGAACCATTCACTGGATTTTCTTCATTAACCCATTCAACACTGTAGGCCCGGAAAACCGGCCAAGACGTCACCAGTCCCCAGACACCGTAAGCCGGAAAACTGGCCAGGCAGTAGTCGCATCAAAATGATATATAATTTTAGGAACCTAACTAACATATGATTCATTTATCAAATCTGTCACTTTTCATAATGCCTGAAAACACTTATTACATTTCAAATGGCCATATATAATGGACAGAATTAGAATTATAAACTAGTTTTCGCAATGTTATTGAAAAGAAACAATTCTCGGACACATGCTTCCGGCAACGGGCAACGGGTCCACATCAGAGTTGTCAAAGAGCAAAGTAACGATGTTTCGAGATAATAATTACATGAATTGAATAAACGGAAGAATAAAAATCAACAACAGTACTGATAAAAGTTGTCAAATGTACGTTACAACTTACTACTTCCATCTTTATTGTGCGACCGTGTAATGTAATTCAAGTGACATCTCGGCTTTCGTCCGTCGCTCCGAACTTGACGCTTGGACACGATGTTTAATGCTAAAATATATGCATTAAACTTTCTTGTCACATGTCATAACCTAGCACAATACGTCCACTAAGTTCAATTATATACGCATAGGTGGTGATTTTTTGCGTAACACGTTCAGAATAGCATGATTTTACTCAAAATTTTCGTCTGAACCTGCAGGTTTTCGTTTACGACGACAGTATCCATTGCTGTTATCTGATTGGCTGCCTTAGGTCACGTGTCTGATTTTGACCAATCACAACCCATAGCAGACTGTGGCGAAAAAGCGTCTTTAGAAACCAATCTTTATCCAATAAAATCGCTTCTTACAACTGTGAAAATACTCTCGACAAGGGTACAGTGATATTGTTGATGTTCAGAGCTTTCGAACGATACCCGACATTAAACGATTCGCCTCACATGTTTTTCGTACGAAGCTTCGAAAACGGAGGTATTTTCCGTTGTTGTGTCATGTTACCGAGCGGAAAGCAACTGATATCGGGAAATAGGCGACCATACATATTATTTAAGAAATCTTTTTATAATAATTTTCTGATTATGTAATGATGAAAATATAAAAGAAAAAGGTACGGGCATGTTATGACATGTCACAAATGGAAAAAAATCGCCTCATTTTTGCTTCCTTCGCGGTTTATCTGGACATATAAATGTGTAAGCTTGCATTTTCATTAAAAATTAACTTATTTAAGTTGTAGTCGTATTACTTGAATAATATGATAAAAAATAACTTTCATATTTATAAACAGTAGGATTAGACCTTTCAAATGGTGTGTGATATGTAGTAGTAATAATGATTTACGAGCTGATATTTTCATTGATAAACATATGACCTCAGAGTCTCTGGGAACTTGGTGTCATGGCAGTAAATGCCTCTGGTTGACTGGTGTTGAAAGAGTTAACACCAAGCCTTATCTAGGGAAGGCGCAGGGCCCATTCAATTTTGGTGACCTTCACTTAATTTTCAAGGTCACAGAGATACTTTGAAGATTTCAGCATATTAACCTACATGTTATGCTTGTCAGCGTGATACCTCAAGAGCCATTCACTGGAGTTTCTTCTTTTTTGACACCAAGCTTCATCCAGGGAAGGCGCAGGGCCCAGTCACTTAATGGTGACCTTCACTTAATTTTCAAGGTCACAGAGACACTTTGAAGATTTCAGCATGTTAAATCGCATGTTAAGATAGTCATCAAGATATCGCAAAAAATACTCAGTGGATTTCCTTCATATTTGTCACCAAGCTTCATCTTGGGAAGGCCCAGGGCCCAGTCATTCTTTTTCATAGAGATCGTCCTTGGGGTACTTATATGCATTTTCTGCGGCTGAAAATGTCCTGTGACAGTTGTATCAATGTTTTAATAAAAATATTGTACAATAAATAAAATCTTTTTTATCTATTATACGGCCCCCACCCCGTGGAGTTACCTCCCTGCTACGCATGCGCAGCCAACCAGGTAAGCAGGTAGCATTCCCGTGGTTTACGCATGTGTTGCTTTTCCATGGCGGGAAGTTTAGCGTGCCACGTGGTTGTCATATTGCGTTCTTTACCAAGTATTTCTTCCCGTGGTCGCATTCACGTAATTTTCAATGTTTTGTACGTGTATATTTATGCTGCTGGCTCCGCTGTTAGCTACATGCTTGCGTGTTTGCTTTCAGGTGTTTTCTTGATGTTCTGTCTGTGAACAGAGCATTCCCAGAGCTGACCAGCACGACAAGTGCTTATGTTGTCTTGAAAAAGTCTGCCATAATCCCGACGTTTGCGAGCTGTGCATGGGCTTCTCTCCCCCCCTCCCTTTCCTTTGCTTCCCCCGTCTCGATCCCTTAGCCTGGAGGCATCGTAGATCCGTTGCCTCTAGCTTCGGGTCCGGACGCCTCGGCTATCCTGGAGGGGGAGGGTTCACTCCCAGTCCCCCTCTCGGTGTTGGCGCAGGGTCCGTTGAGGATTCCTGGGGTTCCGGTCCCTGCGCCGCCCCGCCCCATGAGACCGGAGGAACCAGTTCTGCCTGGTCTTCCTCTCGTGTCTCGGGACCGGGGTTCGAGTGTGGTGTCGGGTGCCGGAGCGGGGAGTTCCTTCATTTTTTCCCTTCCCTCAGTGTCTTGTGCTAGACCTCCTACCGGGTTGAGGTTCGGGTCCTCTTTGCGCGGAAACCCAGCCTCTGACTCGGGCTCAGGTGCCGAGTCCATGGACATTGGGGAGGTCGAGGAGCCGGAGGGCACTTTCCGTTTCTCGACGGCTCTGCGGGAGGTACGGCAACATATTGCCGAGTTAATTCCCTAGTCCGCGGTACATACCAGTCACTCGGACTCATCTGAGGCAACCCTCGCAGACACTGCTCCGCATCTTGCCGTCCCTGGTGCAGGACGTGATGGATCCTCTCCTGGTATGGAGACGCCTCCGGTTCGACTTATCCGAACTTGTCAAGAGGTACCAGCTGGGGGACGATTCACTGTTCTTTGTACCGGTGGTCGACGAGTGTGTGTTTACTTCGGTCGCCCTGGGGGGAGGCTCTGCTTCCTCTGGTGCAGCCCCGGTTGCCAAGCAAGGGCGTTTAGTGCCACCGTTTGCCCTTGCGGACGCCCCCCTGCGGCAGGCTTACCGGACCTACGAGGAGGTCTATTGGAATGCCATGCAGCAGGTCTGGGTGGTGACCCACGAGGCGGAGGGGAACGCTGGGGACGTGTCCCCGCATGTCGTTCTCTTACGCCAGTTATCCGAAGTTCAGGCCCACCTAGCGCGACTCCTTGCGGTCAGCGGCGTCTACGGTGATGTGCGCAGTCATGGGGATGCGCAATCTGTGGCTGTCGACGTCTCGCTACTCGGCAGCTACACAGCAGACCTTGCTGGCCCTTCCGTTACGTCTGGGAGCGACGTTGTTTCCTGGGGCTCAGCAGGTCATATGGGAGGCTGCTGCAGCAGCTACCTCCTTCAAGGATTCTAAGGCCTTGTTGGAGCACCCGCGGGCTTCTCGCTCCCGCGCTCCCGTCACGGCTTCTTCATCCGGGGTGCAGCCTAAACCCGCGTCTGCCGGTTGGCTTAGGCCGCTGAGCAGGGGCAGGCGGAGGAGCCATCCCCGTCTGCCCCAACCTCCCGTTAACCCACCAGGCTGTCGCCGTGGGTCCGTCCCAGTCAGTTCATCTACTCGGGACCACTCACACTCTCTTACCACACTTCCCAGTGGGGGGCCACCTCTCTCTATTCCTACCGGAGTGGAAGAAGGCTACCAGCAACACTTGGGTGCTTTCCACCGTCAGTGTCGGCCATCTACCACTGTGGAAGCGAGGCCCGCCAGAATTCACCGGCATACGTCGCACTCCGGTTCCGTCCTGTCCGGTCCGGTCAGGGCTGGTATACTGCGCGGGTTCAGGCTTTGCTGGACAGGTCCGCAATAGAGCGCATACCACCGGGTGAGGAACGGGTGGAATTTTATTCCACGTACTTCCTGGTTCCCGAAGAAAGACGGAGGGTTCCGTCCCATTCTCAACCTCAAGGGGTTGAATCGCATGCTAGAGGTTCCATCCTTCAAGATGGAGACACTTCGCTCGGTGATCTCCTCTGTTCAGCCCGGCGATTGGCTTACCTCGATCGATCTAAAGGATGTGTATCTACATGTGCCCATTCATCCATCGTTCAAGCAGTACCTCCGGTTCTCTTACGACGGGATGATTTACCAATTCACGGTGCTTCCCTTCGGCATATCCACTGCCCCCAAGGTGTTCACCAAGCTCATGTTAGTGCCAGCTACCCTCGCTCGATCGCAAGGAAGGCGTTGTTACCCTTACCTCGATGACTCGATGACTGGTTGCGAGCATAGTTTCTACTCACACGGTGATAGACATTCTAGTTCGACTGGGGTGGATCATAAACCTCAAGAAATCCGACTTGGTACCCACCCAGGACTTGGTTTTTCTCGGGGCGCGGTTCCAAACTCAAAAGGATCTCGTCTCCCTGTCGCCCGACCGGGTCACCAGAGTACGGGAGATGGTGTCTTCATTCCTCTCGCAGCCCCAGGCCCCAGCGCGGACTTGGCTACGTCTACTGGGCCATATGGCGGCGACTATCTCTGTAGTGTGGCGGGCGCGGTTGAGGATGCGCCCTATACAGCAAGCTTTGGAGAGTCTGTGGGCTCACTCGGAGGATCTGGAGCAGAGTCTCACAGTCCCCGGGTGGTTGTCTCCTCACCTTCAGTGGTGGACCAATGTCGGGAATCTCTCCAAGGGGATCCCTTTGGAAATCCCTACGCCAGCTCTTACAGTTCAAACCGATGCGTCCCTCACGGGCTGGGGGGTGTTCTGGGCAGTCTGTCGGTGTCCGGACTCTGGTCCGAAGCCGAAGCCGAAGCCCGCCTTCACATCAACGTCTTGGAGCTGAGAGCTGTGCGGTTGGTTTTCGAGCGCTTCCGGGAGCATGTTCAGGGCCAGGTGGTTCTTCTTCAGTTGGACAACCGTACGGCCATGACGTACATCCTGAAGCAAGGCGGCATGGTGTCCCTAGCGCTCCTTCGAGAGACGTGGGAGTTTCTCCTCTGGTGCGACCAGTGCGACTGTCAGGTGCTTCCTGTTTATCTCCCGGGGCTGGAGAACGTGCGAGCAGACGCTCTCTCTTGCGGGATCCTGGCCCCCCATGAGTGGATGCTCGACCGGCAGATATTCGGAGTTATCTCCCAGTTGTACGGATCGTTCCAGTTGGATCTGTTTGCGTCCGGCGGGACGAATCAGATACCCGTGTTCTGCTCTCGAATACCGGACCAGAGGGCGTTGGCTTCCGGCGCTTTCCTGCTTGATTGGACGGGCAAAGTGCTCTGGGCGTTCCCGCCGCTACCACTCATTCCCCGGGTCCTCTCCCAGCTGTCCACCCAGCCAGCTCGGCTACTTGTGCTACTGGCACCGCTATGGCCGTCACAGAGCTGGTTTCCGGTAATTCTCAGGTTTCTGGGTCAGCCTCCTGTTCTATTACCTTTGCGACCGGACATTCTCACTCAGAACGTTGCGCCATACCCCAATCCAAGGATTCAGTGGGTGGCTTGGCCTCTGTCAGGTCTAGCCTCGAAGCACGCGGAATTCCTGCAGCAGTTGCAGACACAATTCTGGCGGGATTCGACAAACGTTCAGTATGAGGATAGGTGGTCCCGCTATGCAGGCTGGTGATTGCAGATCCCTTTTCTGCGGATTTAGTCCGAGTATTGGAGTTTTTGCAAGTTCGTTTGGACCCCTGTCAATGGTGCTCTTCTGGGGCAGCACCCTCTCGTGCAGCGCGTTTTAGCTGGCGTGGATCGGGTTCGACCTGCTGTCAGGCGAACCAGCCCAACTTGGGATTTGTCAATCGTGCTAGATTGGCTCTCCGGTCCTACATTCTCACGTCTATCGGCTATTTCCATTCAGTTGTTTATATGGAACGCTGTATTTCTGGTGGCGGTAAAATCTGGGTGTAGGGTCGGCGACTTACATGCTATGTCAACAGACCCAGCGCTGACTGTGTTCCATCCAGATCGTGTCAGTATTCGCCTCCCGGATACTTACCGCCCGAAGGTCGATCACGCTTTCCATGTGACAGCTCCTATCGAACTTCCTACTCTTACCCAGCCTTCCACATCGGGGACCTCTCCTACGAGCACTCACCCGTTGGATGTCCGCAAGACTCTCAAGGTCTATATCTAACGAACACAGGGGATCCGTAAGGGTACCCATCTGTTCTGCTGTTACGGTGGCGGGAAGGCATGGGTGCCGGCGAGCAAACAGACCCTATCTCGCTGGCTTGTTTCGGTCATTTGTGCTGATTATCAGGCTAAGGGCAAGCATCTCCCTGAGGGGTTGAAGGCTCACTCGGTCAGAGCAGTAGCCATGTCAAAAAGCTTTTGCATCGGCACTACCCACTGAAGAGATATGCTCTGCCGCTATTTGGAGCCGGCCTAACACTATCAACTCGATACACATTCACGTGATCGTGCGCGCTTTGGCCGTTCTGTTCTCTCCAGTGGACAGTGTCCTGCCACCCTGACCGAGTGAGTCTTGGTTATCTGGTTAGTTGACGCTGTTTTCAATTGTGTTTTATTGATATGTCCGCTGTTGTGTGATCTAACTAGGGTACGCTTTCCCATCCTCATCCAAGAACTCGGAAGTCCAACCCTGAAACTACTAGAGTGGTCGAACCTTCTCGTCCATCCGCACACCAAGCAAGCTCACTGGAATCGTTCCAACTACACGTATGGACTGTATCAAAGCTTGCCTAAAGAAGAGAGGATACTCCGCCAGTTCGGCAAAGGCAGTAACATTTGCCCTAGGAGATCGATTCACACTTTGTATGATGACAGTAGGAAGAGATTTTAACTATATGCACGGCGGAAAGCATTTACTGCAACTAAAACATCTCATCCTCAAGTGGCGGAATACTTGTGTCATCTGCGACAGACGAGGTGTTTAAAAGGTTCAACACTCTCACCCTACTGCTCGCCCTAGCAACGGCGGCATGGATGTCGGAAATACATGCTCTAGATTTTGAGCGAACACGATTTGAAACAAGACATCGTGATATCGTACATCTTGGACTGAGATGGGATTTTATTGAAAGAATCAGCTGCCTAGCCAGCCTAGCCTGCCATATCCCAGCGTTATCTACAGTCCTTGGTCCAGAGGATCCACAAGATTTATCCTTGTGTCCAATTAGAGATTTAAAAATGTACCTACAATGGACAAAAACAAGGAGATGAAAATTCAAGCGCCTATTCATCCCCTTATCTATGGAGACTCCCATGGAAGTCTCATGAACAACCATATCAGTTTGGATGAGAACCGTAATACTAAGGGCCTATAAAGCAGCAGGACTTGAGCCTCCATGAGCCTCAAATCCACACGAAGTCAGAGCCCTGGCATCTACTCTCGCTCTGCATGGAAATTGCTCAATTACAAAAATAATGGAAGGCGGCTTTTGGAAATCTGATACAGTATTTGCCAACCATTACCTCAGAGACATCGCCACCGAGGACGTCTCAGGCATTCACCCAAGATTGGCCACTTGTAGCCCAACAACTAACGGTTCCACAAAAGTGCTGAGAAATTCTCACCCTGTATCACGTGACTCTGAGGAGTAAATAGAAATTACTCGTACATAAATTAAAGTGTGGCATCTCCACTTGATGTATGCATCAAGACATGGAGTTGCTAAAGATAACTAGTAGGACACTAGTATATCTATATCCACACTAAAAAGTCAGAAGAACCTTTCGTAAAAAAAGTCTGACAAGTTGTGGTCCCCCCAAGTGATCAGAGGAAAGTTGGAAGAACAGGATCGTCATAGTTCCTGTGTGTGTGTGTGTGTGTGTGTGTGTGTGTGTGTGTGTGTGGGTGTGTGTGTGTGTGTGTGTGTGTGGGTGTGGGTGGGTGGGTGGTGGGTGGGTGGGGAGATACAGGAGGTAAAAGAACAGCCAGTGAATCTAGGAAGTGGCCTGACCTACCACCGATTCCATCGGATTCTGTTAGAATGTAAGCATGAGTCAGGATATGGGAAAATATGTAAATTTCTGAATAAAATTGAGATTTTAAATACTTATCCTGACTCATGAGGTCAGCCCTCCCAACCTCCCCTCTCCCGGCACTCTGGATTTCCCTGTAAATCTGGGTGTCAGGTTTAAATTCAGAGAGTGACAAGCTTGGCCGGTCATGTGACCTATAAGGGCGCCAAAATGGAAAGGCAAGGGAGGCTACTCGTGGGTGAGTGATGATTTTACATCCTCCTCTTTGAAGGGAACTTCAAGGGATTTCAAGTGTCTCACTATCTTTCGGATAGAAGAAGGAGACAAGCATATAAGCATGAGTCAGGATAAGTTTAAAATATCATTTTTATTCAGAAAATTACATTTTTCAAGCGAACCCTATAGAGTTATGTCCCTTGGAGCGCTCTTTACGATTATCCTACGCACAACTTGTGATTGAAACCAGTTCAGCAAACACCAACAACACTGCGTGCCACAGTTGTCGATGTCCAGAGCAATTGTTTCAATTATCAATTTCAGGCAAATCGTAAGGGATAATAAGTCTTTTGTTGCATCAATAGGAAGCTAAAGCGAGTGAATATGTCCCAATATGTATCAGGGCTCGATTTAGTGCTTTGTTACTTGCACTGGTGCAACCCAATATTACAAAGTGCAACCTAGTTATGAGTCTAACTTGCACCAGGTGCAAGTCAATTTTTGAGTGGGTAAACTTCTGAATAAAACATCTAAACAATTCAATGTCATATTTCTGATATTACATATTGCAATAAAACAGTGCAACTTGAATTTGACTGGTGCAATTAGGTTTTTATCTTAGGTTGCACCTGGTGCAAGTGGGTTAATATCTCTTAAATCGAGCCCTGTGTATAATATTTGGCATTGTGCCTTTAAGTGTCATATATTGAACAGGGGTGGAAATAACCCATTGCCCGACGTCCGAGTCCAGTGTTTTTTTTCTGTCGGGCAAGCAAATTGTATATCACACTGTACCTGTGTCCAGTTGACTTTCCAATGTTAATTATGATGTTTATTTGAAAAAGTCAACTAGAAAACGTCAGGTATAGTGGAAAAATTATCTGGGCAAGTGATTTTACATGTGCCACTGTTCCGGAGTACACTATCAATTTTAAAGTTATTTCGACCCCTGTTGAAGTCTTTCTGGTATGATATTTGTCTTGTAATGTTTATATATCAAACCAGGAGTCAGGGTGGAGTTTGTCATGTACAACAGCTGGACCCAGCAACAACATGGTGCAGTCATACTCTGCCTGTTGCGAAATGGTTTGTAGACGTATGTTATTATTATAGGATATTTATATAGCGCGCACATATCCACACACTAGTGCATGCTCAAGGCGCTGGTATTTTTTCCCTCGATCATTGGATGTCAATCTCAATGGCACATCGCATTATCAATCTCAACTCCCTGGGGAGTATACAACTCTTGCAGCCACTAGGCGCACCGAGTTATTGTGGCTTTCTCATCCTAACGAGGTTGGTTTCATGGGACATTGTTTCTGTTGTAGATTGTGGGAAATCTCCTCTACTATCGGTACCTCACCCCGACAATCGCCGCCCCCGACGTCTTCGACATCATCACTGTTGGCGCAGATAAAGCTTTAACCAACGATCAGAGGATAAACCTGGGATCAATTGCCAAAATCCTGCACTTCGCTGCATCAAATATAGGGGGTAACACTCTCAGTTCTTTTTATGTTGCAAGTTATAAAAATCAGAATTGGTGAGAAGAGACACCAAACACGGTGGTTAGAGCATGTACACACATGGCTGATGTAGGGGATACATGTGTCTTCACACAGTCATGCAGTGATCATTCTAGATCGCACCCTTGCATCATTCGCGCAGCGCTATTTAACATAGCGCACCGTACAGGTACTGGCGGATCTTATCTGCGCATCCATAAACGTTAATCTGAAACTCATCATGAGTTTGTTTTCACTTGACAACTCAAGCAAGTACGTCTTTGGAAAACAACAATGCACCTTTTTGACATGACGCACAATATTTTCTAAGTGACCCACACAACTGAGGGCTGGTGGGCCATGGGCTCACTTTTTAGAAATGCTGGAATGAACACTGGTCATGCACGCTCCACTGCCCTCCACGCTCCACTCCACCACAGCGCACACACAGACACACTGTTGTGATACGTTTATAGTTTTGTCTCACAAATCTTTTCGACAATATTTTCCAGAAGACTGTTCTGATGTTATTCCATTATAACTACTTCACTTGAGCATGTTTAGTGCCACACATGAGTCAGTGACGTTGTTAGCTCCCCTTAGGTGAAGGTGAGACTGCCATGTATGTCAGGATGTAGATTTCAGAACCGTCAGATAATTGTTGACTTCCTTTTCCAGTTTGGGGGAGAGAGTTCCTACTTGGCCAGTATGAATGACTACATCAGGGTGGCCCACGACAAGTTCAAGTGAGTCATTCAAAACTGTTTATGCAGTAGCAGAACTATCAAGTGTAATAACTTCAAAATATTTGCATATTTGTATGACTGAGAGAAGATTTATGGGTTCGTTAGGTAACCTTGAATCAGTATATCTATTTCAATACTGGAAAGCTTGCACAGAACACCATTGCTTTGATATGCCCCTCAGATGTAGATGCTAATGGCATTCATAAAAGGATATATCAAAGATCAAACACAACATAACAGTGCGATCTTATTTTATTTACATTTGAAGCTGGTCATGTACATTTGTTGTCAATAACCTTGTTAGTTGTCATGAGCTGCTGGTGATTACAGGAAGTACTGCCTGGCGGCCTGCGATGTGGAGGAGCCGGAGGTCAAGTTCAACATCGACCAGTACACAGACGTCACCATGATCACCAAACCTGTTGTCTACATGTCGGTGCAGGAGATTGTCGACACACATCAGGTGAGATATCACCGAGTATTCCTGTCTGTGGAGAAAGTGATGATAGACTTGACCTTGATGTTGATGTATATTCATATGAATACATGTTATATGCCAATCAAACAGAAAATAATCACAAGTAAAGAGAGGGTCAATATTTGGGTTTAAACAATCTGCATCTTTCAGACACCTTGCTGATATCATGGTAAGTTGTAGACGTCACCCCATCGTGTTATCCATGGATGTTGTTGTGTTGTTACAGCTGCTGCTTCAGCACCAAGATGCCATCGCCCCGGAACACCAGGATGTGCTGCATGAACTCCTGGAGGATCTAGGGGAGGTGCCCACCATCGATGAGTTGCTGGGTGAGTGGAGGGAACTGGTCTAGTCAATATACAGCTTCTCTGTTCAGTGGCCAATGTTGATAACAAGAATAAAGGACTTATCAAAAGGGATGTCACTTACTTGAATGTATCTTGAAAAACAATGCTTTTTGCATGTGATGATTTGAATTGGCATTTGTTTTCATGAGAAAACAGTTTGCATTGGGAACTTAAGAACAAATTTAGAAGGATATGACCCACAACTCAGCTGATGTATTGTGTTCGGGTGAGCAGGTTAATCCTTGTTCAGGAACTGTCATTTCACTGGATGACCTTTCCAGTTGTGTTTTCTTGGAGAGTGCAATAAATTGATAGGTGAGTAAATTTGATAAGCATGAAATATATAAGACTTAGATGTTAATGATATCACATAGACATATGTTGGACCTCCTTCAGGCACAGAGTTGACGGGAGACGAAACGACAAACGATGACCTACGTGCCCAGTTGTCCAAGACGGAGTTGTCCATGACGTTGTCCAGCAAGTTTGATGTTCAGCACGACGACAAGGCAGACATGAAGACACTCATGATAAGGTTTGATATGTGCTCATGTATTTGTGTCTAATCATTATCCTGAACACTGTCCTGCCTGGCTTGGATCTATTCCATTTTGCATATCTTGCTTTGATGACAAACATCCATATTCAAATAAAAATACTGCTTTTTAGAAAAATCTGTATTAATCGATTGCAGTCTTTTCGAGTAGAGAAACTGAATTCATCATGGGATACAGTTCAGTATGTTCAATTTGAGTTGCAACAACCCTACTATGCAGAGTCTTTGAAGGGCATATAGAAGCGATACACATAAAGGTTCGAATTTATAATGTCAACTTCTTTATATTACACTACTATGTACATCTTCTCATCATAATTAGACACCAGAAGTAGAACAGAAACAAGTCTGTATTGAATTACACTAGTTATGCCTGTGTCTCGTATTGAAGCATGTTCTTTGCATATCTTGACTTCTGTTGTTTGAGGGGCTGTGGGGTAGCCTAATGGATAAAGCGTTGGCTCGTCACGCCGAAGACCCGGGTGTCCCCCGCTGTGATGTTGCTGGAATATTGCTAAAAGCGGCGTAAAACCAAACTCAGTCAGTCAGTCTGTTGTTTGAACTTGCCGCCTTTGTGGAGTAAACTGAGACACAATTGATGCTGTAATCCAACTGCTGTCAGTATGTGAAATATGTTAGCCATCAAGCTGATTTTATCAGTTGGAGCCAACAACCAAATAGTACAGTAAACTAGGTTTGTAACAAACACTTATAATGAATGAACTGGCATATATATCAAACTGTATTCGTTGTTGTCCGTGGCGACTTGCTGTTTATTTGAGTCACAATGTGTATAAGGAAGGCCGAGGGCACCCTTAGCAGGAGTCAGGGAGGAATAACCCATGTATACATTCTGTTTGTTGTAGTTTTAGTTTCTGTTTGTTGTAGGGGTGGTGGGGTAGCCTAGTGGTTAAAGCGTTCACTCGTCACGCCAAAGACCCGGGTTCGATTCTCCACATGGATACAATGTGTTAAGCCCACTTCTGGTGTCCCCGTTGTGATATTGCTGGAATATTGCTAAAAGCTGTGTAAAACTAAACTCACTCACTCACTGTTTGTTGCTGTTTTTCAGGACAAAGCGCATGATTGTTGATGTGATAGCATGTCAGCCGGGTGACGATCTGATCCAGGTGCTTGACATCCCATCCAGTGAAACACAGGTAGTGATGATAGCATTGTGTAGTCCGAGTCAAACTTATTTTATTTCATTTGCTGATATTTTAATCAGTAAAATTGTTTCTCTGTTGCAAGGTTGGTCCCGCGGCATAAGTTAGTAATTGCTCAAACACTCTCTTAGGTGATTACCCATAAGGCACTGGTGCTTTTGTGTTCTACAGGAGGAAATCCACCAGGCGCTAGTGAAGAAGCGTGAGATGATCGATCGCAAGATGACGGAGAACAAGGAGAAAGGGAAACTGGTCCGCCATGCTTCCATCCTTGGAGACACCAGGTACGCTGTTGTTCAATCCTCTCTTGACATATGACTGGAACCTATACTGTGTACTTGTACTAAAACTGATGGTTTGTTTTTGACGCTGTAGTAGCCTTGTAGTGCAAAGGGACTGTCTGATCTAGTACCCTGTGGTATAGTGCCCTGTACTGTCTGATCTAGTATCCTGTGGTATAGTGCCCTGTACTGTCTGATCTAGTATCCTGTGGTATAGTGCCCTTTACTGTCTGATCTAGTATCCTGTGGTATAGTGCCCTGTACTGTCTGATCTAGTATCCTGTGGTATAGTGCCCTGTACTGTCTGATCTAGTATCCTGTGGTAAAGTGCCCTGTACTGTCTGATCTAGTATCCTGTGGTATAGTGCCCTGTACTGTCTGATCTAGTACCCTGTGGTATAGTGCCATGTACTGTCTGATCTAGTACCCTGTGGTATAGTGCCCTGTACTGTCTGATCTAGTATCCTGTGGTATAGTGCCCTTTACTGTCTGATCTAGTATCCTGTGGTATAGTGCCCTGTACTGTCTGATCTAGTATCCTGTGGTATAGTGCCCTGTACTGTCTGATTTATTGCAATATAGTGTCTGATTATCTGTCCTGTACTGTCTGATGTAGTGCCCTGTGCAGTTGTTACTGGTATAATCCCCAGTAGTGTCTAAACTAGTACCCAGTGATCAAGTGACCTCTAGTCTCTGATGTAATGCCCCAGTTTCTGTAGTGTCTGATGTAGTTCTCTGCAGTGTCTGATCTAGAACCTTGTGTCTGATCAAGTGCCCTCTAGTCTCTGATGTAGTGCCCCACAATTTCTGTAGTGTCTGATGTAGTGCCCTGCAGTGTCTGTTCTAGTACCTTGTGTTTGATCAAGTGCCCTCTAGTCTCTGATGTCTGATGTAGTGCCCCACAGTTTCTGTAGTGTCTGATATAGTGCCCTTTGATCAAGTGACCTCTAGTCTCTGATGTAGTGCCACAGTTTTTGTAGTGTCTGATGTAGTTCCCTGCAGTGTCTGATATAGTACCTTGTGTCTGATCAAGTGCCCTCTAATCTCTGATGTCTGATGTAGTGCCCCAGTTTCTGTAGTGTCTGATGTAGTGCCCAGCAGTGTCTGATATAGTACCTTGTGTCTGATCAAGTGCCCTCTAATCTCTAATGTCTGATGTAGTGCCCAAGTTTCTGTAGTGTCTGATGTAGTGCCCAGCAGTGTCTGATCTAGTACCTTGTGTCTGATCAAGTGCCATCTAATCTCTGATATAGTGCCCCACAATTTCTGTAGTGTCTGATGTAGTGCCCTGCAGTGTCTGTTCTAGTACCTTGTGTTTGATCAAGTGCCCTCTAGTCTCTGATGTCTGATGTAGTGCCCCACAGTTTCTGTAGTGTCTGATAAAGTGCTGTCTGATGTAGTGCCCCACAGTTTCTGTAGTGTCTGATGTAGTGCTCTGCAGTGTCTGATCTATTACCTTGTGTCTGATGTAGTTCCCTGCAGTGTCTGATCTAGTACCTTGTGTCTGATCAAGTGCCCTCTAGTCTCTGATGTAGTGCCCCACAGTTTCTGTAGTGTCTGATAAAGTGCTGTCTGATGTAGTGCCCCACAGTTTCTGTAGTGTCTGATTTAGTGCCCTGCAGTGTCTGATCTATTACCTTGTGTCTGATGTAGTGCCCTGCAGTGTCTGATCTAGTACCTTGTGTCTGATGTAGTGCCATGCAGTGTCTCATCTAAGCCCTGCCATTTGCAGGTTGCCCTTGGAGAACATGAAGGGAAAGATCAAGAAGAATTTACAGACATTAGAAATAGCAGGGATGGTATCCAAGAAGAACAAATACCAAGAACTGACCAACTCCATCGTACAGGTATGTCATTTGTGGAGTGAACCGTGAAGCTTTAAGGTACAAATACTTCTCTTTTGTGGACTTCCATGACAGACATCACAATGCATGTTTTCAGGATATTCGCAACCAGAGGCGGTATCGCAACAACAGGAAGCAGGAGCTGATGAGACTCAGGACGACGTGCAAGAGTTTAGCAAACAAACGATCATTCTACGAGTCCCAGATTGACTACTACAACCAGTATGTGAAGACATGTCTTGCTAACTTACAACAGAAAGCCAAGTAAGTGATGATTTAAGTCTTTTACCCTTGCCACATTTCTTCTTGTCATGTCAGTGTATTAGAGTGAGTGAGTGAGTTTAGATTTACGTTGCACTCAGCAATATTCCAGCTATATGGCGGCGGCCTGTAAATAATCGAGTCTGGGCCAGACAGTCCAGTGATCAACAGCATGAGCATCGATCTTCACAATATGGAACCGATGACATGTGTCAACCAAGTCAGTGAGCCTGACCACCCGATCCCGTTAGTCGCCTCTTACGAGAAGCATGGGTTACTGAAGATCAGTTCTAGGCCGGATCTTAATGGGTCAGAGTATTAGAAGGAATGATTTAGGTTGTCCTAATGTAAGGGTCAAACATCTGCTTTATGGTTTCTGGCATGTGTTTTATGTAGGGATTAATGACCTGTGATCAACATGTGTCAACAAATGTGTTTCAGGAAGCACAAGAAACCAGGCTTGTTCCGAAAACAGGCGGACAACCAGAAGGTTCATGGGTCAGTGAGTTACAGCGGGGCCAGGCTCTATGAGAAGGGTGTCGTCCTGGAGATACAGGGCCTCCCACAGAATCAGTGAGTATACCACAGCCTAGCAACCAGAAGGTTCATGGGTCAGTGACTTACAGCGGGGCCAGGCTCTATGAGAAGGGTGTCGTCCTGGAGATACAGGGCCTTCCACAGAATCAGTGAGTATACCACAGCCTAGCAACCAGAAGGTTCATGGGTCAGTGACTTACAGCGGGGCCAGGCTCTATGAGAAGGGTATCATCCTGGAGATACAGGGCCTCCCACAGAATCAGTGAGTATACCACAGCCTAGCAACCAGAAGTGTCTGGCTGAGACAGCCTCTCAAAGTACAGCCTCTCAAGGAATATCTAAATACTGGCTGACAGTGTAATTTACTGGTGCTTTTTATTGTTATTGCCTGGGGCGGGCAAGGGCAGGGCAAGGCAGGGCATGGTAGAAGTACACAGGCAGACTGGTTATATTTATATGCTGATGCTTTCCATGCAGATTCAAAAACGTGCTGTTTGAAATCGCCTCAACTGACAACCCTGGTGTGTTTGAGGTGAATGCCAAGTTCATGGGCGTCCAAATGGATAAAGTGGAGCTTGTCTTCCAGGTGAGAATCTGTAGATATCAGCACTGGACTCTCAAAAGAAGAGAAAATTAAGTATAAAACTGATTGGGGGTCCTTATGTTACAAACATTCAGGGCGTCAAATATTTTCCCCTATAAGTCTCAACTCTTAGTTCTATAATGCATCAATTAATGATGATCTGTTTGTTTAATTATCTGTCATCAAATTTTTTCCAGATTGTGTCTTTAACACTAATTGTTTTTCTTCTCATGAAACCTTAAGCTTTCAACAATCTCTCACAGAGAGATGTGTTCCTGTAGTATTTATCTTCTCAATCCCAGCAGGATGTGAGCAGTGAGTAATTGTCAGTTGCCGTTCTTTCAGGACCTGTTGCAGCTGCAGTACGAGGGTGTTGCAGTCATGGTGATGTTCGGCAAGGCCAAGATCAACGTCAACCTCCTCATCTTCCTCCTCAACAGGAAGTTCTACGGCAAACAGTTGGGGAAATAGTCACATGCTGCATGTAACAACTCATTCACCATCAACAAACCTTATTTCATTGTGATCATCCTCTGGACCCTGGAGAAAGGAACTCATTCGGCACTACACACGATTATGGAAAAGGTTGATTTTGTGATAGTGGAGTATTTGTAAACAAACTGTTTTCTGAAGCCGAACTAAGTGTAAAGAACAATGTCTTTCAAGGATCAGGAGCTGTGAAATTGTCACTGGTGTCAAAGAAAACTCGATGTCTCTTGATGAGGCAGATTTATTAGTAGTGACTCGAGCAGTTCATTAATTATCGTTATCTGTGTTTCTGTATAATATTACGACACGTAGCAACCCATACTGTATATCTTGTCCTATCTTCTGACTTGCCACATTCATTACACCAATGGTTTGTTATCATGCATTTGTTAGCTCTGTTGATATATTGCACACAATGTAGATAACCATTATTTCCCAATTGTATGGCTCGAACGTATACATATATATTCCTATTCTTTTATCACCTGCTAAATTATGAAATATATATTATTAGTTTCAAAACACTGCTTTTAATATCGACTTGTTCATATGACAAGCGTCCCTATTTTGTATATGATGTTTCTAGTGCAATACTTCCTTTCAACTGTCCACTGTCTGCTAGCTGCTGACCACAGGTCAGGTAGTTCTGCTCTCTCTTTGATCTGTTTGTTGGAGGCATTTCCCCTGACTGTCTGCTAACTAGTGATCAGAAAGGTCCGGTACTGCTGCAGTCTTTTAGAGTGATCTCCCTTCATCTCAGCAGTCAGTCCAATGGTCTGCCGGTGTACATGAACAGGGCCACTAGTGAACCAGTGTTGTTGGGTGGAGTGCCTGTCATCAGCTTCTGTCATCCTTTCTCATCTGTCATCCTTTCTCTGAACACTGCTTTTGTCATTCTGTATGATACACCACCAGTTCATGCTCATACACCACAATGAAGACCTACATGTTGCGTCTAGAGCTGGAATTGTCTTGCCATTTCCTGAGTTGTATGTATATCTCCATCTTGTTATATAGCATCATAGAGGTGAAATCTACACTGTTGACGTATACAACTTGTGTTATCCAAGAGCAGGGCTATCTCTGGATCTGATTTTATGTCCTTTTGCAACGTTTTACTATATGTCATGTGTTGAATCTCCTATTCTAGTGCTTTAAGTATTTTAAGACAAATGGGACCAAGATTTTACACCATTTTTCCAAATTGATATATTTTGGATGTATATTTTGATAACAAGTTTAGATTGTATTGTGATTTGGAATGGGACCAATATGAAGAGACAGTTTCATGATGATGACAATTTCCACTGCAGCTTGTGTGCTTGACTTGTTCCTGGAGGGCATAATGTTACTGTTTGTTGTTAACTCTGTTTGAAGTCAAGCTCTTTGTTATTTTCTTGAATAAAGATCTTTGCCTTGCAGTAGGTATTGCTAAGTTTGGATGTGGGTGTTTCTCTTCTCTTGCCAGTGTTATGGAGCAATCCAGAATGAGTGATCGACATAATACAGAAACATTCTTACCATTAGTCATTGAAAACTTTCAAAACAAACTATAGATTGTTTTGGGTATGTCATACTTACACTTAATTATTTATAAAGCTTTAAAAAATAAATTAAAATCAAGGTTCTCAGGTTGAATGAAATAACTTGGCTTTTCTTGGTGTTTAGAACCCTCAGAAATTAATCCTTACTTATAAAGAACATACTTCTTATACTAAACAATATTGGCGACCGGGCTGCAAGCGTCAGTTCTCTAAATACGATGCCAGAGAACCAATTGTTTTTGTTTTTTTAAGCTTGAAGCAGTTGTATATATGACACATGGTGCTATTAGACTAGTGGGTCTGTTGATTCCCAAGAGTCTGTTGCTGGCTGACCAGCAATGTGTACCAAAAGTGCATAGACACCCTCGTCCCTTCTGCAGCTGCACTCCGATACCACTACTGCCTTTGTGTGTATATGAGCCACACACAGGATCCCGGTCCTGGAATCTCAGCTGGCTGGACGGCGCTAGTTCATGTGAGGCTAGCAACCCACAGCATCCTAGATCTCTCTATTTCCTGCATTATCTGTGTAGTCACTATATTTATATTATAAGCTATATGTTATTTTAGAAACATGTAGGCTGTTTATGCATTGGAATTATCACAGACAAACGTTTATTGGCTCTTTTGTAATTTATCGGTTCTGTAAACTCAAGCTTAAGTCCATGCTTATATTTTACAGCTGACTTACCACTGTGTATATGACAGACCAGAGCTGCGTGTGGGACACGGTGCCGACACGACCAACACTAGAACATGGTCAGGTGTATACACTTGAACATAGTTTTGTCTAATGTCTAATAATTTTAAGAACATTTGCTGTTAGCAGATTTTAGAAATTTGTTTTATATTTCCTTGTCCAATGTTATTTCATTAAGCAATACAGTCAAATGAAATTTTCAAGGAGTGTTTGTTTTCATTATTGTGCATGGTTGGTGACAAATGTAATCCTTTTACTTCCTTAGTATACATATAAAGTCAGTATTTGACATGAAAATTCATTGAATACAAACTAGTCTGCAGCAAACTGGATCTCAGACCATCACAACTGCATCTGCCACATCCTATAATAACCCCAGTTAAATCACTTGAAATATTATATCATATATGACAAACTTATTTGACAGACAACTGATGAATGAAAATCAGTATTGTTCTACCAGTCTTATTGATATGTGCCACACAGTAATCTGTGTTTTCCTTTGTAATGCTGGCATACAGTTCTCGATTAATTTGGGGTATATTGTTTCATAGTGAAGACAATTTCATGAGAAAATACTTGCGATCCCAAACTTTTTCAATATGAAGATGAATAAATTGCCTGTGATTCAGTGCCATTTAATTTGATAATTCCTTAAAGAAAAACACCCACTTATAGACTATTGAGTCTTCTCTGTACAACTTTGCAGGGAAATGACAAGGGATTCTGCTGTGACTATTTGTTATTCTTAATTGCTGGGAAACTATTTCCTGTCAACTTAAGCACACACAGAAAAGAAATTGTTTTCCTTGCCATGTGCATACACAGTGAATATACTGCATTTGGATCAGTTGATAGCTGACAGTGAAGTATGTGAGACGACAGCCATTACACAGAAATAATGGTTAGGATGTAACAGAGGAAGGATAACCATTGTTTGATATCTGGGAGAGTTACCTTGTTCCACAAAACCATTGTTTGATATCTGGGAGAGTTACCTTGTTCCACAAAACCATTGTTTGATATCTGGGAGAGTTACCTTGTTCCACAAAACCATTGATATCTGGGATACCTTGTTCCACAAAACCATTGTTTGATATCTGGGAGTTACCGTGTTCCACAAAACCATTGTTTGATATCTGGGAGAGTTACCGTGTTCCACAAAACCATTGTTTGATATCTGGGAGAGTTACCTTGTTCCACAAAACCATTGTTTGATATCTGGGAGAGTTACCTTGTTCCACAAAACCATTGTTTGATATCTGGGAGAGAGTTAGCGTGTTCCACAAAACCATTGTTTGATATCTGGGAGAGTTACCTTGTTCCACAAAACCATTGTTTGATATCTGGGAGAGTTACCGTGTTCCACAAAACCATTGTTTGATATCTGGGAGAGTTACCTTGTTCCACAAAACCATTGTTTGATATCTGGGAGAGTTACCTTGTTCCACAAAACCATTGTTTGATATCTGGGAGAGTTACCTTGTTCCACAAAACCATTGTTTGATATCTGGGAGAGTTACCTTGTTCCACAAAACCATTGTTTGATATCTGGGAGAGTTACCTTGTTCCACAAAACCATTGTTTGATATCTGGGAGAGTTACCTTGTTCCACAAAACCATTGTTTGATATCTGGGAGAGTTACCTTGTTACCTTGAGAGGGGCAATGTTCACTTCACAGTGTGACAACAAAATTGTCACAGGGACAGTGGTTTAATGTGATTTCTGTGTGCGGATTCAGGCACTGCAGTCATTGGCACTACAATATAAGAAGTGTATCTTACATGTCATCTGGTGTCTTGGTTGATGTATACTTTCAAAGAAAGCATGACTTCAGTAAATACTGGATTGTGACTGTTAATCAATGTCATTCAGAGGTATATATAATCATGTTATATACCTCTGATTTTCCAAAACAGTATGTATTGTTTTTAAATCTTAACGCAGTTATGGTAGAATGGAGATAAACACTGTTTTGGAAAATCAGAGGTATATAACGAAATTATAATAGGTCTAATATTTTTTTAAAACCTCATATTAAATCAAATTTAAAGCTATTATAATTTCGTTATATACCTCTGATTTTCAAACACAGTATGTTTATCTCCTGATTTTACAACAATGTCTGAAACACAAAAGCTGAAACTGGTTTGTAATTATGAGTCAAACAATACCTGCAGAAAATGAAGTCCTATTTACAAACTTAAACCCATTTCTTACTGAGAATTTGACATGTGAACAGTCCTGGTCACATGGTGATAATACAGATACTATGAACAACTGGCACATCTGATGGGGAAATATATTTATTTCTGGCTGTATAAACTACAGCAGGTATCACAGGTAATGCTGGGACTGGCATCATGCATTAACAGGTAATATCAGTGTTCTACTTGGAGGATACATACACGTCATAGATTCTTTGGAGATCATGCACAAGGCAATAAATATACATATGTACAATATATCTAACATCTGCTGCCCAGAAACTGACAAGGTAGATACGTTTGTAATTGCCTTACTTTCTAAGGACTGATCGTTACAATGACATGATTACTGACACAACTAACACATGAATTGGAAGCAAATTTGGCAACATTTAATTGGCAAGCACAATCATCACAAACCAGTTCTATACACATATCTACAATGATATGGCAAAATATTAAAAACACCATGACATTTCCTGGAAATGTCAGGTGTAAAATTGACTAAAATGTTTCAGTTTTCCCCGAAGTTATTCCTCTTCCTGTCTGTCTTCCCCAGTTGATGGGGTTGTCTCTTTCATGTCCTCCTCCTCCTCTTCCTCCTCCTCCTCCTCTGAGATTCCCTCTGACTTCTCCCCCTTCCCATCATCTTTGGTCTTCCCATCAGGAACTGTTAGCTTTCCATCTTCACTGTTCTTGCGCTTCTCTGACATTTTAGTTGTTTGTTTTCGTCGCCTTGGCAACCTCCAAGCATTCCACACTCGGATTGTTTTATCCCATGAACATGACACATACTGCAACATAATGCAACACATTACAACCATGGCAGACAAACAAAACCTAGTCAGTCAGTCTGTCTGTTTTCCAAGACACGACTTCGGGCTAATAGGTAGTCCTGCCAAGTCATCTCACACCACTTGGTCCTGTTCAACAGTCATATTAAATATATTATCTAGTGAGTGAGTGAGTGAGTTCAGTTTTACACTGCACTCAGCAATTTTCCAGCTATATGGTGGCGGTCTGTAAATAATCGAGTCTGGACCAGACAATCCAGTGATCAACAGCATGAGCATCGATCTGCGCAATTGGGAACCGAGGACATGTGTAAACCAAGTCAGCGAGCATGACCACCCGATCCCATAAGTCGCCTCTTACAACACGCGTAGTCGCCTTTTGTGGCAAGCATGGGTTGCTGAAAACCTATTCTACCCCGGATCTTCACGGGTTATTATCTAGTAGACTGGGAACAGGGATGAAAAAATGAAAATATGCTTTACTTTATTGACCTGGAATAATTTTGGATTGTAATGATGTTAGAAATCGCACCTGATTCCTCTCCGGGATGTGTATAATACTCCGCACAGAGTCTGTGTGGCCCAGGTTACTCTGAACAAGGCGATAAAACTCAGCTTCATACACCCTGCAAAATGAAAACAATATTTCAAGTCACTTTCATGATACATCAGTTTCATTAATGCGATGAAAAATTTCCCTTTTCTCTTAATTCTGAACCAGGCTGTTCATTGATGACTTGTGTTTGATGGCACTTTGAACACTGTTTCAACTATATCACATTAAGTCAGCTTAGTGTGGCAGAACAGCCTGACATGCTGCAGGTTTTAGACCTTTACAGTTTAGTGAAACATGGGAGCACAGGTATAATGCTTTTAAAGCAAAATTGTTTGCTAGTCTTCAGTATGACACCTGCAAGTAAGGTCAATGCACTAGATGCTGATCCTCTTGATTGATGATATAAGGAATTTGATAATAGTCTCTGACCTGATAGTGTTCTGGATGCCCGCTACAATGGCACCATGAACCTTGTCCATACACAGACAGGCCACCCCGCCTTGCACTGACAAGATGGTCTCACACTCATTCATTCCATTGCCAGACTGAAACATGTAACAAGAAACAAAACGTGAATATTGGAATCATTGATTCAAAAATGTAATTTCTTGAGAATTCAGTGTGCTGTGTTCAGGTTCCTGAAAGGCTTGCAGAAATAACATGAAGGAGTTAGTGGCTTGGCGTGGGTTTAACACTGAACTGAACTTCAACTAAACCATCGAACTAAAGATATTATCCAGCCATGTTTGATGGTGGCTAATCAAATGAAACATAGATATCTTATAGTGAAATATGGGTATTATAGTTGAGGACCTCAAGGATGCAATGTCCAGCCTGGTAATGTTTTGATAATGTTACCTAGTTATATCTACTGGCTGAAGGCAATATTTTGACAGTTCCTACCCAGATTCTCACTGTACCATCCTCAGAACCAGTGACCCACTTGCTGGTAATTGGGTTCCACTGAACACAGGTTATCTCCCCATCATGGCCTTGTAATGTGTTCACCAAGGTCATTTTAGAACCATCTGTTGAGAATTTGCGAATATAAACCATCTTGTCACTTGAGGCATAAGCAAATTCATTCCTGGAAGAGAAGCAGAAGAACATATAACAGACTGTTGAGGGACACTCCAGTTGTTCGTGGTCATAACATACTAATGCAATGAAGGGTGGCGTCTCATATTTGTGCATGGTTCCATGCGGCATATTCTTCTCCTCCTCATGTCCGAGACCTCAGAATGGTAACCATGGTACTCTGTACCAGGATGTAGACACAAATTGCTATAACATGTTTAACAATGATGCTTTCATTTGTCAGGGGTGTGGTATTCCTTTTTTCAGTAATATTGCAGCATTATTATGCCTGGCACATCAGGAATGGGCCTCACACCTAGTACTGATGTAGGGACCTGAACCCGTGCCTTTGGGTAATGAGCTAACACTTTACCAGTCGGCTACCCCACATCAACAATCATTGAATATTCACGAAAGTGACCAGAGAAACATACAAATGTGAGACTCTTGTAAACCCTTGAAACAATTGCCAAAAGAGAATAATGTGTAGGAGGTAATCATAAAATAGCACCATAGCACTGTAGCTAGCCATGCTATGTATTTGAAGAGGATTTTTAATATACCAACAAACAGGCACTTTACTTTGGTAGGGGAATAGTCCACACAGAGAATCAAGTATCACACAAGCTGATCAAGATTATAACGGATACACCTACTTGCTGGGGGAATAGAAAAAATAGAGGATCAAGTATCACACAAGCTGATTAAGGGTACGACAGATACACCTACTTGCTGGGGGAATAGAAAACATGGAGGATTAAGTATCACACAAGCTGATCAAGATTATAACGGATACACCTTCTTGCTGGGGGAATAGAAAAAATAGAGGATCAAGTATCACACAAGCTGATCAAGGTTATAACAGATACACCTACTTGCTGGAGGAATAGTCCACACAGAGGATTAAGTATCACACAAGCTGATCAAGGTTATAACAGATACACCTACTAGCTGGGGGAATAGTCCACATAGAGGATCAAGTATCACACAAGCTCATAAAGATTATAACAGATACACCTACTTGCTGGGGGAATAGTCCACACAGAGGATCAAGTATCACACAAGCTGATCAAGGTTATAACTGATACACCTACTTGCTGGGGGAATAGTAAACATAGAGGATCAAGTATCACACAAGCTGATCAAGGTTATAACAGATACACCTACTTGCTGGGGGAATAGAAAAAATAGAGGATCAAGTATCACACAAGCTGATCAAGGGTACGACAGATACACCTACTTGCTGGGGGAATAGTAAACATAGAGGATCAAGTATCACACAAGCTGATCAAGGTTATAACGGATACACCTACTTGCTGGTGGAATAGTCCACACAGAGGATCAAGTATCACACAAGCTGATCAAGGGTATAACAGATACACCTACTTGCTGGGGGAATAATCCATACACAGGATGACACCGTCACATGCCAACTCCATGTTGTCCTGACCACGGGCAGAGTTTGCTGCCCGAAAGTTGTCATGGAGTCTGAAAAGTGAAACCATCTATCTGTCAACATCTATATATTGAAGAAGGTAATGTACTGTACACAAATGGAAAACTGAAGCAGAATCAGACCCTAAACTGAAGTTCTACTCAAATGACTGACTGACTGACTGAGTTTGGTTTTATGCCGCTTTTAGCAATATTCCAGCAACATCACGGCGGGGGACACCAGAAATGGGCTTCACACATTGTACCCATGTGGGGATTCAAACCCAGGTCTTCGGCGTGACGAGCCAACACTTTAACTACTAGGCTACCCCACCGCCCCTCTACTCAAATGAAATGGAAGAAGGAGGCAGTTCTCACTCCGGGATGTGTTGTGATAAAGGAGATAAACACACTGGATGGATTGGAGAAAGTTGATGAGGAGATGAAGGAAATAGAGCAGATAATGAAGAAGAAATTTGGAATGTGATGAAGATGAGGAGATAGAAGAAACTTAAGGACATGAAGAAGGTGATGAAGAAGGTGATGATGAAGATGACGAAAGTAATGGTAAAGATGTGGCAATACATACTGTCCCTTCTCCAGATCCCAGATGCAGATCCTCCGATCCCAGCCACCACTCAGCTGTAACAAGACCATCCAACTTTTCAGTACAGAAGATCACCAACAGCTATTTGAATATAGGGCGAAGAAAACAAGTGCCTTTTGTTAATTAGATAGTCAGGAAATGTTCAATAGCTGGCTGAACTAACAGAAATCTGTTGTAAAACAATTGTTTGAAAGGCCTCTGTCACATGGTCAAAGGAGTAGCTCCAGAGGGCCTCTGTGTTAAAAAAACAAGCCTTGGATGGCCTCTTACCCAAGCCACCCAGATCTACTTCATGCCTTAAATGAAAATAACATTTTCACCAAAACAAATTGATGTGCTTGTCAGTATCAGATGTTAATGTTTCCAAGAGATAATGGGCTCCTGCTAACTGATAATCACTTAAACTACAGTTCCTTATATTGGAATATTCGAACATATTTACAGTAAGTATCATATAGGGCTGGGATGGGTAACCCGGATACCCAGGACAGGTGGGTAATGAGATGGATCCGGGTACCCATCTCAGTACCCGGACACGTTATGATCATGTGACTAACAGATTAAACAATATAATATGTTATTCTTTCATGATTAAAAGGTTGTATTGTCTTTGAAGATTTAGACATAATTTACATTCCCTTCATTTGAATATAGTACATGGTTAAGATATTGAAAAAAGTCATTTCTGGCCAATTTGATGTCGGGAATTAACACAACGGGTATCCGGGTAGGGTAGGGTAGGGTAGGGGGTAATAGGGGTGGAGTACCCGGGTAGAAAATTTGGACCCATCCCAGCCCTAGTATCATAGTCTCTGTGAAGAGTTTGAATGCCAACAGAAGATGATGTATGGCATCTGATGCTCAGTTCTTCTGTATTTCAATGTTCTTCCCACCAAGCTCTACTCACAACATATGTGCTGTCCTGTCCGTGCTCCCGACCCACGGCCACCAGGCTGGTGACACAACTCATGTGTTCCGAGAACACAAACTTGCACACAAACCCCGCCACACGGTTTGTCACAGAGTCACTCTCCTGGAAGGATTAATTGAAATACAGTAAATTTCAGAATTTATCTTGTGCATTTTCCAATTAATAGCTGCTCAAATTTGTTCAAATAACTGGTTTAGTCAAGGGCCCTCTCGAAGAACCAGCTGATGAGTACTATTTTAAAGTTTATCAGATTTTCTGCTTCTCGGATTTCTTGTGACAGATTGTTCCAAAAGAATTGGCCAGCATGTTGAAATGACCGATCACCATGTCTTGGTACATGACTTTTGTAGCATAGGCAGATGTTGATCTTTTCATGGCAGAAAACATGCTAGCTTGTGTGGTTCTGTCAGTTAAAGTTAGAATGTAGGTGTAGTATTAAAGTGATTTCTTTCTTTCAAACATTTCTTCTCGTGTATTGTTCAGGAAGTGCAGTATTTGGAACAGGTTCTGTATGATTAATACATGGAGATCCCCCTACTACAGCCACTGCTACAACATGTATGGGAGTGAGTGAGTATTGTTTTACAGCGCTTATAGCAATATTCCAGCAATATTACAGCAGGGGACACCAGAAATGGGCGTCACAGATTGTACCCATGTGGGGAATAGAACCCGGATCTTCAGTGTGACGAGCAGACACTGTAACCACTGGGCTACCCCACCGCCCCTACATGTATGGGACAAAGACCATAAGCTACAACACACATATGGGACACTGAGCACAAGCTACAACACATGTGGGGATACTGACCCTCTGCTGGGAAGTGTTTCTGGGCAGCAGCTCTGAGGCAGAGTCCAACAGTACAGCGTACTTGTTGATGAGAGCCTCCAGATCCTGGGGCTTCATGTTCCGCAGCACCTCGACTGCAGCCTCGTCAAACCCCCAGACATCTGTAATTCATACATAAACATCAGCACCTCCACAATAACCTTATAAAACACTCCGACATCTTCAACCCCACTCCCATCAAACTCACAATAGATCTAGAAGACACGATGACCTCAACACTCACAGATATTGCTGTCCTCAGATGCTGCCAGGATGAAGTCCAAACTCTCCACAAACACTATCTTGAGTATCGTTGTATTTGGGTGGTTGTGGGTTGATACCTGACAAACAAACAAAGGTGATCCCTTGATGATGACAGTATTTTTATATTACAGAAACATATAAACAAAAGATGGTTGTGTCCATAGTACCTTGTGACAGATGGTATCATGGGTTTATTGAAGGCATAGTGACTGGTGACATACTCACAGGTGGTATCATGGGTTTATTGAAGGCATAGTGGTGGTATCATGGGTTTATTGAAGGCATAGTGACTGGTGACATACTCACAGGTGGTATCATGGGTTTATTGAAGGCAAACTGACTGGTGACATACTCACAGGTGGTATCATTGGTTTATTGAAGGCATAGTGACTGGTGACATACTCACAGGTGGTATCATGGGTTTATTGAAGGCATAGTGACTGGTGACATACTCACAGGTGGTATCATACTAACTGGTTTATTGAAGGCACAGTGACTGGTGACACACTCACAGGTGGTATCATGGGTTTATTGAAGGCAAAGTGACTGGTGACATACTCACAGGTGGTATCATGGGTTTATTGAAGGCATAGTGACTGGTGACATACTCACAGGTGGTATCATGGGTTTATTGAAGGCATACTAACTGGTGACATACTCACAGGTATAATGGGTTTATTGAAGGCAAAGTGACTGGTGACATACTCACAGGTGGTATCATTGGTTTATTGAAGGCATTGAAGGCATATATAGTGACTGGTGACATACTCACAGGTGGTATCATGGGTTTATTGAAGGCATAGTGACTGCTGACATACTCACAGGTGGTATCATGGGTTTATTGAAGGCAAAGTGACTGGTGACATACTCACAGGTGGTATCATGGGTTTATTGAAGGCATAGTGACTGGTGACATACTCACAGGTGGTATCATGGGTTTATTGAAGGCATAGTGACTGGTGACATACTCACAGGTGGGTATGAAGGCATATGGGTTTATTGAAGGCAAAGTGACTGGTGACACACTCACAGGTGGTACCATGGGTTTATTGAAGGCAAAGTGACTGGTGACATACTCACACTCACAGGGGTTTATCATGGGTTTATCACAGGTGAATGGGGCATGAAGTGACTGGTGGTGACATACTCACAGGTGGTATCATGGGTTTATTGAAGGCATAGTGACTGGTGACATACTCACAGGTATAATGGGTTTATTGAAGGCAAAGTGACTGGTGACATACTCACAGGTGGTATCATGGGTTTATTGAAGGCATATATAGTGACTGGTGACATACTCACAGGTGGTATCATGGGTTTATTGAAGGCAAGTGACTGGTGACATACTCACAGGTGGTATCATGGGTTTATTGAAGGCATAGTGACTGGTGACATATTCACAGGTGGTATCATGGGTTTATTGAAGGCAAAGTGACTGGTGACATACTCACAGGTGGTATCATGGGTTTATTGAAGGCATAGTGACTGGTGACATACTCACAGGTGGTATCCATGGGTTTATTGAAAGCAAACTGACTGGTGACATACTCACAGGTGGTATCATGGGTTTATTGAAGGCATAGTGACTGGTGACATACTCACAGGTGGTATCATGGGTTTATTGAAGTGACATACTCACAGGTGGTATCATGGGTTTATTGAAGGCATACTAACTGGTGACATACTCACAGGTATAATGGGTTTATTGAAGGCAAAGTGACTGGTGACATACTCACAGGTGGTATCATTGGTTTATTGAAGGCATATTTAGTGACTGGTGACATACTCACAGGTGGTATCATGGGTTTATTGAAGGCAAGTGACTGGTGACATACTTACAGGTGGTATCATGGGTTTATTGAAGGCAAGTGACTGGTGACATACTCACAGGTGGTATCATGGGTTTATTGAAGGCATAGTGACTGGTGACATACTCACAGGTGGTAATGGGTTTATTGAAGGCAAACTGACTGGTGACATACTCACAGGTGGTATCATTGGTTTATTGAAGGCACAATAGTGACTGGTGACACTACTCACAGGTGGTATCAAGGGTTTATTGAAGGCAAACTGACTGGTGACATACTCACAGGTGGTGAAGGCATAGTGACATGGTATCATTGGTTTATTGAAGGCATATATAGTGACTGGTGACATACTCACAGGTGGTATCATGGGTTTATTGAAGGCATACTAACTGGTGACATACTCACAGGTGGTATCATGGGTTTATTGAAGGCATAGTGACTGGTGACGTTCTTGTTGCTGGATTTCTGTGAGCTGGCAGTTTCGGCTCGACTTGATGGAGGTAGAATCTGTGACAGCATCTGCTGCTCGATCATCAGCTCCCGGGCCTTACTTCCTGCACGGCGCTTCTTCTTCAGCTTTGAGTCACTCAACAGGAACAGTTCCTTACTGTGGGGATAACAGCATGTGTGTCACCATCAGGACATGGCACAAATATAGCAGCTGCAAAACATACTAGCTAGCAGTAACCCTGTCACTCAAGGATCTCATGGACTTTCAAACGCCCAGATGGGATCTAACTGACGTGTAACACAACAGTGTTCACTTTATGTGACTATGCAAAACCAGGAATCAAGGTTTGCTTATTGGTTGCTCAATCTTCCAACCTCAGCTAGTAGCACTTGCTTGGTTTGTTATGAAGAATAACAAAGGACTAACACACTCTAGTAAATAGTGATATCAACCTACCATTGGATGTCACATGTTGGTCCCAGTAGTATAACCTGTTATGAACCTACCTATACATGAAATGGTTGGACTGCATCCTCTCCCACTTGATTATTACACCTTCGTTGTCCCCGGAGAAGATGAGGATCGGTACTTTCCGAGCTGCAGGCACACAAACAAACACATCCAAACATCACACACTGTGTTGCTGTCATTTGTAATCATACTGTCTCAGTGTTGTAGGCTGCTCCATGTCACAGACATCCAGGTGAGGATGGTTTCACACCACAGTTAACAACATCCTGGTGGTATTACACTTAAAATATACACTCATAACAAGCTTCACACTTTGTACCAATGTGGGGAGTTGTCTTTGACATGGAGCCAACATCAACCCCTAACCAAACTAGTCACACAAACATTATTGTTAATATATCACCATGGGAATTAATAACCTATAACAGAAATTATGAAAGGAAATATAAAAAGAATGTGTTTGACATAATTGCTGCTGTATGTATTGCAAAGAATGCATTCTTAGAACTGACACATGTTTAAATTGTGATAAGACTAGATCTCCACAAGAGTGAGTGAATGGGTTCAGATATTTAAAATGTTGTAGAAGTCAACTATGCAGCTGTCTGTATATTTATGTAGAGCAAGGTGTAAGAGAGACACCTACTATAACAAAGACTCTCCAGTGGAGACTTGCACTTCAGAGCTGTGATGCAGCCGGAGGAGTGATACTTCCACACCACCAGGTGGCGCCTACTGGTGGATGCTGAAACAGACGTACAAGTTACCTTAGGACTGCAGCAGTAGTCTAACTTTAAGCTGTAAGTCTGATAAAAAAAATAAGTACAATATAATTCTCAGTCTTTCATGCTTATTTACTTCCGAGAGACATCAGCAAATGTCCAATTGAAATTCATAGAAAAATTGTTGAAACTCAGTTGTCACATTTCAAAACCGAAATTGTGGTCAGTTAATATCAAACATGCAACAATGCATGCAACGTGTCCACACAGCCTCCATCAGTAAATAAATCAGAAACTAGAAAACTTTCCTGACAAGTGACAACAGAATGTATCACATTGTCAGTTCTTGCAGAACTTCTGCAAATGTTCAGCTGAATTTGATGATTGAGTAGAATATATAATCCACTCTACCACAGTGCTACTTGTTACAACATTTATTTCAACCATGTCATCATGTTAAAACATAATCTAAAACAGGTGCTTAAAGTGTCAGCATTAATATTTTCAAAAGTTAATAAACCATGTGAAGTGTTTTCTCATGCCTCAAATGTATCACGTTCAAGGTAAATGTCATCCCACCAAAGACATGGATTGGTAGACATTCCATCGCAGACAAGCAACCACAGGTTATAAATTCATTACAAGATCAAAGTGTTTAAATGATGTAAAAAGATACAATTCTGTGTGCATTTCTGGAAATGAAATGAATGAGACTGTATAAAGTGATGATACCACCTTGTGATAAAATACTTGTATCAGTTTTGCAGCCTTTAGACTGCGTGTTGAGTGAAATGATGTGCTCATATTAAGTTTCCAGAGTAAACCGGCACTAAGCCCAATCAAGCTACACCAAGTTTCCCTGGTGCAAGTGTTGAGAGGCAGCAGCTGGTACTGACCCACAACCTGGTTGAGTTCCGGGAAGAACCGCAGCAGATGCAGCTGGTACTTCTCCTCCTCCTGGTTCTGGAATGTTCCGATGAAGTCTGACACCTGAACACATGAACACACACAGCTACAGGCCCCACACCTCAAGACACATAACTACAAGTCCTACAGCCCAACACACATGTAGCTACAAGTCCTACAGCCCAACACACATGTAGCTAAAAGTCCTACAGCACAACACACATGTACAAGTTCTGTTCTCAAAACTCATGTAGCTACAGCTCAACACACATGTAGCTACAAGTCCTACAGCACAACACACATGTAGCTACAAGTCCTACCTCAACACGCATGTAGCTACAAGTCCTACAGCCCAACACACATGTACAGCTACATGTAGCTTCAAGTCCTACAGCCCAACACACATGTAGCTACAAGTCCTACAGCCAACAACACACATGTAGCTACAAGTCCTACAGCACAACACACATGTAGCTAAAGTCCTGTTCCTCAAAACGCATGTAGCTACAAGTCCTACAGCCCAAACACACATGTAGCTACAAGTCTCCTACAGGCTACAAGTCACCACACACAGGCCAACACACATGTAGCTACAAGTCCTACAGCCCAACACACATGTAGCTACAAGTCCTACAGCCAAACACACATGTAGCTTCAAGTCCTACAGTCCAATACACATGTAGCAGCAAGTTCCACAGCTCAACACACATGTAGCTACAAGTCCTACAGCAGAATACACATGTAGCAGCAAGTCCTACAGCCCAACACATGTAGCTAAAAGTGTGGCACACAAGCTACAAGTCCTACAGTTCCCACACACATGTAGCTACAAGTCCTACAGCCCAACACACATGTAGCTTCAAGTCCTACAGCCCAACACACATGTAGCTACAAGTCCTACAGCCCAACACACATGTAGCTACAAGTCCTACAGCCCAACACACATGTAGCTACAAGTCCTACAGCCCAACACACATGTAGCTACAAGTCCTACAGCCCAACACACATGTAGCTACAAGTCCTACAGCTCAACACACATGTAGCTACAAGTCCCACAGTTCAACAACACATGTAGCTACAAGTCCTATGTAGCTACAAGTCCAACAACACACATGTAGCTACAAGTCCTACAGCAAACACACATGTAGCTACAAGTCCTACAGCCCAACACACATGTAGCTACAAGTCCTACAGCCCAAACACACATGTAGCTACAAGTCCTACAGCCCAATACACACACATGTAGCTACAAGTCCTACAGCTCAACACACATGAGCTACAAGTCCTACAGCCAACACACATGTAGCTACAAGTCCTACAGCCCAACACACATGTAGCTACAAGTCCTACAGCCCAAACACACATGTAGCTACAAGTCCTACAGCCCAACACACATGTAGCTACAAGTCCTACAACCCAACACACATGTAGCTACAAGTCCTACAGCTCAACACACATGTAGCTACAAGTCCTACAGCACACAATGTACACAATGTAGCTACAAGCTACAAGTCCTACAGCCCAACACACATGTAGCTACAAGTCCTACAGCCCAACACACATGTAGCTTCAAGTCCTACAGCCCAACACACATGTAGCTTCAAGTCCTACAGCCCAACACACATGTAGCTACAAGTCCTACAGTTCAACACACATGTAGCTACAAGTCCTACAGCCCAACACACATGTAGCTACAAGTCCTACAGTTCAACACACACATGTAGCTACAAGTCCAACAGCCCAACACACATGTAGCTTCAAGTCCTACAGCTCAACACACATGTAGCTACAAGTCCTACAGCTCAACACACATGTAGCTACAAGTCCTACAGCACAACACACATGTAGCTACAAGTACAGCCCAACACACATGTAGCTGTCAAGTCCTACAGCTCAACACACATGTAGCTACAAGTCCTACAGCCCAACACACATGTAGCTACAAGTCCTATAAGTCCTACAGCTCAACACACATGTAGCTACAAGTCCTACAGCCCAACACACATGTAGCTACAAGTCCTACAGCCCAATACACATGTAGCTACAAGTCCTACAGCTCAACACACATGTAGCTACAAGTCCTACAGCCCAACACACATGTAGCTTCAAGTCCTACAGCCAGAACACACATGTAGCTACAAGTCCTACAGCCCAACACACATGTAGCTACAAGTCCTACAGCCCAACACACATGTAGCTACAAGTCCTACAGCCCAACACACATGTAGCTTCAAGTCCTACAGCCCAACACACATGTAGCTACAAGTCCTACAGTTCAACACACACATGTAGCTACAAGTCCTACAGCCCAACACACATGTAGCTACAAGTCCTACAGCCCAACACACATGTAGCTACAAGTCCTACAGCCCAACACACATGTAGCTACAAGTCCTACAGCCCAACACACATGTAGCTACAAGTCCTACAGCCCAACACACATGTAGCTACAAGTCCTACAGCCCAACACACATGTAGCTACAAGTCCTACAGCCCAACACACATGTAGCTACAAGTCCTACAGCTCAACACACATGTAGCTACAAGTCCTACAACCCCACACACATGTAGCTACAAGTCCTACAGCCCAATACACATGTAGCTACAAGTCCTACAGCTCAACACACATGTAGCTACAAGTCCTACAGCCCAATACACATGTAGTACAAGTCCTACAGCCCAACACACATGTAGCTACAAGTCCTACAGCCAAACACACATGTAGTTACAAGTCCTACAGCTCAATACATGAATGCACAGCCACATCCCTACCAAGTCCTACCCACAAATACAAAAATGAGATGAATGCTGTGATAACAAAATCTATATTATGAACATAAAAACAGTTTTAAAAATGGTAATCAAATTACTGGCACCAATTAGTCCCATGCACCCTCCTAGTAACATCATCATGACTATTTACCTGAGGGGGCCAGTATCTGTGAATGACACATAGATAACACTGAACATTGTACCTCTTATGAATGCTAACAAACAAGAAAACCAGGCTGAAAGAAGTCTAACAAGACTCCAAAGATAACTGGAAGAATAATGCAACACAAATGAGTCCAATTTTGCTGAGAACAGTATTTCCGTTACATAACCACAGAAATACATTGCATAAACAAAGTGGAGCCAAATCCCTAGGCAGTGCATGAGATAACACGAATGCAAACATGGCAAGATTTTATTAATATGCATGAATATCATGGCAGGGGACACCAGAAATGGGCTTCACACATTGTATCCATGTGGGGAATCAAACTCGGGTCATCGGCATGACAAGTGAATGCTTTAACCACTAGGCTACATTACATTACACCATTTACCATTAGGAAGATGGTAGCCATGGAAACTGATGTAGCAGGATGAGTCTGGCAGATGAAAGAAAAGAAAGATTTACAACCATAGAAGCATGGCTAGTAAAGTGGCTTACATTATCCCCTGACTTGGGGTCGAAGAGGCTGGCATATGACATCCCCCCTGCAGCCCACACAGTCTTGTTGCGAGGCACGTAGCAGATGCCAGTCACGGTGGACGTGAAGTTGTCCAGCTTGTGTACCAGCTTGCCATCAGCTGACCAGATCTTCACACTCTTGTCAAATGACCCGGTCAAGATCCTGCCACAGATAGGCTTGCCATATCATACAAGTAACAATGTCACCTAGTCATAACACAAAACTACATTTCTGTTTTAGATGCCAAATATCTTTCCAGTCTGTGCCCCAAAACTGTCACTAAACTTAAATTTTTAACATTATTTTCCATTAGCTTTTTGTCTCAGCAGTACATTGATTGTTTGCTGATCTTTCTTATTAGTAGAAATGGGACTGGTCCCTGAAGCCACACTGTATTTTCTACATATTCTTTCAATTCATCAGGATGAGGCGAACGAGAATGTATTTCCTACATATTATTTACTTTCCAAGTTTTGATTATCCAGGATGAGTAAGACAAGGAATGTATTTCCTACATATTCTTTCAATTCATTTACTTTCGTAGTTTTTGCTTATCCAGGATGAGTAAGACAAGGAATGTATTTCCTACATATTCTTTCAATTCATTTACTTTCCAAGTTTTGATTATCCAGGATGAGTAAGACAAGGAATGTATTTTCCTACATATTCTTTCAATTCATTTACTTTCCAAAGTTTTGAATGCATTTCCTACATATTCTTTCAATTATCCAGGATGAGTAAGACAAGGAATGTATTTCCTACATATTCTTTCAATTCATTTACTTTCCAAGTTTTGATTATCCAGGATGAGTAAGACAAGGAATGTATCTCCTACATATTCTTTCAATTCATTTACTTTCCAAGTTTTGATTATCCAGGATGAGTAAGACAAGGAATGTATTTCCTACATATTCTTTCAATTCATTTACTTTCCAAGTTTTGATTATCCCAGGATGAGTAAGACAAGGAATGTATTTCCTACATATTCTTTCAATTCATTTACTTTCCAAGTTTTGATTATCCAGGATGAGTAAGACAAGGAATGTATTTCCTACATATTCTTTCAATTCATTTACTTTCCAAGTTTTGATTATCCAGGATGAGTAAGACAAGGAATGTATTTTCTACCATGTGTTGTTCTCGTTGTCTCTAGCCAGCAGGAGGCAGGATATCCCAGCATCATGAGCCTGTGGGTTGCTGCAGGATAATACATCATGACGATATCATGACAAATATACAATGACAATATCATGTATAACATACTATGACCATATCAAAACAAATAAACCATGACAATATCATGTATAACATACTATGACCATATCAAAACAAATAAACCATGAATATCATGTATAACATACTATGACCATATCAAGACAAATAAACCATGACTATATCATGTATACCACACTATGACAATATCATGACAAATAAACCATGACAATATCATGTATACCACACTATGACAATATCATGACAAATAAACCATGACAATATCATGTATAACACACTATGACAATATCATGACAAATAAACCATGACAATATCATGTATAACACACTATGACAATATCATGACAAATAAACCATGACAATATCATGTATAACATACTATGACCATATCAAAACAAATAAACCATGACAAATAATACACACTATGACAATATCAAATGTATGACAATATCATGTATACCACACTATGACAATATATGACAAATAAACCATGACAATATCATGTATAACACACTATGACAATATCATGACAAATAAACCATGACAATATACCACACTATGACAATATCATGACAAATAAACCATGACAATATCATGTATAACACACTATGACAATATCATGACAAATAAACCATGACAATATCATGTATAACACACTATGACAATATCATGACAAATAAACCATGACAATATCATGTATAACACACTATGACAATATCATGACAAATAAACCATGACAATATCATGTATAACACACTATGACAATATCATGACAAATAAACCATGACAATATCATGTGTAACATACTATGACCATTTAAAACAAATAAACCGTGACAATATCATGTAAAACACACAATAACAGTATCATGTACAACACACTATGACAATATTGTTTAAAACAACCAATCTAACTGTGCCTGAAACTGTTAAATCCTAATTCACTAACACCATTGCTGACTTCTTACAGTACACACCATGACAATATAATGTGAAACAAACCAATCTAACTGTGCCTGAAACTGTTAAATCCTAATTCACTAACACCATTGCTGACTTCTTACAGTACACACCATGACAATATCATGTGAAACAAACCAATCTAACTGTGCCTGAAACTGTTAAATCCTAATTCACCTCAGCCAGGTAGAATGTAGGCATTAGGAGGAATCACTACTCACATGAAGACGGCCTCCAGACTGTTGTCTCCTGTGTAGGACGAGTCATAAATCACAAGTTTCTGGTCATATCTGAAATACATAGCATCAGTTTTATGCGTATGGGTTATGTTATTTTCACTGGGCTGTGGAAGTGATCTGCTACACTAACGTTTAGTCCCTGAATATATATAATTTTGATAGAAGCAAATAAACCCATTTACATTGAAAAGGAGCCCCAGTGAGACCAGAGATTCCTGAACCTGAGGAAATCTAGACTTGCTTCCTTTAGAGCTTTAGCATTGCAGGGAGGGCTAAGCATTGGGGAAAATAATGTGGTTCAGGGACTGTGAGACAGACTAGTGATCTGCAACCAAGGGGCAGTCAACCTGACAGTATAATCGGTAGTCCACGAGGCGTTTCAGTATTCCTGGACAATTAAACTCACAGTTAATTTTGAATCTGTCTCTATAAATATTTACTGAAGAAGTGAAATCAAACTAAGAATTGTTATCATGGTTGTAAGCAAACCAACAGAAATACCTACCCAGCTGAGTATATCCTTGACTCGTAACACACAATGTTCCTGACTATATCTGTGTGTTCTCTGGCCACATACAGCACCCGGTTGTTGACTACATGCCCACACTCTTTGTCTACAACATACAGCCTGGTAAACACACATGTGGTACACATTGTATATAGCTACAGTAGTCTTCTCCTCATAAAGCGTATTTCATAGCAACATACTTCTATTTTAAGAAAACTTGACAATCAATTTTTTCAAATCTGTGAAATATTTGACCTTTCAGTGAAAGGAGTGCACCATGTTAGATGGATAAGCAATTGAATCTTGAATTGTGAAAATAAGGTTTTAAAAAAGTACAAGATAAAACATGCCCTGCTGTCTCACTATGGTCATCAATCCATTTGGACACAAACAGATCTATGTCAAATGTTTTTGGTCAGAAACTGAAATTGGAAAATACATGAACAACTGAGATGAGAACATCTTACTTTCATCAAGGCTGTACACTCTGATGCCGCCATTCATCCCACAAACCAGCTGATGGCGCCTGGGATTGAGAGCCATGCAATACACAGGCATACCAATCTGTCAACAATAGATACACCTAGTACAGACCAGCCTTGGACAGACTCTCCATCATGTTCATGAACCATGTATATACAGGTATACATTCAAAACATGGCTACAGTGAGTGAGTGAGTTCAGTTTTATGCTGCACTCAGCAATATTCCAGCTACATTGGCGGTGGTCTGTAAATAATCGAGTCTGGACCAGACAATACAGTGATCAACAGCATGAGCATGGGATACGAGCCTGACCACCCGATATCATTAGTCCCCTCTTACGACAAACATGGGTTACTGAAGACCAATTCTAACCCAGATTTTAACGGGTTGGCTACAGAATAACATCACTCATTCAATATAATCAAAGGATGTGAAATTCATCATTGTGAGTTTGAATACTCAGGTAGGATACAATATAGCACTGATCAAAATATACCGTACATGCTGTCATTTTAAGAAAGAAAATTCAGCTAAGTATGTTTAAGTCAAATTAAAATCATTGCTGTTTTCAAAAATGCTGAAACTATTTTTAATCTGATCAGTCAGCTTTGAGGAATCCTGAACATAACAACATGCAGAGAGAAGTTCAAGCCTGGCCATAGTGTTAGTACAGTATTTAATGGATGGCCAAAAAATCAGACTCAAATTCTATGCATTCATTGACCTCTGAATAGTCTGAGAATTTGATTCCTGGTGCATGGCAGTACCTATACATTAAGTGCATCAGAAGACTGGGGAATAATTTCAGAGAGATGGAAACAATGCAAGATATCTAATATAGCTCAAAATAAATAGTAGCTTTTTCAACTGCTTCAACAGAATTGATAGACATGTCAAGTTCACTGCCCATACTGGAAACAACAACATATTAGTGTGCTTCTTTTTCCTTGGCAACCTCATCAAATAATCTTATAATAAAAAACAAATCACTGTTTGTCCACTTAGCACAAACGTCTCCTTTTACGTTCAAAAGATTACCTTTTATGCCAACATTTCAGTGTCTGATGACCTTTCCTATCTCATTTGAATACAAATTTGCCGCGATTGAATTAAAGAAAGTAAGATGACGTGTTAAGTAATACCAAGTAAGGTTACAAGAAACGTAGACACAACTATTCTATTAGACTGCTAATATCATGGTATTTTGCCAAAATTCCTAGCGTAAAATCACATCCTACGCACTTGAAGGAAATGCTTGTTAAATATCACTATCATCAGTAATGGTGCAGTCATTTTCAAATTAAAGAGATACTGTTCTTAAATTTTCAAGGTAGCCTAATCATATATAAAACTCATAACGCCTATTGGGCTTGGGTTCTGGGCTCCCATTATGCTAGTGTGCATCAATGAACAGTAGGGCAGCAAACGGAGTAAAACATATGCATATGTCATGTATTCCCTTACAACTGAATACAATTGAGGACATCTGTATTGTGCTTTGACAGCATGACTGACCTGAATTCTGTCGAATAGCGCACCACCGGATCCCCATGCAACAATAAACCCATCATTAGCAGCTGACAGCATGAGCTTGGCCCTGGCCCTGAAACACAACAGCAACAGTAAATTGGGAAAAAATTTATGACAAGCATGGACAATGTTCTAATACAAATAGTTTCCTAGGCTGCTAATGGTGTCAATCTATTCAGAACAAAAACTGGTTGAAAGAAAATGAGCACATCAATATATGAGCAAACAACTGAATTTGCAAAACACATATTTTGAAAAATAGCAATGATTTGAAGTTACCAGTAGAGGAAGTCTGTGACCCATCCCCGGTGTTCTGTTGATGTCAACAACAACTTCCCACTCTCAGACTCCCATACCTTGATCACTCCATCTATAAAATACATAAAAACAAAGGTCATTAAAATGCATGCAAAATTTAAAAAGAAAGTCACTTCTGGTAGCATTGACCTTCAACAAGCTATATACAAATGGTAAAAATGATAATTTTCTAGACATAATCACAATACTCTGTGTGATTGTGGTATTCGAACCCATGATCATATACATATACTTTCTTGCAAACTGGTCTTAGGCCATGATAAACAACTAGGTCATACAAGTCATTGACTGAACTTGACGCTTGGCATCATTTTCAGTACATGTAAGTGTTATCATACAGATTCTATTTTTCTTCAGGTGACCCTACTAGACTGAACCAAATTTGCTAAGCATGGGATTTGGACTTGTGGCTAAATTTGCAGAAATGAATCCTTTTGAGTTAATTTCTAATACTGGCGATGTGTTTAACTTCAATTCTGTAGTGTTGTCAACTTCATCAATGTTCATATATTATGTAAAAGTTTTATAACGGGGATATCTGATATTATAAGCTTGATTGATTTGATTGACAGGTGAAAAAAGGTCTTTTCGACATACACTTTCTAAATGATCATAATTAGTGTATGATTGATCTGACCCTCATACACTATTGTGCGTTCTTCTCCATTACAAACCGAGTTTGGTACTCATAAGCAATGTGTTCATTCAGTTTGACATTACTGACATTGATCTGATAATGCAATTTAGTAGGAAGATGTTCCAACGTCTCGACGTGGTCTACAAACAGGTCTTATTTTTTCGAATCTTCAATTCGACGTGCAAAACTAACGAATATGAAAAACAAGAACACCACTCTGACAACTTGATTCGTCATCATGCCAGTTTTACCTTCACATCCCATTAGAATCTCCCGCCGAGCTGGGTTGTATCCTAAGGCTGTGATGGCCCTTGTGTGGGTTTCACGTATGACATATTGCTTTTCCATCGCCATTTCGACGAGTTTTATATACAGCCAAACTTATCCATAATTTCCATTAAATCCAGTTTTTACATGTTTCACATTTCGTCAAAACACACCAAAGATGTCATTTTTGTAAACAATACTGCACATGGACCGCCATTATTGTATATCTTGACAACAACGCATGCGTGTATATGACTTCCGTAAAAGCACTCGAAACGAATCGGGTATTTTCGGAAGGTCAAAGTCGGAATTCGCATTACTCATGACCAACTCAACGAGATCCGAGAGAAGCCGAATGTTGACCCTTGGCGTAGGTTAGGCCATATATAGAAATGGGTGCCAGTCAAATCGCCCCAGCTACAAAACGCCCAGCCAATTTGGTCAAAATGCCCCAGATTTTTGGTCAAATCGCCCCAGGTTTAGTCAAATTGCCCCAGGGGGATAGTCAAAATGCCCCAATGTATTTAAATTGGTTAACTATATGCCACAAATGCATAGTTTTTGTCAACTTCCATATTATATTCTATATATAATATTATATAGTAATATTTCTGATAGATTTTCTATTAGTAAACTGATAACAGCAAAAGTAATATTCATGTATAGACAACACTATAATACCAATTATTTGCATGTTATCAATGCTTTTGTAAAGAATTACAAGAATAAAATGAAATGTTTGTATAAAATGTTTATTGGCCATAAATGCATAGTTTTTGTCAGCAAGTATGGTATAATACTTATCAAAACAATCTAGAGCTTTTATTAATTAATCTTGTCAAAAGGTGAGGCCATAAATGCATAGGTTTTCTCAACAAGTATGGTATAATGCTTATCACAACAATCTAGAGCTTTTGTTAATTAATCTTGTCAAAAAGTGTGGATAAAAACAGGCTATGAAAACATGTTCACTAATTGACATTCAATGCTGTGTTTAGTTAAAGGAAATGTTGAGGCTCGAGTGTATGAGCATTTCAGGCTATAAAAACATATTCAATAATTGACCATCACCTATCGAGATTCAAAAATGTAATTTTGAACGATTCTAATATCTACAGTCATTTTGACTGAAATTTCCGTAGCAGATTTTGTCTTATCATACATTCTCGTCTCCAACTTGAATGTAGTGACCTTAATGCGCACAAATATGAAAGATTTATATCTCCGACATCATCTTGCTCTTGTGGCCATAACTATGAAGACTCTGCTCACTATTTATTTTCATGTACTCTTTACAACAATATACGTCAAATTATGTATTTTTATACTAAAGGATTTGACCTAAAATCAATTTTGTTTGGAAACCAACGCTGCTCCTCAATAGTAAACAAAGAACTTTTAATTTCAGTGCACTCTTTTATATATTTAACAGGCAGATTTGATCCAAAATATTTTGTTTATATGACATATACCGTTTAACAATGATTGGCGTTATTTCTCGTTTTTGCAACATTTATATATCATTCACATTGTACATTCATCATGACGAGTTTATTCTTCCTTCCATTGTATCCCAGAGCGGTATTCATATAAGCTTAAACTTGTTTACCAATCCGGTTCCTTTCTTTGGAAATAAATATGTTTAAATGATAAATATTATACCATACTTGTTATGATTACATAATGCCATTTGTTGACCAAAAACTATTTATAGCCAATAAACATATTATACAAACCTTTCATTTTACTCTTGTAATTCTTTACCAAATAATTGGTATTACAGTGTTGGGCCCAGTGTTGTCTATACATACATGAATATTACTTTTGGTCTTATCAGTTTACTAATAGAAAATTTATCAGAAATATCACTATATAATATTATATATAGAATATAATATGGAAGTTGACAAAAACTATGCATTTGTGGCATATAGTTAACCAATTTAAATACATTGGGGCATTTTGACTACCCCCTGGGGCAATTTGACCAAACCTGGGGCGATTTGACCAAAAAACCTGGGGCATTTTGACCAAATTGACTGGGGCGTTTTGAAGCTGGGGCGATTTGACTGGCACCCATAGAAATATTCTTGTTTCATTAACCCCCGACCTAAAAATTCGACCCGACCATAAGATTTTTTAAATAGTTTTACACCAGAGAAAATGCAACTTTGACGCTCAAAATATGCGTGAATTTTTCGCACTTCGAAGTTTTGATTTTCTTTTGGAGAAAATGTGTAAATTTCCACAGAAATCAAGGGGTTTGGGACATAAAATAAAATAAAATGTAAAAATAAAATCCGCCCGCCCGCCTCACATTCTTTTTGAAAAGTGATGAGAAACGAGAATATTCTTTTATTCTTTTACGGAAACCCACTGGTTTGAACTCGCATGAATCCACCATTCGAAGTTCGTTTTTGGGTGGTTGTACAATTGCGTGTCGTCATGTCCCGTGTGTAACTTACACATAGCTGAGTATAAGATTAAAGCAACTTCAGTAAAATAAATTTGGATGAATATAAACCTTTACGAATCACGAGTTGTTTTTCCGGCACCAGGGAGTCAATATGAGAATACGCAAAGCATGCACGTGCAACACGTAGTAGTGTGTAATGCGCTGTACATTTGATTGTTGTATGAAATGTACTCCAGAGGAGAGGAGACCACAGGCTCATGTAACAGCCTGGTCTCTCTGCCTGACAAGTGTAACCATTGAGTCACGGGTCTTCTATAAATCTAAAATACATAAAATGTAAAATACAGCCAGTAAAATTTCACGAACCCAATTTCAACACATCGGTGATATTTGTGAGCTGCAATTTGCCAGAAAGGCGCATAAGATACGAAATTACAGTCGTCATTAGCCGAGAGCCGCGATGCGGTCCTATACAGTCAAGACATGCGATGCAGGGTCATGTCTTGACTGTATAAGACCGCATCGCGGCTCTCGGCTAAGTAGTCATATACTTGATTTAGAAAATCAGTTCGGGGACCAGCTTCTGTGCAAGTCGATGCTGAAAACAAACATATAATCCTTCATACCAAACAGTAATTCTTTCAAATGATGATCTGTTTAACTTTTCAACTTTTCAACAATTCGCTATACACAAATCGTATCCTGATATTATCCCTTTTCACTAAAGTGTACTACTATAACTGTAAACTACAAATGTACACGTAAATGCCAATCGTTGTCGTCCGTCTCTTAGATAATGTCCAATTTTCTACATTATCTATGCTGTGTTTGTATTAGTAAGCGTGTTATATCCTTATGTTTATATTTTAATGTTAATCAGGTTTCCATGTGAATTACCCTTGGGATAAGAAAGTATTCTAGTACCCAGATGGTGAAACATAGCCAGTGCCATTTATCTTCCAAAACTGTGTTCTACCCGAGATATTGCTTGAGTGAAATTAAACGAGATATATCATGAAGATTTTGTACAATGTCCTGACGTCAGTTGCATGAGATCACAATGTATTGACATCATCCGTTACGTGACTCACAATGCTAGGATGTCAAACACCTGATGACATCGCAATGCTATAACGTCACAATGCTACGAGATCGCTGCACTGCAAGTCTAATGGCAGTACCGTGTTCAGAGATTACATTCTTCATTGATACAGATACAGAATTTACATGACCGAATAATCGACAAATGATATGAAAACCACGAAACTAAAGATAATTATCTGTATTAACCTGCGTTTCTACATTTGGACACAAAATCCTAGGCAGTGTTATGGACAGTCCAGTGAATAATAAGATATCGAAGAGTTATTTCCCCTGAACCGTTGTTTACAATTGTGCCTAGCAATACGCTGTACACACGAACTCGTCTGACACTTTTTACAGGTGACATCACCAGCGTATTGACGCGGATTATGTGAGACTAGCGCACGGTGTAAGGTAGCTTTTATTATTCCAAAATCTTAATTTGGAACGAGCAGTGATGTCTATGAAAGTGGGAAACTCGTGTTCAGCAGTGTTTTCCAAAAGAACTTTGATCATGGTCCTCTGTATCTACATCCAAACTCACGGAATGGTATCTTCAGATTCCAACACAAACAGTACTAACTCATGATCATGCACAATTTGCAGTTATTTAAAAGATGTAATGGTTTGATTGTCAATAAGATGAAGAGAAAAGGAATCTGACGAAAAACAACTTGAATTTACCGTAAATGCTTGAATAAAAGTCCCCAAACAGTAAATCTTTGAATAAACGTGAACGTTAAGAGAATGCCTCTACCAACGACACTATTCTGAGAAAACTATAAAACCTCACGTGAACAAACACTGTGTCATATATCAAACTATGAGATCCTTTATTTGATGTCTTTGAGGATCCATACCAGTGGGGCTGTGGGGTAGCCTAGTGGTTAAAGCGTTGGCTCGTCACGCCGAAGACCCGGGTTCGAATCCCCACATGGGTACATTGTGTGAAGCCCATTTCTGGTGTCCACCGCCGTGATATTGCTGGAATATTGCTAAAACCGGCGTAAAACCAAACTCAGTCAGTCAGTCCATACCAGTGTATGAAATAGGCCAAAAGTCCCCAGCAAGACATCAGGGCTGGTAACTTCAAACTGTTACCAGCCCAAAATGTATTTAACCAGACCAGACATTACTCAGATGTATCGAACATCTAAACATTTTACCAGACCATTGGTCTGGCTAGTTGTAAATTTAGACTGTCCGTCAGAAATCTAGCTCGGCTTGGGCAGTCGGACGGGCCTTATTTCATACACTGATCCATACCCTGTACAAGGTCCCACTTTCAGATATAGAACTTGAGGAAAATGACACACAACTGATGAAATTAAACCACTCCCTGCCTTGAAATATAGAAACGCCTGCCTAAAATAAAAGTCTGAATATTATATAAGAAAATTAGTATGTATATCCAAAGTACAAATACTATGTCTTTCTGATTTCACAGTTCTTGTTTTCCCACATTTTGACACTGCTTTCACACCAAATTACAGTCAGTTCTCACAGTTATCCATTACTCTATCCTCTATTTCAGTTGGTGTAATATTTCCCAATTTAAACCTTCTTAAGTTTATCATGGTGATAATGTAGTGCTTGGAGCACGTTATATATATACCCATGTTTATTCTTGTGATTGTTACTGTCCTTCGTGGACAGGTTTTAATAATTTAACTTTATGTATTAGAAACTACTTGTTTAAGTCACGATGTGGCTGAAATACTGATGATGTGACCAAAAATATTAACTCACTCACTGTGATTATTATTATTTTTTATTCTGATTGTTATTATATCAATGCTGGTGGTAATGATTAGTTTTGTTGCTGTCTTTGTGTTGAATGTTTTAAAGCTGTATACCTTGAATATTTCATTTATATTAATTATTAAGAGGATATGCTTCATATCCATAAATGTAACAAATAGAATATTTTCAAAATCAGAATGTAGTAGTAGTAGTAGTAGTAGTAGTAGTAGTAGTAGTAGTAGTAGTAGTAGTAGTAGTAGTAGTAGTAATCGGATCAGTGGAAAACAATGTTTAAACCCACTCAAAGTGTCTTTAAAAACTGCCTAAAAACCTTCTGAATGGTTGTATTCACATTTTGAAAGTGCAGTTAATTGTCAAAGAATATTAAAATCATGACAAACATATAATATCTGTAACAATCTATGTTTTAAAAAATATCCACAAAACCAAAAGCAGTTTTTTGGGCTGGTGTGTGAGTAATGAGGCAGTTTAAAGAGTTTTGTCCCCAGAATTTTACATAGTAGCAATAGAATTAGTACAGTATGTAGAACATATCACATGATGAGTCAATTCTTTGAAACCAACATCTGTGTTAGAGGTTTTGATCAATCCTAAAATTCATATCAACAAGGACATTTTTATTTTATTTTGTCATTTCTTGTCTTGACAAAGTTCACAACCCTGAAATTATCATCTCTACCTCCTTAAAGGCACAATGTCACACCACACTTCTCCAAAACATAATAATGCATTTCTCTCAATAATACTAAATATCAGCCCCGGGGAAGCTACCATATCGTTTATTCCCCCCCAAATTACGTATTTAGATTACAAAATTAAAAAGTTAGAATGAATTAATGCAACGTTGCATTAAATTGACTTTCGCGCCCTCTATCGGCCGAAAATTATTTCAAGCGAACCCCATAGAGTTATGTCACTTGGAGCGCTCTTTACGAATATCCTAAAGACAACTTGTGATTGAAACAAGTTCGGCAAACACTGGCAACACAGTGCGTGCGACAGTTTTCAATGTACGGAGCAATTGTTTACATTCCATATATGGCAAGTGTTCTCTGTTTGGAAGCTGTCCGCCTCAAAGTTTCAATTATCGATTTCAGGTTAATTGTAAGGGCTGGTGAGTGAGTGATGAGGGGTATGATAAAATGTTCTGTCATAAGGGATAATAAGCCTTTTATTGCATCAATAGGAAGCTAAAGTGAGTGCATATGCTTCATTATATATAATATAGGCCAAAATATTGTCAAAAATGTGCGATGTTGTGCCTTTAAAGTCAGATTCAGTGCTCACTGTAGCATGCACTAAGGTCTGGTTTCATGGAAACTGATATCAGCTTTGATATTCTGTTTACAAGTTATTATGTTGTCTGATATTTCCAACTCCCATTTAGGGATTCGAATCTGAATCTATCCACAATCTTTGTGGGATGACTCTATGCCCAACTACAAGGGGCACATCAAGGGGCCGCAAAGTTGGTTACTGATAATTAATTTGCTCAAATTTGATCTGAATACACATGTGCTCAATCCCAATGTATTGGCCATAAAATTACTGAGGCCCTTGGTGGGATTTGTACCATGGATCTGTTGATCCAAGGTTGGACCAGAGACCATATATATAGTCTATTATCATAATGGTCTCTGGTCAGACAGATTGTCCCCATGTCCACCAAGACAAGCTGACAAGGTAAGGATCTCGTCTGTGGGATGACACCCCTCTACTGTGAGAAAAGACTGATATTGTGTGTATAATTTCAGGCTAATACACTAATGCCAGCAAGCCAGTGAAGTTACAGATGGGCAGCACCTCCAGCATAGCCAAGCCAGAGGCAGCTGAAGTTGATCCAGATATGTTCAGGTCAAGTTCCAACAGGCAGCCAAGTACAGCACTGGCTACAGCCTCTACACCACCACCTCCACCTCCACCACCGCCAGTCCAGTCTAGTTCAGGTGACAAAGATAAGAAGTCACACCTTCAAGATGGAGGGGCAGATGAGGTGGATGCCCCATTGTATGATCCCAAATCCAAAAGAGACGTATTTGGGACATTGGTTGCAGACCCTAAGGTTGTTCAAGAGAAAACACCCGAAGGAGGAGAAATGAGTGAAGCAAGTGTAAAAGTGTTGAAGTCTATGAAGGAGAAGCACCCTCAGTTAGCGGATACTTTTCATAAGCAGTATCAGTTTGTGTCTGTACTTAAAGGTGATCTACTACTTGAAACAGAAAGAAATTATTTGCAGAATTCAGCTGAAACAGATGTCACGATGATGTTTTTGAATGAGACTGACATTAACAGATCACACATGGCTGATTTCTTTGCTGAAATTAATGCAGCCAGTGTCTTTTATGATTCATACAGAGCCTTAATGACTAAAGAAAAGTTGGAGTACATGACAGACAGTATCCTGGAGGGACGGATTACTAAACCAGAGATAATGTTCCTTGTTAACCTCCGGGGTATAATGTGGAATTATTCAGATGCAAGTTCACTGTTTGCGGAGAAACTTGGCAGCACTGGAGTGTTTGAAGACCTTGTGAAAGACCTTCAGCACATGAAGGAAGGGGTAGGTGAAGAAGTAATTGTAAGTAGATACCAGGTCAACAGTGGTCACAGTACACTGAAGTCAAATCATGTTGATGTCTGAGAGTAGATGAGTGACCACCTTGGCAAGCATGATTCATGGAGTTTCCAGGGCTTTGGTATTGCCCAGGCAGACTGATTGCAATATGTGCTTTTAAATATGTTGTGTCTCCTTGGACAGGTGCTTTCAATTAATCAAGTTTATTTCGTAAAAAAGCCTTCGGCCAACATACAATACAAAATATACAGGTGCATTTAAACATGTGGTGTCTCCCTGGGAAGGTGATTGTGTTTGAAGTTTGCCTCTGTTCATAATTATATGCAATGAATGATGCCACACTAATATGCATGCTAAATCTTCTGGTATCTAAACAGCAGTTTGGGTTATTTGTTGATGGAGGTAATATTGCTTTGAGCATCTCCTCTGTGAATTGAAGTCTAGCACGTAGCCTAGGATTCATCAATATTAATAATATTGTTATTATTTTGTAGAATTATCTTTCTGTAAACATCTGACAGCATCTGGGGTCCAGTGAAAAAGAAGGTTGGCCAGGATAGTGAAAGGTTACCATCACTGGCCTGATCATATCAAAAGACATTAAAGGATGATTATTGTTGTTTCTCTGCACTGTGCATTAAGTGGATATAAAAAGAGTGGTCACCTTAGAGTCAGTGTCATGTCTCAGTGTGGTGTTCATGAGAAAATGTGGCATTGTATCTCAGAGCAATAGTATTAAGAGACCAGTACTTATCTGCACTCAAACTTAGGTCAAAGACATACACAACTGCAATTTCTTGCTAATCAGACAGAAAATTAAGTCATGGTCTTCATGTCTGGTGTCATCATAAGCCATTTACTCAGCCATTTTCATTTTTAATGTAATTAATTAGTTATTTTGAATATTAAGAAACTGGAAATTTAGTTTGTTGCATCATATTTGTCCTCATTTATTAAGATGCTGCCTTCGCTGAGATTGAAATTGTTGACAATATGTTAAGGTGAGCTACTGTGTAGTTACAATGTTTTAATGTCAGGTGACCAAATAAAGGATAGGTCTTAAAGGAATAGAAACTAGCCTTGAAGCATGTGTATGGTTTGTGTCCTCATCTGTCATTTCCTTGTTGTAGGACCTGGGTCTCTCCTTTGTGTCCTCATCTGTCATTTCCTTGTTGTAGGACCTGGGTCTCTCCTTTGTATCCTCATCTGTCATTTCCTTGTTGCAGGACCTGGGTCTCTCCTTTGTGTCCTCATCTGTCATTTCCTTGTTGCAGGACCTGGGTCTCTCCTTTGTGTCCTCATCTGTCATTTCCTTGTTGTAGGACCTGGGTCTCTCCTTTGTGTCCTCATCTGTCTTCCTTGTTGCAGGACCTGGGTCTGTCCTTTGTGTACTCATCTGTCTTCCTTGTTGCAGGACCTGGGTCTGTCCTTTGTGTCCTCATCTGTCTTCCTTGTTGCAGGACCTGGGTCTCTCCTTTGTGTCCTCATCTGTCTTCCTTGTTGCAGGACCTGGGTCTTTCCTTTGAGTCCTGTGTTGGCATCCTTCACAATACATCCAAGATTCTAGCAAATCGGCCATTGCTGCGAGCACAGAAGACCGGCCAACACTTGCTGCCCTTCCTCAAATGTCAGAAAACAGGTAAAATATTGTTTACAATAACCTAAAAACTACTTGGAAGGATAATTTATCTTTTCTTACTAGATGAACTTTAGAAGTCACTTTATTAAGACTTTGTTCCCGAATGGTAAAGACGGTAACATTATTGATTCTGTAATTCTTATCTTTGTCCCTCAGATGTAAAGATGGTGATATTACTTATCCAGCACTTATCTTTGTTAACCAAAGGCAAAGGTGACATTACTGATTCCATGTTGCATATCTTTGTCCTCTTTCACCTGTGAAGGTCCGGGTTAGAATATTGATCTTCAGTAACCAATGCTTGTCGTCAGAGGCGACTAACAGGATCGGGGGGTCAGGCTCACTGACTTGGATGACATGTCATCGTTTCCCAATTTCGCAGATCAATGCTCATGCTGTTGATCACTGGATTGTCTGGTCCAGACTGGATTATTTACGGACAGCAGCCATATAGCTGGAATATTGCTGAGTGCGGCATAAAACTAATCCCTCTCACTCACTCTTTGTCCCTTTGATGTAAAGATGGTGATGTTATACTTCATATCTCTGTCCCTCAGCGGTAAAGATGTTGACGTTACTGACCTTGTCGTATGTCCTTGATGAGTCCCAGAATGACCTCCTCCTGGCAGACGATAGTGTCTTTGACTTCATACTTATCATGATCAAGCAGGCCTGGAAGACCAAGGAACATCGGTATAATGGTTTCAGGTACAGTGTGAGAGACGCTTAGCCCTAAGCTAATGGGCAGCATGGCTTTTGCATTTAATGTGAATATCCGTTTGGTGTACATGTACCAGCTGTGTGCCCTGATATGTCTCGAGAGTTCTTAAACTGGAAGCCAAGACAAATTAGGTGTTACACCAGCCTAGAGATGGAAGGCTGGTATGCTCAGTAGAATTGTCTGCAAAAATGTTGACATCACAGAAATAGGATCTAATGCCTAATCTGTTGAACAAATTTGTAAGATATTTTAAAACACATGTTCAAAATATGGGTGTGGACACATCCTGTTTCATGGTTTGTGTAAACAGCTGATGCATGTCCACCATGTTCTGTAGTGTTCTTGAGCTGGTGGACGGAGTGACAGGACTGGCCAAGAATGATGACAATAAGAAGTTGATTGCGAAGAAAGGTGCGGTGGAGACAATGATGAAGATTATGAAGGATGGAAGTGATGATGAGAAGTTGGGTGCTGTCAAATGCATCTGGGAGCTTTCCTTCGACAATGACAACAGGAAATCCTTTCATGTGGGTTATTCAGTATAATTCACTTGCAGCTCTCTCTCTCTCCCTCTCTCTCCCTCCCTCTCTCTCTCTCTCTCTTTGTGATCTTCACAGTAACCCATGCTTGTCATAAAAAGCGGCTAATGGGATGATCGGGTGGTCAGGCTCTCTGATATGTCATCAGTTCCCAATATTATTGCGCAGATCGATGCTCATGCTGTTGATCACTGGATGGTCTGGTCCAGACTTGATTACTTACAGACTGCCGCCATATAGCTGGAATACTGCTGAGTGCGGCGTAAACTAAACTCACTCTCTCACTCACTCACTCACTCACTCACTCTTGCTTGTTGGTCATATCATCTATCTTCACACCACTTAAGCATCTTGTGATCATCCACAGGAGAACGATGAGCTGATGACACTGCTGAAGTCTCTCAAAATGTCAGACAACAGGAAGTTATCAAAAGCTGCTGGTGGAGCATTATGGGAAATACATTTATACAGCGTAGGTAAGTAATGTTGTTAGGTATTCACAAAGGATTGGATCACTAGATTCAAGTTGGTTCAAGCTTACGTAATACACCCATACACATTGGATCTGCGACCTATTTACTACAGACTGTATTTCCCAAAAAGTTACTATGTATATATGAGTAACAATGTGGCTGTAGTGAGGTGTACAAGATATTACAGGCTGTATGCTCCTGTATACCATGAGTCTGAGAGATGGACAGAGATATTTAGCTCGTAAACCCCTTACATCCTGCTTCCTATACTTGTAATGACTTCATCAGCATGAGAATACAAGTTACAAAAGTAATATTTGGCTAAATATCTTGATGATATTCCTAGCAAGGTCCATTATGTGACTTGGCGCGAATAGCTGCAACATTGCTGATGCGGCGTTAAGCACTATTCGCTCACTCACTCACTCTATTATGTGAGGCATGTGATGTAACAAACACAACAAGATCATGATGTAAATCTAGACCAGCCAATCAGAAATCCAATAGATCACACGTCTAGATGTTTTGTATCCCTAAGGCATAAAACACAGATGGTCACGTCCACCAACTCCTTGTCATAGGTGGATATGATGATAGTTAAATAGGTGGTGTTATGGTGATGGATGTTTTCCAGACAGGGCCGTGAATGGAAAGGCTGGAGCACAGGATGGAGGACAGGGGGGAGGACACATCATGATCAGCTACCAGTGGGCTGACCAGAAGAAGCTGCTCCAGGTACTCATCAGCAGCAGAACCAAGTCTAGTCTGTTTACTTACTGCTGCCCCTCAACAGCAGACCTAAGTCTATCCCTTGTACTTCCTCTGCCCCTCAACAGCAGACCTAAGTCTATCCCTTGTACTTCCTCTGGCCTGTCATCAGCAGATCGAGTCTATCCCTTGTACTCCCTCTGGCCTGTCATCAGCAGACCTGAGTCTATACCTTGTACTCCCTCTGGCCCATCATTAGAAGACCCGAGTCTATCCCTTGTACTCCCTCTGGCCTGTCATCAGCAGACCTGAGTCTATCCCTTGTACTCCCTCTGGCCCGTCATCAGCAGACCTGAGTCTATCCCTTGTACTCCCTCTGGCCTGTCATCAGCAGACCTGAGTCTATCCCTTGTACTCCCTCTGGCCTGTCATCAGAAGACCCAAGTCTATCCTTTGTACTCCCTCTGGCCCGTCATCAGCAGACCTGAGTCTATCCCTTGTACTCCCTCTGGCCCGTCATCAGCAGACCTGAGTCTATCCCTTGTACTCCCTCTGGCCTGTCATCAGAAGACCCGAGTCTATCCCTTGTACTCCCTCTGGCCTGTCATCAGCAGACCTGAGTCTATCCCTTTTACTCCCTCTGGCCCGTCATCAGAAGACCTGAGTCTATCCCTTGTACTCCCTCTGGCCTGTCATCAGCAGACCTGAGTCTATCCCTTGTACTCCCTCTGGCCCGTCATCAGCAGACCTGAGTCTATCCCTTGTACTCCCTCTGGCCTGTCATCAGCAGACCTGAGTCTATCCCTTGTTCTCCCTCTGGCCCGTCATCAGACTCGAGTCTATCCCTTGTACTCCCTCTGGCCTGTCATCAGAAGACCCAAGTCTATCCCTTGTACTCCCTCTGGCCTGTCATCAGCAGACCTGAGTCTATCCCTTGTACTCCCTCTGGCCCGTCATCAGCAGACCTGAGTCTATCCCTTGTACTCCTTCTCTCCCTCTGGCCCGTCATCAGCTCAATTCACTGGCATATAGCCAACTAGCATGCAGATGTTTTGGACATTGCCTATAATGGCTGCCACCCTGCTGCAGTCTGCTGTCAAAGCTCAGGCTATGTTTAAAGTGTGTAATGTGCTGTTCTTCCAGTATTGAGTTGCATCTCCTACCCATGTCAGGATCCGCTTGAAGCAGCATTAACCAAATTTACTCTCATTCTGTGCAGGTGAAAGAGATACTCCGAGGTCAAGGCTACAGTGTGTGGATGGACGTAGACAACATGGGAGGCTCTACACTCCAGGCAATGGCGGAGGCTGTGCAGAATGCCGCTGTCCTTCTCGTCTGTATGTCAGAGCGCTACAAGGAGAGCCAGAACTGCAGATCAGGTGAATGTGCCATGGAGACAACCATTTCAGTTCAATGTACACATAAAGATGCATGCATGATGACTTCATGGATTTCAACTTCTATGTTCTTTAAACTTTCATGCTGCTGGTCGGTAGTCGGCATGTATACAATAAAGTTGTATTTACGTTGTATTTAAGTTGTGGTTTCAAAAATGTACAAAATATGTTGCATCTTTCTCACTTCTTCAGTTTAACCACATTGTACAGCATTTAACTAAATATGTTTGTCTGTCAACCGTTCTCAAAATAAAAAAGAGGATAAGCACTGCCTACCGTGGGGGTGATTAAAAAGCAAGATGATGAACTTATGAACTATGTCATGGAGTGATTGCATGGCAAGATGGTGGAAGTGAAAGTGTTGATATTCATAGCTACTTTTCTACTTACCTGAAGTATGGATGCACACAATGTATTGAAATGAGCAAGCATGTAACTGGTTGATATATTAGTTGATAAGACATGTGCATGACATGCCTGCATAACCAAAGTTATTGTCATTATCCTTGATGTTCAAATGTAGTAGCACTTCCCAATTGCACAGATGGATGCTCATGCCGTTGATCACTGGATTGTCTGGTCCAGACTCGATTATTTACAGACTGCCGTCATATAGCTGGAATATTGCTGAGTGCAGCGTTTAAACTAACCTCTCACTCACTCACTTAAATGTAGTAGAAATCCAGAAATGTGGGTATCCATAGCACTGTATCACATATGATGTGATGATGAAGCGGATGTGATTGTGGTGATATTTAATGTTATGTTGCCATTGTGTGCTCAGTGTTACACATTATAATTCACCTTTGAAAAGGGACATTTCTGTTGGCCATATTATGGTACGAGTTGCCATCCATAGTTTTGTCTGGACCGGCTCAATAGCTGATGTTTGACCCCAAGACCACAACAAATGTAAAAAAACCGTAACCAAATAGGAATTAAAAAATACCAATTAATGTTGCCATAACTGAGTAAGCGAGCCTGACCACCCGATCCCGTTAGTTGCCTCTTACGACAAGCATGGGTTACTGAAAGTACATTCTGACCCGGACCTTCACGGGTGGGTTGACAACTGGATGGAGATGGCATTATGTTTAACTGAAAACTGAAGGACTTATAAAGCAGAAGTAGATTCTTTACATCAATACTGCTTAAATATTTTCAGAGACTTAAGTGTTGGTCTGGACAAATGTTCTTGTTCTACATTGTCATAGGTTGGATGACTCTGCCCATGTCCTTGTTCTACATTGTCATAGTTTGGATGACTCTGCCCATGTCCTTTTTCTACATTGTCATAGTTTGGATGACTCTACCCATGTCCTTGTCCAAAATCTGATCATAACCAAAATGTCTGGTCTGCAGTAAGTTATATAATTAATTGATTTATGTCCCTTGCAGAAGCAGAGTATGCTTTCTCCCTCCAGAAGACCATAGTGCCTCTCCTGATGCAGCGTGCGTACAAGCCTGATGGCTGGCTGGGGATGATCAAGGGGACAAAACTCTTCTTTGACCTTAGTGGCAAATATGAATTTGAAGGAAAGGTCAATGAACTCATCAAAGAACTAGGAGACAAGGGAAAGACTTCAAGTCATGGAATAGTTGTAAGTGCAATGGCAATCTTTTTACAAAACTGTCAAGAATTACAATGAAGAAATATTTTGCTTTGAGACTGATGTTCACAGTTGATTTCATTGTGAACTAAATGTGAAGCCATATGAAGTCTTCGGATGTCATAAGTGGTGCAAATCATGGCCAGTGATATCAATACTTAGTCGAAGGAGTCAAACTGCTTGGTTGTCCCGGACCAGTTGGCTGTTATAGCTGTAGTTTGAGTCCATTTTGTATGACATAAGTTGTGAAGTAAGGGACTCGTCATCCATAGGAAGTGTGTATCGTGTGTTTCAAATGGGATGTATTGCAATGTTTTTACTGAGAACAGGTACATTGGGTAAAAAACATATATGAAGTTTTTGTGATTATCTTTATGGTTTTAATTAAAATCTACACAGACTTTCAATCACATCAAATGTTTTCCTTAGTGACAGAACGGCATACTGTAATACAAGGAATTGTATAAAAAAGAAAAAAGAATCCCTGACTATGCAACCTGATTTTTAGGATTGTTGTTATCAGAACCATAACATATATGTTTAGTGACTTATAATGTAGAAAATAGGATCGACATGCACAATTAGTGTCACTTACTGTCAAACAGACTTAAGTTCCTAATATATCGCAATACGAATCACAATATGGATATCAGAATCACAATATATTGCAATACAATTTATTTGCCAATACACAGCCCTACAGTGTACCTTTTTCAAGTCAAAAGTTTAGAATTTGATTGATCAGTTTGGGATTACGACCATCCTTGATTGTCCATATAATTTTCATTCTGGTGACACAGACCCTGGATCTGTTTGCTGCCATAGTGATATGTTTTGTGTGACTCAACATAAATAGTAGTCAGATTACTTCCATAAGTGACAGAATCTATCTGTAAATGCCAAGATAAGGATCAGACATGGTGACTTTCCCTATGGTAGGTTTGGCACCCACCATCAGAAACAAGGATGATCCACAGATAGGATGCATCTGCAATATTGATGTAAAACTGTTTTCACTCACAAAGGCCCTCATTTTGATGCTTAATTAAGTTTTTGAATCTGAGTGTTGGTTTTCTATGAATTTTCATAATTGTCCATGTGTGCTTTAGGATGAGACTAAGATCCCGGTGATCCGAGCAGGCCCAGTGGATGCTGGGAAGGGTGCCAGTGTCACAGACTGGTCCAGTAAAGATGTCCTCAACTGGCTGCACAAATCCAAAGTGACCATGTGAGTCTAGACCTGAATATTGTGTGACCATGTGAGTCTAGGTATATACAGTCGAGCACCGTTGTGTTGAACTCTCGGTTGTCTCGATATAACATCTCGGTCCTGGCAAATTCCTTCATAGTTTATCAATATTCAAGCTCTTTTAACTTCGATATGGATGTCTCGATATTTTAGATATCTCTAATAATTTCATGGTTCCAACAAGCAAAATTACCCTTTTAACTCACTATTTTAATAGAAACTCGATATTCATGTACCTTTCATGGGCAAGTATCCCTCTGAACTGAGGTTGTTTCCACACGTTTCCACACGGTGCGGCATGAATCAAAGGGACGCGGTAGTGGAAACTAATTAGGGCTAATTGAGTTGAAGGTGTCACTTGTTTGTTATATAATTAGGATTAATTAAGAAAGAATTAATTAGGAAGTACTCACTGTTACGACTAAACACTACTGATAACAGATTATAGTTTTGAATCAAAATATACTGAGAATCCAATGATGGTTTTATGTAATGACGTGACTAGCATGTGATTGTTGAGTTGTTTCCAAATGATATGTAATGATATCCCTGGTTGGATGTCTTGAAGTTCGGATAACTCGATATTTTTTCTTGGTCCCATGAATATCGAGACAACGGTGCTAGACTGTATTCTAGGTCTGTATGTCATGTGACCATGTGAGCTTAGGACTGTATGTCATGTGACCATGTGAGCCTAGGTCTGTATGTCATGTGACCATGTGAATCTAGGTCTGCATGTCATGTGACCATGTGAGTCTAGGTCTGCATGTGATGTGACCATGTGAGTCTAGGTCTGCATGTGATGTGACCATGTGAGTCTAGGTCTGCATGTCATGTGACCATGTGAGTCTAGGTCTGCATATCATGTGACCATGTGAGTCTAGGTCTGCATGTCATGTGACCATGTGAGTTTAGGTCTGCATGTCATGTGACCATGTGAGTCTAGTTCTGAATATTAAGCGACCATGTGACTCTAGGCCTGCGTGTCATGTGGCCATGTGAGTCTTGGTCTGAATATCATGTGACCACTGAATATCATGTGACAATGTGAGTCTAAATTTGTGATGTGTTTCAGGAATGAGAATCTGAAGAAGTTGACAGGAGAGCAAGTTGCCTTTCTGCGTAAACTGTCACACAGGGTAAGTAGATGTGAGATTTTTTCATGTTTAATCAGTGAGATATACCTTCTAGAAAATTCTTTGGTGATTATGTACATCGTAAAAACAAACATTGGGGTATTGTAGCTGATTCTCTGGATGAAGAATGAGCTACCCTCAGGTGTGTCTCCATTCTATTGCTTCTCTCTGTTTGAAAAAGTGTTTCTGTTTGACGTCTATATATATGGAAATCAATTAAGCAAAACCTGTATTTACTCAGACTGAGCAACATTTATGAACTGGTGCCTAAAATGTGTCCAAGATTTCCATAAGATATGAATTTTGTAGTGAAAACAAAGGGTTGAGGAGAAACATAGCTAAGATTACCATGACATTATCTGGTTTGAATATTTTACAGACTTGGAAATTGATTTCATGTAAAAAGATTACAAATTTCACTTTTCTTGCACAGACTGTACTGTCAGTACCATGCACACATCTTTCCAATTAAAGAATAATGTCTTGCAAGTCCAAATACTGACTTTCCTTCAGCATCTTGTGCCGGGCTCGATTTAAGAGATGTTAACCTACTTGCACCAGGTGCAACCTAAGATAAAAACCTAGTTACACCAGACAAATTCCAGTTGCACTGCTTTCATTGCAATATGTATATGCAATTATTTAGATGTTTTATTCAGAAGTTTCCCTACTCACCTGGTGCAAATTAGACTAATAACTAGGTTGCACTTCGTAATATTGGGTTGCACCAGTGCAAGTAACAAAGCACTTAATAGAGCCCTATTGTGTTACCTCCCTGCACACAAACAACTGATTCAAGATGCCTCCTCATTCTTGGATTAGTCTCCAGATTTGATTCCGAGGGGGAATCTTGTTCCATTCCTCACACGAAGTAGTGACCACCTCAGCAGTGTAGTGGTTGGAGCGTCCGCCTGGAGAGCGGAAGGTCGCGAGTTTGATCCATGACCGCGTCATACCAAAAGACGTTAAAATTAGGTACTTGTTGGTCCCTGCCTGGCGCTCGGCATTAATGGGTACAACAAGGACTGGTCGGCTCGAGTCAGTATAATGTCTGAGTGGGGTATTAATGCTTAACTGTGGCATGGTATCTCAGTGGGCTAGCACTATAAAACCAGCTTAAGTCTGGGCTAGTACAAGCAGCACACATACACATACACACGCATGCACATCGTCATATGAGCGAAATATTCTCAAGCATGACCCAATTTCACCTCACCTCACCTCACCTCACCTCATACAAAGTAGCAGTCAATTCATTGAGAGTCTAGACAGGTGAGTCAAACATGACAGCCAAAATGTCCCACAGATGTTCCATGGGATTGAAAGGAGAGAGTCTGACAAGTTTATTTCAACACTGTTGGGGGTATGACATTCATGTGCATTGCATGCCGTTGCACGAGCATTGAATATCTCCACAAAAAAATCATGCTATACAGGAAGATGCAAAATATTCCGAAATCATTCAGAAAAAATGCTGTTTTCTTAATTCACAGAATTATAGGTCTGTTGATTAGATGTTGCTTAATTGATTTCCATATGTATATTTGAAACTTTCTTATAACAAGATTAGTAATTTTGTGCTTGTGAGCACTGCCACGAGATATTGTTGTTCATGTCAAAAGAAGCAAATAATATGTACTCTCTGATAGCACTAAAACATTCAGTGTACATTTTATTCCATTGATATTGTAAGTTAGATGTTTATGATTAATTATGTGATTAATGTCTGGGTTGAGTATTGCTGTCATATATTCTACAGGCTCCAGAATATTACTTCAGTTACATTGAAAGAAAGCTCCATCTTGAATCTCTGGACGATATGATGCACTTCAGCAATGGACTTGACAATCTCTGATTGTGTAGTCAGCAACATACCACATAACGATCGAGCTCCATCTTTAATCTCTGGACGATATGATGCACTTCAACAACGGACTTGACAATCTCTGATTGTGTAGTCAGCAAAATGCTACACAGTGATCATATGGACTCTGAAACAACTGGTGTTATAGTCACCATTTTTACATATTGTAAATATTTCAAGGATGAAAACCATCAGGTGTGTTTTTTAATCCTTGCTACCCATCCAAAAGTGGCAACTTTGAATCATGGAAATTATGTCATTTAAACATTTCACTGTCAGTGAGTGAGTGAGTTCAGTTCTACGCTGCACTCCATATACTACTATTCCAGCTATATAGCGGTGGTCTGTAAATAATCGAGTCTGGACCACATAATCCAGTGATCAATGGCATGAGCATCGATCTACGCAACTGGGAACCGATGACATGGTCAACCAAGTCAACGAGCCTGACCACCCAATCCCGTTAGTTGCCTTTTACGACAAGCATGGGTTACTGAAGATCAATATTCTAACCCGGATTTGAACAACAGGTGAAAGACATGATACAAGATTTGCACCGTAAAAATACCCTCTAGTGCATTATGGAAACTGGACAGTCAAGATACATCATATTGATCTAAAAATACCTTCTTGCATTTAACTCATCCTTCAAAGCCAAGATACAATTAATTCAATGTAACAATACCTACTCAGGTATAAATGATATTCCAAAGTCTAGACATAGTTATGTCAATGTAAAAGAACCAGCTTGGGTTTAAACGATACACTGAAGTCGAGATACAACTTTTTCTGATGAAAATAACAACATACGTTTCAATTATAATCCGAAGTCAAGATACAACTTTTCATCGTGAAATTTGAAGTCGAAGCAAATGTGAACTTCATACATGAGTGCAGGAAAATTCTCAATATGGCACACATCAACAATGACCAAGCATAATAAGTTATGAAATGAATTTATGTAAGTTATATAAGAACTCTTACATTTCCAAATTCATTACATTGTGTGGAGTTGAGGTGGGTTTTTTCAGAAATATATCCAAAATATGTTCATTATTACATTTTTTATACCAGTCTTCTGTACAGATAATGTGTGAACTGATATAGATTAAAGAATTTCAAAGAATGATAATAAAAATAGGAACAAGATTGGCACAATAGTATTTTTTAACCTTCGTTCGTGCGGGGTCGATTGTTACTTGAAAAGATGAGTGAGTAATGTTTATAGCCAAATGTTGCCAGTACGGTAGGGTTTCAGCTGCATAGCTTCAAACCCAGATTATGATGAACACCTACCTGCCTAGAATAACCACCTGACTCATGAGAGCAATAAATTACATTATCATATCTACATATAGAGTAGACAGAGCTGGTAGCAGGGTAGGCATTTTAATAGGTTTATTTAATGTTGGAATATATTAATATATTTGAAATATTTTTTGCAAAACACTAAATTGCACTCAAGGTATGAAGTCTCGATCAATATGTCAGTATGCATTGGATTTTTGTTCCTGTCCCCTGGGCTATACAGTTGTTAAATATATACATGCAATGAATGTTCAAGTTGATGCCCGATTGTTAATGTGAAGGTGTGACCCACAGCCGCTATGTGTCATAAATATGTATTGTCTTGACAGGTACATGACTGGTACTCAGTGGAGTTGTGCCCCTAGGGCATATGGATGAGTTTTTGAGGGGTTGTGGCTGATTTTGCCATGGAATGTGTATGTTTGTGTTGTTAACTGAATCAATACAGCTGTGTGTTCTAAATATCTAACAGCATGTGATGTCAGCCAGAGACAAGGTGCAGCCATGGACATCATCGTGTCTTTGATTGTGGACAAGTAGTGCCCTGTGTAATGTGCACTGAGTAATGAGCTCTGATTTCAAAGCCAACACCAGTTAAAAGATCATCCGTGTCACATGGAGTGCCTGAATAATCACCTGTTCTTTGTGATCAGAGTTCATGATGTGGCCAACAATTAGATTGAAAACTCGTTCTATTGGACCTGAAGCCAGCTTTGATATATTTGGTTTATGTAGAAAAACATGTGAACATGAGCACAGATGGTCCATCCCAGAACATTGTAATGTGTTGTTGGGAAGATGTTATCCATGCTGTTCAGGATGTTCATCGGTATTGTCTGCATATTACAGCTACAACTACAGTTGTATATATACCACAGATCACAAATCAGGTGAAATTAGAGCAAGACTGGCAGCAGATGCATAGGCAGCCATATTGCTGATGTCATTTCTCAGATTGTTTTCTGACTTTGTACATAGCGGGCAGCTCCAAGATTGAAAGTCAAACCCTGTTGTTTGAAAGACAAAATGGCTGTTAAGACTGTGATACTCTTTATGTTTGCATGTTTCAATTATAATTGGAATAAACTTATGCAAGATTTGTGTTGTTTTCTGAAGGGTGGGTGGGTGAAAATTTCTGAGCTTAACCTAGAAAGATGTGTGATATATGGACTACTGTCCAAGGTGGCAGGCTGCAGCTGAACTCGATACAGCAAGAGGTAGCATATTTCACTGTTATGAGGTGTTCTCTGATGATGAAAATGGACAAAACTTGCTAACAAACTCATCTCCATCTGAAAGGGCTACAGCTATGTGGCGTTAACTTTGTAGTACATGATGCTCCTTCCATTGCCGCCTCCGGGTGTAGTGGTTAGAGCGTCCGCCCGGAGAGCGGAAGGTCGCGGGTTCGATCCCCGACCGCGTCATACCAAAAGACGTTAAAATATGGTACTTGTTGGTCTCTGCCTGGCACTCGGCATTAATGGGTGCAACAAGGACTGGTCGGCTCGGAGTCAGTATAATGTGTCTGAGTGGGGTATTCATGCTTCACTGCCGCATGGTATCTCAGTGGGCTAGCACTATAAAACCAGCTTAAGTCTGGGCTAGTACAAGCAGCTGCACACACACATACACATACACACGCATGCATGCCGTCATATGAGCGAAATATTCTCAAGCATGACGTTAAACCCATTTCACCTCACCTCACCTCACCTTCCATTGCCATAGTTGGAAGTGGGCAGTGGAGGTCATGTGAGGAGAGGGACTAGAAGATGATCCTGTCATGAAGAGTGAGTGAGTGAATTCAAACATTATGTTGAATTGTCTTTATTTCCCTATTACTAAAAATGATGTTGATAAATACATTATTTGCTTATTTGGCTATTATCTAAAAATGATGTTGATAAACACAACCAATATATTTGCTTATTGATATAACAGTCACACAGCCAATATAACAGTCACACAGCCAATATAACAGTCACACAGCCAATATAACAGTCACACAACCAATATAACAGTCAACGCTGAACAGTGAGCGAGTGAGTTTGCTTTTACACAGCTTTTAGCAATATTCCAGCAATATCTTGGTGGGGGACACCAGAAATGGGCTTCACACACTGTACCCATGTAGGGAATATAACCCGGGTCTTCAAGGTGACAAGCAAATGCTTCAACCATAAGGCTACCCCACAGCCCCTCCATGGTGAAGAGAGCTGAACACATCTGATTGGTGCACTAGGCATGACCAAGGTTTCTGCAAGCTGCCTATCAAAGCACACATATCTCTGCACAACACATATCAATGGCCCATTAGCCTTGAGAAACATGCATGATGGGTATCTGTGGACATGTTGCTTTGCTGGAAAAATAGACTGCCACAGATTCAATCTGACCTGCTACATGGGTCATAGTTGGGAAATATAAGGTCTATGAATAGAACATGAATGCCATAATTATATGCTGATAGAGCAGCACTGGTGAAATGACACAACGCGATGAGCATCAAAATGTGTCATTGGTTGCATTGGAGACTTCCCCAGTTTAGTGATATGCCTATAATCAAGCAGAGATGACAAGACTTTATGGATGATCAACTTCTTTATTTTGACAAAGGGGACATTTTGGTATAGATTCTTATACCGTTTTCAAGCATATGATTCTATGTCGCCATTGTCAAAATAAAGAAGTTGATCATCCATAAAGTCTTGTCATCTCCATACCACCAACTTCTAGAATGCCACTCAAACAAATTATAATCAAGCAGTCTATAATCTAGAAAGTCGGGCTGTATCTGTCTTTAAGTTACTGCTTGGGCACAACAAGTGTAATAAGTGCTGTTTGTTGCATTTGAGACTTTCCATAAGGTTTGGTTGGAAGTGCTATTTTCATCTATCACATACATCCAGCCTTAGGTATACCATTCAAAGAAGTCCCAATTCTTCCATATTGCTACAGCTGATCTGTTATACCACGGTGGTGGTGGCCATGTTAACCAGTCAGGATGTATGTGAGAGTGGCATGAATTCCCTGTAATTATGCATGTTGTTCACGTTATATAATATCTGCATATTTAGTAAGCATCCTGTATCCAGTGAACAAAATGCACCAGCAGTACTTGAGACTGACTGACTGAGTTTGGTTTTACGTCGCTTTTAGCAATATTCCAGCAATATCACGGCAGGGGACACCAGAAATGGGCTTCACTCATTGTACCCATGTTGGGATTCGAACCCGGGTCTTCGGCGTGACGAGCCAACGCTTTAACCACTAGACTACCCCACCGTCCCAGTACTTGAGAAGTGTAACTTACCTGGATAAGGTTAAAATGTCATCAAAAAAGGTCCTCACTTCATAAGTAAATAATCAAGTGAATGAGGCCTAAAGGTCATAGAAATGTAGCTATAATTCTGATAATTTGAGCAAAATAATTTGTCATAAGAACGTAAGTTCAGAGGAATACATAAGGGAGATTGACATTGACTTGGGAGAACTTAAGAACATAAGGGAGATTGATATTGACTTGAGAGAATTTAAGAACATGGTTCAAATGCAAAGATCAAAATCTAAAATACCAAGAAAAACTCATCACTGTGTTGAACCCACTAAATAAACATTGTCAGATTTGCCAGAACTGGCAGCATGAGGCCAGGGAACCAATTGGGTTGTGACGTTTGGTGGAGACAAGCACGTGAAGTGTCAGCTTCATTGTTGAAGTAACTGTTGAAGCACGAAGAATGCTGGACAGAAATGTGACAACAAAACAGCTCAGGTGAGCTAACATCAATCCAGATCTAAAAGTATTATTTGAAAATATGTTATCATGATTACCCAAAATAATAAGTTAATGACAGTTTAGTAAACACTTTGAACAACTAATTTTAATACTATACTCATGGACTGATTGACTGAAAGAGTTTGGTTTTACGCCGCTTTTAGCAATATTCCAGCAACATCACGGCAGGGGGACACCAGAAATGGGCTTCACACATTGTACCCATGTGGGGATTCGAACCCGGGTCTTCGGCAAGTATACTCATGGAAACGAATAAGGGAAACCATGAAAGTGCAAGTGTTCCGTTATTTATTTCCAGATTTTCACCCACAGCGCAATACAAAACATGACAAGAAACCCGGAATAGAGTATGGGGACACTTGCACTTTCGTATGTTCCTTTATTCGTTTCCATGAGTTTATCAACTGTAGAAACATGATGAATTTAATGACATTTGCCTTCAATGGTGGTATTAATGAAGTTTTGATATGCTGTACAGTCTGACCCTGGGCACTAAATGTGGCAAGCATGCATGAGCTATTCCATTCCATTAACTGTTGAAGTTGCCAACAAAATGTTTTGCATAAGTGTCAACAATATGACCAGAATGAACAGTGAGTGTTGCAGACATTTAGTAGCGTATATGACCGAAGATAAGTCGATCGCATAGATAAGCTGACGTCCTAACTTGACCCTTAAAATCAGTATCAAAATGTTCCGTACATAAGCCGAATCACCAACCCTTCGTTCATCGTCTCCTCGTGATTGTCTTCGGAAATGGATTGCAACAAATCCATACTGAATTACGCAAGTAAATCCAGTTGTAACACAACTTAGTAATAAATAGAGATTATTTCACGAGCAAGTGTGTCATATAACTTACACAAAACGAGTGAAATTTTGTATCGCATGAGCGAGAGTGTGGGCATTACATAATTTTGCACGAGTTTTGTATGAGTCATATGACACACTTACTCGAGTGTAATAATTTCTTTATTATCCATTTTATTCAAGTACACATGTGCAGTGAAACATGCTAACCAAGTGTGACGTCCTCTTTACTGACGTCAAGTTCAATTGTTTAATGACGTAACAGACATCTAGCGAGTGAGTTTTACGCCGCACTCAGCAATATTTCAGCTATATGGCGGCGGTCTGTAAATAATTGAGTCTGGACCAGACAAGCCAGTGATCAACAGCATGAGCATCAATACGCGTAATTGGGAACCGATGACAGCGAGCCTCCCGTAAGTTGCCTTTTACGACAAGCATGGGTTACTGTTCTTTGCTCATCTGGACTTACATTCGTAATCAAGCTTACTAATGTTATATTAATTGCCATGAAATCTGTGTTTCTCTGAATTTCATGAGTGAGTGAGAGAGTGATTTTAGATTTACGCCGCACTCAGCAATATTCCAGCTATATGGCGGTGGAAGCAGTTACGTAGTGCTGAACATAAAAAAATACAAATAATAGTCCAAATCAGTTGTGTCTTTTTGGGCTTAGTCATCCTTGGTGGTATTACCCTGTATTCCCCCATTGTCTTAATAATTAATACGATCTGGTGATTTTAATCCTATAACGGTAACAACTGGCAAAAGAGGAACACCCCCTCATGACGCACAACAAGGTCAACAAATAATGTAAATGTAATGTAAATTGGAGTTGTATTTTTTAAAATTCTGTTTTAAGACATATTTTTCCGTACAGCATTTATGTTTCATCACAAAACGCAAATGCAAACAAACATGTTTCTAACGGGCCAGGGGAGAAAGACCACCCCACCCCCTACAAATTCCTAGTCCCCATCCTAGGTAGAGTGGGACCCGGATACCCGGACCCCAGATATCCAGAAACCTCGCATTCCGGTCAATTTTCATTAAATTAAAAAAAAATCTCTTACGTTTTAAAAGTGACTGTCTAAAACGGATATGAGGTTTCCGGACAGTAAATTTTACAAACCAACCGGCTAAATCAACACAAAAGTGACGTCACTTATCTGCATGAAGCTTTGATCTTCCGCTGACCGTGTGAAGTGAAGCAGAGTCCCATGTGTCTTCACACGAGACAAGGTCTGCTAATCCGGATTAATGAACGGTCCGCAGGGAATTGGTGGTGATTAGTAGGCCTATCTAACACGGGTGAACCATTCAGTTCTAACTGTTACATTGTGTATACAGTTGTTAAAGGCTCTTAATGTCCATCAATATAGGTTTGATGATAATGAACAGTTTGGATTTTCCTTGAGGTGTAATGAAAAATCCAGATATTCAGTTATCCAGATGATTTACGCAACAACGAATGAGTCCGAGTATCCAGGGTCTCACTGTATACAAAGTTTAATGGCCAGTCTTCTATACTATGTTTTCCCTTCACATACTACCATCATGATGTGTGTTTCTTGTTATCGGTCCACTCAGCAATTCCAGCTATATTATGCCAGCCTGTAAAACACCGAGTGTAATGACCAAACCCCTTCAGGGCCTCCTACAATGCGGTTGGGTTGTCCAGTACCAAACCTGGAGTCCCCAGACGTTACCGAATTGGTCGTCTCTTATGACCTGCAATAAGTAGCTGGGGGCCAACATGCTCAGGAGTAGAAATGTTTTTAAAAGCATTCTGATCACAGAGTCAACAGTCACCACACTGTAATTTATTGTTTTGTATCACCATAAAATATTACAGTGCACATTAACATACTATCTACATGGCACTCATTGACTGGGGCATTAACAATAGAGTATACTGGTTCATGCTCAGAAACCAACTGAATAAAGGCAAGTTATATGTCATTGCTTAGTAGCTATTAACTCGGTTTGATAAAACAATTTGATTTCTTAAAACTCTCTCAGTGTCCCAGCCACTTATAACAGCATATACAGGTAACCAAAGTTCATCCCATTCTGAAAACAGATTATTTTCCAATATGGTTGCCAGATCAGATGCAAACTTCTGCTGCACAAACAATGATTTAAGCTCAACTGTCTTGTCAGGTGAACTGGCTAAGAATTCATATTTTACAGGGCTCAATAAAACTGAAAAATGTTCAAATGGTAAATGTTCAAATTAATGGAACACCTATGGAAGCCAGGGATGTTCCTGAACCTGGTGAGAGAGTGATATCTGAATGTGTGCATACTTCTATATGCAGTGTTAAAACAACCGTGACATTGTCTGTACAGGTCCAGGTCACGCGCTGACATACACTTGGGATTCACTGATGACACAAGGGAAACCACACACATCCACTACAGCAGGCGCCTCTCTTCATGCAGGTCGGTTTCCATTGAAGGGCAGTGGAGTGGCATCTGTGATGGAGACAACGGTCAGGCCTGCCATCTGCAGTCCTTTCAGGGCAGGCTGGAACAGGGAAACAGTTGACCTGAGTCAGTGGGTCGGCTTTAGTGAAACTTTGAACAGTATTTCGAACTTACGCTAAGCGCCAGCTTGATATGTCGGGAAAGACCAAGTGATGCTGGTCTTTGATGTATCACTTACCAGCATGCATGCATAAAAAAACTGACATTCCAAGACTTTTAAGTGCAAACTGATGCAAAAGTCATTGCATTCCTAAGATGATTTTCAAAGTTGTATTCCCCTAGCAACTTGAATGTTGAAGTAAAAGCATGTCTGGTTTAATTACCCAGGCCTGCAATCTCTGCCCATGAACTCCCAAGGGGTTAAGTGTAAACAGATAAAAACATAATACAATTATGTAGTGTACCGAGGTATTTTGGGTGTCTCCTTCACCTTGACCCTCAATGTTATCCAGTCACATTGGAGAACATAACTTGTTTTGAACTTTGATACTGAAAGCTACGCAAGTCACCACATAATACTACCAATGCCTGACAAGTTCACTTAGGGCAGATAATGATTCACAAAAGAAACCAAGGGATTCCTAATTTGAGAAGGGTATAATCAACCTTTAATGAAGACAGGTGCTTTTATCATCTTCATGCTAATGAAATTACCATTGCTGATTTAGAACGTGGATGAAAAGTATAAACACATTTATATTCAAAAGGGTAGACAGCTGATCAAAGAACCAGTGCCCTTCAGTAAACCTGAAACGACAATGTAGTCCAGCATTCGCTGTTAGCGGCCAGCTTCTTCAGCCCTCATGTATGACACATGTTTGTACACCAACCAGCCCGTACTGTCTTGCTTGCAGGACACTGGTTCAGGCTGTTTGCTGGTGTGTGTTTGTGTTCACTGCTTGAAATGTTTTGTGTCGGGTTTCTTTGGGCAACATGTTCTCCGTCAATCTACCACCAACATGGAGAGATGAGCAATACCTAACCCTTCTTTCATTCAAGTGGCTTGTTACATACTTCAATCCTTCAAAAAATGTTACAGCACAGTGGTAATTTCTGCCGCTGAAACGTTAGACTGTTTAATGTTAGACCGTTGGGTAAGACTAAATAGTTACCATTCTGCCCGGTCCAATGCCCTTGATGCTGACACGAACCTTGGTCACTCCTTTGGACACTCCTTTCTGTAATGAGACATGGGCCTCCTTTCACAAAGCACTAAGGTGATCATAAGTCACTAAGGTAACCTTAGTGCAGTGTTAAAGAATGGGAGTTAAGGTTAACCTTAGTAAAGGTTGCTTCATGAAAGGAGCCCCTGGTGTTACAGTTCCTCACCACATCTGTATCTACCTAGAGACTGTCTCAAGGCCAGAGGGGTGGCGGGGCACAGTTTGCAATACTTTAATATGCCAGTTGGCCATCAGGGCCTGCTGCTGCTGCCTGCAGGCTTTAAAATCTACGAGCCCTGAATGAAATCTGCAGGCCCATTTTATTAAAGTCAAACCAATAAAAACAAAATAGACTACACTGTACACAGTTTCACACTTTCTACAAAATCAACTAGCAAAGCCTATGGTGCAGAGAAACGTTTTTATTTGTTAAAGACTGGTGGTGACATTCCTATGTGCAAAGCACTGGAATACCAGGAAGTGAAACTAAGTTTTCGTAACATGATGGATCATGGATGATTCCTGAACGTTAATAAAGAAAATAATTAAGGGAAATATTCCTGTTGGAAAAAAAGACAGATAATTTACAGAAGGCCACAAGGGCCTGCAAATATCTGAAACTGCCGGCCTTATTTCAAAACGCTGCGGTAGGGTAGCCTAGTGGTTAAGGCGTTGACTTGTCATGCAGAAGACGCGGGTTCAATTCCCCACATGGGCACAATGTGTGAAGCCCATTTCTGGTGTTTCCCGCCGTGATATTGCTGGAATATTGTTAAAAGCGGCATAAAGCTAAACTCACTCGCTCACTCTCAAGGCCAACAAAAAAGTCTCAGTAAATTGAACATCTGGGTCCAAGACAGGCGACTTCACTTTACTTTTATGCATGTTACACTTGTCCTGTCACTGAACAAGTTCAGTAGCCACAAGTCCATCAAAGATGGGGATTTCAATGCTAGACTGGCAAAACCTAACCTCTGACACTCTGAATGTATGATCACGAGAATAGAAAAGTATTATTCACTCTACAATATTGTTTAGTATGGAACATGATTTTATGGATAACAACTTCTTTATTTCGTGAGTGCGTCATTTCGATACAGATTCTTGTACCGTTGTCAAGCAAGAGTGATACATGAAGTGGAGGAGCTGCATATATATACTGTATATAACAATGAAACAACATACATTGTAATTGACAAAAGAAAGAACATAATTGCCATAATTGGTTAAGCAGTAAGCTGATGAAGCCAGTGAGTACACAAAGGATAGTGAATGGAAGCCAGAGATGTATAAATACAGGAGTAGTTACAATGAAGGAGATGTTTATACAATAGGTGCGATGTTTATTCAATAGGTTGGGCTCGGTGGAGGAGTGGATCATAATCTGATGGAATGAAGTATCCTTGGTCACGGTTGATGGTGGGCTTATGGCGTTCGATGTGAATGGCTTCGGTGAGCTTGCGTTTAGTGAAGTCCGTTTGGTTGTTGGCGAGAATGGTGAAGTCAGACCACTCTATTTGATGATTGGGGTTTGCTTTGATGTGGCCTGCCTGTTGGTTCAGGAGTCGGCTGATTTGATGTGATGGCTTACCTATGTAGGGAATGGATATCTTGATGGGGGCTGATTCTGGTTTAGATCGTTTGGCAGGAGGTGAAAGCGTTGCTTCGATGGTTCTGTTGACTATTTCAGGTGGGTAGTGGTTGCGTTCTACAAAGACTTTCCTTAGGTGTTCAATTTCTTCTTGTAGGTTTGTTGAGCAGATGTTTTTGGCTCTTCTGGTCAATGTAGAGATGATGCCGGTCTTGACTTTAGGTGGGTGGTTGGAGTTGTAGTGGATGTATTGATCCGTATGGGTAGGTTTTCTGTACACGGAGGTCTGGAGTTGGTTGCAGGAGGTGCGGGATACAAGGACATCAAGGAAAAAGTAGTTGGTTGTTCTGCTCTGTTTCAATGGTGAATTTGATGCTGGGATGTTGGTTGTTGAGATGGGCTGAGGAGCTGCTTTGGATCTTTGTTGAGGTTGGAGGATGACGAAGGTGTCATCCACTTTATGCGGTACCAGCAGGAAGGTTTGAAGGGTGCAGTTTCTAGGGCCCCTATCTTCAAGGTCGGTCATGTAAATTTCTGTTAGGATTGGGGGTAGTGGGGAGCCCATGGGAAGTCCGTGGATTTGCTCATAGATGGCATCGCCCCAGGTAAAGTAGGTGGAGTTGATGCAGGCGGTGGTGAGGCTGATGATAGAGTCGGTAGAGAGGCTAGTGTTGAGGGGTTGTTGGAGGGTGTCAATTATGTGGCGTAGTGCTTGGAGGGCTTCTTCCCGAGGTACATTGGTGAATAGGTCCACAATGTCGTAGCTGATGATGGGACCTGGGTTGGTGATGTCACGGATCTTGCAGCAGAAGTCAGTCATATTTATCATGCAGCGTTTTTAGCGTGGCCTTATGCTGACGGTTGAGCTTTGTAGTCGGATCCCTCTTCATCCTTTTGTAGGTTGAGGTGTCGTCTAGGAGGTTGTCCACCATGGAGTGGAAGTGGTCCTTGTCCAAGACTACAGTGGCTCTGCCCTTGTCGTCTGGGGCAATGACAATATCACGATGTTGTTTTAGTTGTCTGATGGCTTGTTTATCAGCTGGTGTGATGTTTGGTTTCTGAGGCTGGGCTTTGTGGAGAATACTGGTGATCTGGTGTCGGAGGAAGTCAACCTTTCCACCGGGTGCAAGTTGTTGGAGACCTTTTTCAATGTTGGCGATAAACATGTCCGAGTTGATTTTGGGTGGTGTAGGGGCAAATTTGAGACCTTTGGCAAGGGCACTGACCTGTTGGTTGGTGAGTTGTTTATTGCTGCGGTTGACGACTGTGTTGTGGATGGTTGGTGCTGTGGTTTTCTTGCGTTTGGTTCCTGAGGCAGTGAGTTCTTGTAGTTTCTTGATGTGTCCGGTCTTAGTTGAGGTGTCTAGTTTGTTGTTGGCGGTAGTCTGGGCAGTTCGTAAGGAGGAGAAGAGTTCTGGGTCAAGGGTGGAGCTGAGGGAGGTGTGGAGGTCATTGTCAAGGTCATTGTAAAGCAAGAGTGATACATGAAGTGGAGGACCTGCATATATATACTGTATATAACAATGAAACAACATACATTGTAATTGACAAAGGAAACACTCTTGCTTGACAACGGTACAAGAATCTGTATCGAAACGACGCACTCACGAAATAAAGAAGTTGTTATCCATAAAAACGTGTTCCATATTGTACGTCTCAACTTCTAAAAATGCCACTCAAACAAGTAATATTGTTTAGTTTTGACAGCTCAAACACCAACACTGAGTTCGTCAAATCCATCTAAAAAACCCTTCTTTTTCAAAGTAACTTGAAATGATAAAAGAGAAAGGTAAAAAAGTGTTTTTTCATTGATGGACTTGGACTATCTGACTGTCACTGTTGGAGTCATAAAACTACCATCAAGGTATAAATTGTCATTGCCAGGGGCTTAGCGCTACATGAAAGGAATTGTATAGTGCTTGCATGGGGCTGATTGTTTTACATGCCCCTGTGCTTCCAACATGAACATTAGTATTACAAGCCCCTGTGGTTAGAAGCATCTCACTGACCTCTCCAAGTGCCAAAGCAGCTGCCTGTCCGGCAACATTGGTCCCCTTCCTGGTGTTCCGAAACCCCACAGAGCCCTGCAACACCCAAGCATTTACAAGTGAAACACTTCTCTCTTTTCCAGGCTACAATGTACAGCAGTTGTTATCAAACTATCATATAATCACTGACTATTTGTTCTTCAAAAAGATGGTAAAGCAGTTTGTTTGATACAAATTTTGATGAATAAGTTTGCTCCTCTTATACTCACCCCACTTTCACTGGCCATCGCCATTCCTACAACACAAGCAGGTCAATACATTAGTGTTTATTCACAATCTGAAAAAAATGGGCATTAAAGATGAGAGTCTTCCTGTCATTTGTTTTATCAATTTAGAGTTGCATTATTCCATTATGAACAATACCACCACATGACGCCAGGGATTCTCAATCATACAACATACATTCATATGGTGAACAAACTTGCTGCTGTGGGTAATCCCTCCATTAACCGACAAACAATTCTTTCATCACCATTCGAACATAACTATTGCAAGTCTTACCAACCAAATTCTAGTACAGCTCCTTAAATTAATCAGTCTTTATGTGAGACCATTCCTGTCATGGACCTGACAAACCAATACCCAATTCAAGCTACCACTACCCTTCCTCCCCTTCCCCAAACATCATGTGACAAGGGCTGACCAATGAATGCTTTAGTCATCTCTTGTTGCCATGTCTCAAGAAACTAATCCTGTTATTACTTCATAAGGTACTTTTATTATGTTTATAGTATGTATACAGCCAGTAAACACAAGCATCTTGTTACTGTTCTAAACCTCTGTCACCATATAGGCCTACCTTCCCCATTTGTGAGAGTGACGATTGTGTTGTTGTGTGTGGCCTTGACATGGACGATGTGAAGCTTGTCAAACCTGACCCCATCTACCAGCATCCCTGCAGTCTCCATTGTCGGATACACCGAGCCGGGGCTGAAGGGAGATAGATGTACACGTCACATGTAGCCACAGTTATCACAACAGTGGAGCAAGACCTGTGATATATAATGTAATGTAAGTTGAACTTACTAAATGTTGTCAATCTAACACTTGATGAAGTTCAAGATATTCTCCTCTCTCTCGATCCATCAAAAGCTACAGGACCAGATGGAATAGGAAACAGATTTCTGAAAGTCATGGTGAAAAGTTTAGCTCCTCTATTAACAAAACTATTTAACTTGCCTCTTCAGAAATTCACGTTTCCAGCCGTCTGGAAAGAAGCGTCAGTCATGCCTCTCCATAAAAAAAATAGTGTAAATGAACGTTCCAATTACAGACCGGTCGCACTTACGAGCTGTTTGTTTTAGAAAAAATGTGGTTTTAAACATGCATTTAATTACTTTAGAGACAATGATGTTTTAACCAATTTACAATCAGGTTTTATGCCAGGCAACTCTACCGTTAACCAATTAACTTATTTGCATGATTTTATAGCGAAAGGACTTGATGAAGGTAAAGAGGTCAGAGCTGTTTTTGCGACATTAGTAAGGCATTTGATAAGGTATGGCACAAGGGCATCATTTCTAAACTTAAAAACTATGGCATTGGTGGATCACTTTTGAATTGGTTTGAAATGTATTTACAAAACAGATCACAAAAAGTCGTCATTAATGGATACAGTTCCGAATATAAACCTGTACTTGCTGGCGTCCCACAAGGTTCCATATTGGGACCCTTACTTTTTATTGTATACATAAATGATTTAGTAGATGGTATAAAAAGCCACATACGTTTATTTTCTGACGACACCTCACTTTACGTAATTGTAGATGATCGTGATACTGCCGTATCCTGTCAGAATGATGATTTAAACCGTACAGTCAAGTCGCGTTAATCCGACCTCCGTTTATCCGACAATCGGCTTTATCCGACTCTTTTGTCGTTAACAAATTGGCTGATCTTGATGCGTTTGAAAATATTCAACAAACTCTCGGGAAAATCACGAGCAAGGCTGAATGTCAGAAAAGCATCAAAGACTTTTTTGTTAGGAAAACAGTGTACTGTACATGTATCATACGGGTTTCGTCATAGGTTTATGGAAGCGTGTACATGAATGTGAAACATGTGAATAAATGGTTTTATTCGTAAAATTTATACATGTGGTTGTTATTACACATGAGGTTTATAAATGTTGTGCATTTTTATGTTATGTGCTAATAAAATATATGAACTCTGAATTAATTTTCGTTTTAGTATTATTTACAGTAACTTTGGGAATATGAATCATGATTGTCCTGTTTTCGATCATTGACGTGATCTGTCCTCCGAATTCGATAATCTGACATCCTCGATAATCCGTCAATTTGCTGTGCAACGGACGATGTCGATTAACGCGATTTGACTGTATATCTAGCTGGGCAGACAAGTGGCAAGTTACCTCCAACCCTGATAAAACCGAAACAATAAATTTTTCTCGTAAACATAAAAATGATACGATTCCGACCTTGAACATGAACCAAACCCTGATACGAGAAGTGGAAAGTCATAAACACCTAGGTATATCTCTACAGAGTTATTGTTGATGGAAAGGTCATATTGAAGATATTGTTAAGAAAGTTAGCCCCATGATAAACTGTCTGCAAAGTTTTAAATATCACCTCTCCAGAAAAACGCTAGAAACCATGTACAAATCGTTTGTGATGCCGATATTTGACTATTGTTGTCATATCTGGGATAATTGTACAAATGATCAGTCCCTTATTCTTGAACGGTTACATCGAGATGCACTTCTTACAACATGCGGCGCATTTCGTGGCGCTAGTCATCATAGGTTATATATCGAAACAAAGTCTAAACCATTAAAAGAAAGAAGGCGCGACATTAAACTAATACATTTTTACAAGATGAATAACGATCTCGCACCTGACTACCTCTGTGACCTTGTCCCTATATTTGTCTCTGAAAACAGTCAATATTATCTCCGTAATAAATTTATGTTATAAACAATAAAGTGTAGGACTAAAATATATGAAAAGTCGTTCCTACCTGACACAATTAAAATTTGGAATTCATTACCTGATAATTTAGTATTCGCTAACTCAGTTGGTGAATTCAAATCTCTGCTTAAAAATGATGAATAAAATAATTATCTAAATCATGGCAGTCGATTCTGTCAGATCGTACACTGTTGACTTAAGCTTGGTTGTAATGATTTGAATGCGGATAAAGTAAATAGACATATTTCGAACAACCCTGGATGCGCTTGTGGATACCACAATGAAGATACTGTTCATTATCTTTTTACATGTAAGTTATACACTGCTATTAGAAATAATACCTACTTCTATGTAAATGCCCACAATCTCCAAACTGTGTTATACGGAATACCTCCGGCAAACAACAATGTCAATAAGAACATAATAGAGTCCCTGCATCAATACATCTTTAAGTCTAAACGATTGATAAATTATTCTAGACAATTATATGCAATCAATTAGTGAAGTTTAACTGCAAGCTGAAGGTTTATAAGCACCTACAACGCACATATATGAATTAATTTGTCGGTTTTGTATCCAGTTCTTGAGTATTTTGTTTAAATGATATCTGTACTGGTGAGGTATTGATATAAGCAGAATTCTGCTTGTTTACCAAACCAGATTCTCTAGAAATAAAAACATGTTTAAAGCATATAATGTATTATACACCAAGCCTGGGCTGAGGCAGACAGATGTACACATGTAACCATGGTTATCACAACAGTGGAGCAAGACCTGTTTTCTTTCCTCCTGTTTTATACACAAGAGAAGGGGCTGCAGTGAGATACATAGTGTGTTACACGAGTATTACTTTGGTACCAATTATCACACAACAGCCTCCAAAAGAACCCCTGAAGTTATGCTGCTCTTTGCAATCAGTGAGTGGTCAACAAATTGAGAGGAGGAAGTGTGTTGGGTTGATTTTTATGCCAGTTGGCAGGTGGACAACATAATGTGTAAACTGACTTTGATGCCACCTTGGACAATATTCCGGAAATCATGGTTAGGGAACTTTATACTGCTTATATCACAACAGATGGTCAACAGAGTGAGTGAGTGAGTGAGTGAGTGAGTGAGTGAGTGAGTGAGTGAGTGAGTGAGTGAGTGAGTGAGTGAGTGAGTGAGTGAGTGAGTGAGTGAGTGAGTGAGTGAGTGAGTGAGTGAGTGAGTGAGTGAGTGAGTGAGTGAGTGAGTGAGTGAGTGAGTGAGTGAGTGAGTGGAGTGAGTGAGTGAGTGAGTGAGTGAGTGAGTGAGTGAGTGAGTGAGTGAGTGAGTGAGTGAGTGAGTGAGTGAGTGAGTGAGTGAGTGAGTGAGTGAGTGAGTGAGTAGTGAGTGGCAGCTATGGTGTGACTGCATGAAGGTTGGTCCCAGGGTCTATGATTCCATTCCACAATGGATTCACCTTAGGTATCCATTGTAACAACTGATCTCCTTTTCCATCAATTCTCAATATCTGGACTTGGACCTGTCCCATGTTTATTGCCACTGAATTCCAATGGACATTTGATGGTATAAACATCATAAACAAAGACAAAAAACAAATATTAATAGATAACATAGATACAAAAACACATTGTCCAAACTTTAAATTAGATATGAATGTCATTTCAACACATAGTTGAAAAAAGCAGTTTCACAAACTCACCGAAATTCTTCCACCTCGATGTTTTCATCACCAGAAAGAGGTTCCGTTTTCTGGGCTAACAAGAACTTTTTATGCCGGTTGTCCTTGTCCAGGACTGTTAGCAGTGGAGACGAGTGAAGAACTGCTGTCTGTCCACATCCACCTGGCAAAATAATCATTTCATATGTTGCTTTAAAACATCATTCTTTATGACAACACACTGGAATGTTAGTTGATGTGTCCTGTTTTTTTATTTTTGGAAACATAATTGCGTTATTATTGTGGCTAGAGTCTAAAGTATTGTAATCTGTGGTGGTGTTTTGGCTGAATTGAATAGACATTATGGCAGTTAAAGATTTTGAGAAAAGTCTACAAAATTGCTTTGACTGTTAGCTTCAGTGAGTAGATCTTGCACAACATTTTTTCTGAGAAATGTTAGCATTGTCAAATGAAGTTGGTTTGTGAATGAGTGAGTGAGTGAGTTAACATTTCTATAGTCTGTTTGGGTTCAAATGAGAACAACAAATGATTAAATAACTCGAAATTGGGATAAGTGCACAAAACATACATAAGACACTCGGTCCTGAAACCTCTGTACCCAACAGGATCTGAAATCTGACGTTTTTGATCGATCACGGAAAAAGTTGTTTAAGAAGCTTTCATGTAATAGACCGGGAAGTAGACATTTGTTATTAAAGTAAAAATCCTTTGATGTTGGGGGGCTGACTGTGCATGTTGTTTTAAGGGATTAACATTCTGGGTTATACTAAATTCTGAACTACCTAACGAAATAGATGATATAAACTCACCCTGTTATCACTTACATGATTGAAATCAATCAAGTTGATATGAACTCTCTAAGTTTGACAATCATTGACTGACATTGATTGACACTGATTAATATAAGTGAACACCAACTCAACAATTTTGATACATAATATGCTGGCCATACTTTCAAATTCATCACTTTCATTATAGCAAACCAGCAGTTACAGTATACGTTCATTCCGACTTCACGAGGTGGTAGATATCTATGTATCGATGGGTACATGTTCAGAACGAACCGTAAGAGAAATGCTGAATCTCAATAGGCACGGTGATTCTCTATGTTCAGCTGGTAATGAATTCCATAATGTAACAGTATCTGGAAGAAAGGACCTCGCATAATTTACAGATTTACAGTTTATAGTCTGAAGATTTGGATCCCCGCGCAGAATATAACCAACGATATCCGATACTCTAGGCAGAACAAGGTTACTAAGGTAACTTGGCATAGTGTTATTAACCATTTTGTAAAAGATAGTCATTTTATGAAGGTACCTTCTACGACAACGGGTAACGTTGTATTTCTTTGTATATTTTATGATGGCTGGTACCACAAACAGCACCACACACGGTTCTTAGAGCATCAAGACTGAGCTTTTCAAGTATATCTGCTTGCTGTTTAAAGTACTGTCGGAAATGCTAGAAAAATGCTTTTGACTTATATTTAAAATTCAGAGGTATTACAGTTACTTAAATAAGAAATATCACTTCAAGAAACATCTACCTAATGTAGACCGAGGGAATAAATTTTGAGACATGCTCTAAAATGTGTTTTTACTGATGAAAATACCCAAAACTTAGAAAAATAAGGGGTAGTGTGGCATTATTTGATACAAACATTAATTGCCTGTGATACGTCATCAGCATCCACGGTATCGACAGGTGAAATTGACACCTGAGCACAGGCTCGTGCGTGTGGTCATCTCAATAGATGTTTTCTGCAAAATGTTGAATATGTGTACGTATAGTATGCGTATAGTATACGTATCGGTTATGTAAGGGATCATTTGTGTATGTGTGTTTGTTTTGAAATAAACATACTAATTACTGTACATTGGAAAGAATCCTATCACTTGTGTGATCTTATCGACTGATTGTAGACATGTGCAACGTTTTAATAAATGTTTTGCATGTCAACAGTATATTTCATTGAAAAAATATGGATGTAACTCGGTCAGTTTAATCTATTTGTGAACATTGGCCAAAGATTTAACGAAGTCACTGGTGTAGCTTCTTTAGAATATATAAAGTTTGTAGACCGCCCGTCTAAGCACTCCCTTGTCAAAGTTGTCAAGGATGGTTTCACGTGCCAGTTTTGAGACGGTCCCTGTCTTGTCTGATTTGTTTACTATATTGTAAACTTGTTGGTAAGACATGCCAACAGCTCTACAAGTTCTGTAATAAACCCTTTCTAAACTAATGAAAGGTTTACCTCTGTCTTTTTTAAGCAGAAAAAAACTATAAACCTTTGCAACAATCGACTGCAAATCGTTGGCCATAGTGGACACTCTGATAAAAATGTGCATGCAAGACGGGAAACTTATTTATCAAGACTTAACATTTATATTAATATTTCTTCAATAAAGAAACGATAATTAAGTAAAGTAACACAAACATTCAACATTTATTTGTTTAGGAAAAACGTTAAATTCATATTTTTACACCACCTGTATTATTAGCATAAATGTAAAGACTATTTCAGATTTCTGTTGTTGAACTAAAAAAATCTTAAGTTGCTGTTTTGGTACCAAATTCTCTCCTGTAAACTGCCCTTTAAATGCATGGGAATGTTAAATCAATTAAAATAACAATTAGGTAGACAATAGGCGAGTTGATATATTGACAACATAGTTCATTTATCACCTTTATAAAGATATTAAGGCTAAAAAGCATTTTTCTAGCATTTCCGACAGTACTTTAGTACAATTATCCCATATATGACTGCAATAATCAAAAACTGGTAATATGAACTGTTTGTACATGGTTTCTAATGTTTTTCGGTTTAAACGATATTGGAGACTTCTTAGACAATTCACCATTGGTGCAACCTTTTTAGCACAGTCGTTAATGTGTTCATTCCAAGAGCAATCATGCTGAAGTATAAGACCTAAATGTTTATGGCTTTGTATGAAATTAATGACATTACCATTCATGGTTAGGTTCGGCATTGGAGATGGTTGCAATTTACGAGTAAAGCACATTGACTCTGTCGTATTGGGATTAAAAGATACTTGCCATTTTTCTGCCCATTCGGCAATTCGCTGTAAATCGTTCATCTCATTAGCAGTAGTGTTGGGAATCGGTTAAAATCTCGTAATTGATGATTGGTTCATTACAACTGATCAATCATCGAAAATAATTGGTTAGTGTCATTTATAAAATTTTCCTGGTTATATTTGTTTATGCACATAAAATAAAGAATATACATGCAGTTCCTTGGGGTGATTTTTGCAAATTGCACATCTTTAAAAGATGACTAGTATGTTAGGAACATAAATTTCTTGTCGTCTTTAAAATAAATTCAGTTGTGACTTGGAACGAGCATGTAGTGTTCATGAAATGTAACACACAAAACCAACCGTGTGAAAAATATTGTTAATGCAAAAAGTGTTCCAGAATTGTTTGTGTTCGATTATGAGAAAACATGATCGATTGCTTGGACGTTTAGTCATTGTGACCAATCTTCGATTTTTTCAATTAATCGGACCACCACTAATTAGCAGTTACCCCAGGATCATCAATGATAGCATATAAAGAAGTATCATCTGCAAAAAGGTGTATATTGCTATTTATACCTTCAACTATATCATCTATATAAACAATAAACAAGAGCGTCCCCCAAAACAACTTTATTATCAGATCTATATCCATTAATTATGACAAGTTGTTCTCTATTTTCAAAAAACTCTCAAACCATAAGATAATAATATTTCCACATTTCTGCATGTTTTCTAAGTGAATATAAATTATATCTAAACTAATACTGTTTTGATTTTTTGCTTTTAGTAGTTTTAGGTTGAAGACGTATGGCTCAACGCCCTTGCCGATATGCCAGACGACCCTCGCTGTCTTCAGCTTGACGACTATGTGACGACGTCCTGGGTTGAAGGTGATCTACCAGTCCACTCATGGAACCACTATGAGACAACAGGACCACAGACGAACAACCATCTGGAAGGGTGGCATGGACGTCTGAAGAAGATTGTATCCAAGGCTCATTCAAATTTGTTTGTGATGTTGTCTTTTCTGCGGTCAGAACAGAAACTGAATGAAATCTGCCAGTCCAGTATGGTGAAAGTATCTTGAGTGTTTCTAAATTCACTATATTGTTGTTGGCAAATAAGTTGGTTTGTTTCAGATTTCTTCAATTTAGTTAATGTTAGCTCAATCTTTGGCCGTACTAACTGCCATGGTGGAAAAGAGAAAAGCTGAGTTGGGGCTATATTTTCTACATTGATTTTTGCTTCAGAAACAGCAGATTATATTCTTATTCCAAGTGGTGGAACGAGTGATGATTTGTTATTGTAGAGTTCTTTATGAAGATGATTAAAACACAGTCCTATGCAGGGCTGGATATAGTAGAGTGTAATTTAGAAACATACTGTAAAGATAATTCAAGACGGCATAGTTTTAGCAATGGCTCATCAGCCACTACATGAATCTGTGAGGTTCTGAAGGCTCCAAGGAAAAGCCTTAGGCCTTAGCGATGGATTGAATATAATTTAGTCTCTTTTGTTAAGTAATTTACTTCCTGGGACCGTGAGAAGATGTTTAGTTAAGTGGTATTGTTTACTTATCCGAGTTTAGTTAATCAGACTCTAATAGTGATAATTAATGAAGAAATTTGCCGGGACCAAAGAATAGCGTCTACTTATCTAGTCTGTTTAGTTAGCGGTCTTTACTTAGGCAGTTTATAATCTAGTTTTAAATTGCTGTTACAACCCCCACCATAAATGATGAAGTCGTAATCCAGTTTAGAATGGATTAGAGCTCTGTACACATTATACTGACTCCGAGCCGACCAGTCCTTGTCTTACCCATTTATGCCGAGCGCCAGGCAGGGATCAACAAGTACCATATTTAAACTCTTTTGGTATAACGCGGCAGGGGACCCTGTACAACTTTAATAGGTGTACTATCTAACTATAGTTGGTCTGTGATGCATTCAAACTTCTCACCTGGACAGACTGGCTGCAGCCTCATCAAAGGAACAACACAGGTGAAAGGTCGTCTCAGACCGATAAGCACAGAGCGAAACATGACTAACTTGAAAAAATCTCAACTTCTGAAAAACAAGACAAATCAAAGATTAAATATCAGCAGATGATAAACTGATGACGTTAAACTCAATACACATAATAAATCTTGCTAATGAAAAAAGCATAAACCTTAAAATCTACAGGCCCTGAATGAAATCTGCAGGCCCATCTTGTTAAAGTCAAACCAACACAAAACAAAATAGACACTGTACACAGTTTCACACTGTTTCTACAAAATCAATTAGCAAAGCCTATGGCGCAGAGAGACGTTTTTATTTGTTAAAGACTGGTGTTGACATTCCCATGCTTTGCGCAGAAGTGAATCAGTACGTTATCGCAACATGATATGGATCATGGATGATTCCCGAAAATTAATAAAGAAAAGAATTATGGCAAAGATTCCAGTTGAAAAAAGAAAGGACATATAATTTACTGAAGGCCACTACTGAAGGCCACAAGGGCCTGCAAATATTTGAAACTGCCGGCCTGAACAATAACAACTGGCGCTGTCCCTATATTCTGCAAATATTTAAAACCGCCAGCCCTACCTCGGCTGTGCCTATATTCTGGCCGATTATTTCGAACGCTGCGGCGAATGGGATTGGGTGGTACGGCTCGCTGACTTGGTTGAGACATGTCATCGTATCCCAAATGCATAGATTGATGCTTATGCTGTTGATCACTCCATTGTCTGGTCCAGACTGCCGTCTGCTGTGCCGTCTGCTGTGTGCAGCATTAAACAACAAACCAACCAAAACTAATCTAAATAAATACCCAGTCTGCATCAGATGTTTACTGATACAACATTCATTGCATTGGTTTAGTATACAGACATCTCTACAAACATGGGTTATTCACTATAACAGAATATCTCATGCCATCCAAACAAGTTTAGTGTGAGTTTAGTGTGAGCTCCCGGCCTAGCTGTTTGCTCCTGACAGACTGACAGAGGGAGCCCGATTACCTGGGTTATTTTCAAAGAGGAAATGGTATTAGGACATTTTCATGGTTGTATTGACACAAAATTCTTCCGTTTATTTACCAAATTTGAAAAAATACTTTGGTGTAAATATAGACTCTGTTCGCCCCCAGGCTTGCGGTTTGAGTTGATAATGTAAGATTAGGGTAAAGCTAAAGGTAGCCTAGAAGTTTAGCCGGGTGACCGTGGGGCTCCGAATCTTCACACAGTTCATGGAATGCGGTCGAGTTCTAGAAAAATGAATCCATATGAAACGTATCTACAGAATTTCTCCAACGTGCTGGCCTTGTAACGTGCACATTAATAACCTCTTATGCTAACTGTGTCATATTCACCTAGTTTATGGGTCGACCTCATGCAACACCATGTTTCGCGACAGGAACTGAGAGTTACCTGCCCTTACCATTTTTCATTCGGAAGATCTCGTACATATCCGTCATCACTCGGCACACGTCAATCACACCTATTCGAGACCAACACGCATTACATCTGTTCATTAAGTTTGAATCCCTTCCATTGTTGTTTTCAACAGTTAAAATTTCACGATATAAAATTTCTGCGACACACTGAGTTTATAATTATGACTTTGTATTTTATTCCTTGAATGAGTAATTTTAACACCAATGATAGAATTGAATGAATCTTATAAAAATATGAGATCTTAATTCTCTATAGAATATGCCCTTTAACGAGAAAGTTTAATCCCAAACATAACATATGTTACATAATCAATTCTCGCTTTCGAAGTTACGAAAGGTCGTTCGTTGCTACTTTGGAATCCTACCTAATTTCGACCGCACACTGTCAAACATATAGTTGTGTCGAACTGAGATTGGTCGAACTAAGTCGAAGTAAAGACTTCGTATTATTTCTTTGTTATTTTAACCATTTCTATTATGCCGAACCTCGGAAAACGCAGTAGGTCACATCAACTTTGATTGTAATTTTACTATATGTAAACATATACATTATCTTGCTGTCAACGATCCTAAATAGCTCTGACAGTAAAATACCACACTGCAGTTTTTGCTGACAATCTGACAGTCGAGAAATCTAGATTGAACAAGATTGGTTTTTGAGACATTTCAAGGGTCCACTGGACTACGGCTTGGTGTGTTGGTAGTGTCCAGGGTCTACTGGACTACGGCTTGGTGTGTTGGTAGTGTCCAGGGTCTACTGGACTACAGCTTGGTGTGTTGGTAGTTTCTATGGTCTACTGGACTACAGCTTGGTGTGTTGGTAGTGTCCAGGGTCTACTGGACTACGGCTTGGTGTGTTGGTAGTGTCCAGGGTCTACTGGACTACAGCTTGGTGTCTTGGTAGCGTCCAGGGTCTACTGGACTACAGCTTGGTGTGTTGGTAGTTTCCAGGGTCTACTGGACTACCGCTTGGTATGTTGGTAGTGTCCAGGGTCTACTGGACTACGGCTTGGTGTGTTCCAGGGTAGTGTCCAGGGTCTACTAGACTACGGCTAGGTGTGTTGGTAGTTTGTGGACTACAGGGTCTACTGGACTACGGCTTGGTGTGTTGGTAGCTCCAGGGTCTACTGGACTACAGCTTGGTGTGTTGGTAGTGTCCAGGGTCTACTGGACTACAGCTTGGTGTGTTGGTAGTGTCCAGGGTCTACTGGACTACGGCTTGGTGTGTTGGTAGTCCAGGGTCTACTAGGACTCGGCTTGGTGTGTTGGTAGTGTCCAGGGTCTACTGGACTACGGCTTGGTGTGTTGGTAGTGTCTCCAGCTTGGTGTGTTGGTAGTTTCCTCTACTGGACTACAGCTTGGTGTGTTGGTAGTGTCCAGGGTCTACTGGACTACAGCTTGGTGTGTTGGTAGTGTCCAGGGTCTACTAGACTACAGCTTGGTGTGTTCTCCAGGGTCTACTGGACTACAGCTTGGTGTGTTGGTAGTGTCCAGGGTCTACTGGACTACAGCTTGGTGTGTTGGTAGTGTCCAGGGTCTACTGGACTACGGCTTGGTGTGTTGGTAGTGTCCAGGGTCTACTGGACTACAGCTTGGTGTGTTGGTAGTTTCCAGGGTCTACTGGACTACAGCTTGGTGTGTTGGTAGTGTCCAGGGTCTACTAGACTACAGCTTGGTGTGTTGGTAGTTTCCAGGGTCTACTGGACTACAGCTTGGTGTGTTGGTAGTGTCCAGGGTCTACTAGACTACAGCTTGGTGTGTTGGTAGTGTCCAGGGTCTACCAGACTACAGCTTGGTGTGTTGGTAGTTTCCAGGGTCTACTAGACTACAGCTTGGTGTGTTGGTAGTGTCCAGGGTCTACTGGACTACAGCTTGGTGTGTTGGTAGTGTCCAGGATCTACTGGACTACGGCTTGGTGTGTTGGTAGTTTCCAGGGTCTACTGGACTACAGCTTGGTGTGTTGGTAGTTTCCAGGGTCTACTGGACTACAGCTTGGTGTGTTGGTAGTGTCCAGGGTCTACTAGACTACAGCTTGGTGTGTTGGTAGTTTCCAGGGTCTACTAGACTACAGCTTGGTGTGTTGGTAGTGTCCAGGGTCTACTAGACTACGGCTTGGTGTGTTGGTAGTGTCCACGATCTACTGGACTACAGCTTGGTGTGTTGGTAGTGTCCACGATCTACTGGACTACGGCTTGGTGTGTTGGTAGTTTCCAGGGTCTACTGGACTACGGCTTGGTGTGTTGGTAGGTTAGTTTCCATGGTCTACTGGACTACGGCTTGGTGAGTTGGTAGTTTCCAGCGTCTATTGGACTATGGCTTGGTGTGTTGGTAGTTTCCAGCGTCTACTGGACAACGACTTGGTGCGTTTTCAGGGTCTTCGTGTTGTGGTCTCCCATGACGCTCCTTGAACTGCAAGCACAGTGTCCATGGATCACATTCTTCTTCATACGTCAATACGTATTATTAGATAGATTTGAAACTATTTAGCTGTCCAGGCTGTCTATGCAAATTGATTAATTACAAGCTCAATAACCCCGTCACGTCGAAGCACAACGTGACCCACATAGTCAGTAAAGAGACTCACTGTGGTCTGCAACTCATTCCCGCATCACATGATGCTGTGCTCCATACGCATTCGAAATGGACTCGGATGTTCGTATTGAAGATGTTCTCGAAGCTCTGGGAACAAAGAAACGGTACCACATCTGCCAGTATGTATGGCTCTTCCTGTCCATGTTAACGGCTACGTACGGGGTACTAGGCTACATCTTCTTGGGTAAGTTACTTTGTGCACGACCAGGTACTAAATCTTGTTTATTGGGGAGTGGGTATATAGGGGTGGGGAGATCGGCGTAGCCCAGCCGCCTCAGGCGCCACGATCTTCTGTAGAGGGTCGCGTCCTTCAGGAATATCAGAAACCTTTGGTCATGTGTTCGAATTCCAGCTCGGGAAGATTATGTTTCTAGGTTTGTAAGCACGGTAGCTGTGCTCGTGAGTTACACATAAATGGCGAATGCGTGATATCTTCACTTCGAACTTTCCTTCCACATTAAGATGGCTCGTAATGGTAGAATTGAAGTTCTATTTTAAGCGACGTTTAACTCACATACGCATTCCTGGTCCATGACAACGTGTCAGTTACAGGACGCTACGTTTCGTTGTATACCTTTTTCAGTAAGGCATGCCTCGCTTACAAAGCTGAGTGTTATGTCAATACCTAGAAATCGTGATAACACTAACAATAGGAGCTAATGTGACTGAATTTAGTGTAAAAAATACATCACACCATGTTGCAAAGATCAGCTACGTCCATCAACATTAACATAGAACTTGGTAGATCAACTGTTTCTATACAAATGCAATTAAACGAAAATATTTTCTATTGTAAATGTCCTTCTTGAAATTCGGCCTGTTCTACTGTACAAATGTTTACAAATTCTTTTAGCCATGATGCCAATTACTGATGTATACACTGCATCTCGTGGATCCCATACCTGCTATTGACAGGTGTCGTGTACTTGTCAATGACTCGTTCCATGATTTGCAAAATGGTTGATTGCCGCCATGAAAACCATTTTTATGGTTACTCATGTATCAAGTGCATAAGGTTTGATTAAAGTGGCTGTTTGCCTAAAGAAGGGTTACCGTAATATTATTTATCCAGTTTTAAATGGATACAATTTCAAATTATAAATCTATGTTTAAGTAGAGTTGGGAATTTTTGTGATTCTTAGCAAAGTGTGAGTAGTATGTATAATTTGATGACGACACTGTCCAAAAGGGTTTACCGAAATAGTTATCTGAATTCCACTTGTCACGGCGACATTTGTATACACGGAATGATTCCTAGTATATTTCCTAAACATACAGTACAGAGAGCCAACAAATAGTTCATTACATATTGTTTACCTTCCTATAAACATCACTCATTACTTGATATTTCCCAGTTGCCTTCCAATATTCCAATTCGTCACTGCTCTGTCTATTTCGTGCCTATATATCTACGTTAAAGTTGTATCACGATTATCTTCGTGTAATAAAGTTGTATCACGATTATCTTCGTGTAATACTGTGAACTTAGAGTGTTGTTAAATATAAGGTTGAAAAACGTTGTTGTTTTGTCGCGTGTGGTTACTGAACTGTATCAGAAACTTGATAAAACGTTTTTATAAATAATGTACGTCCCGTGAGTTATGTTTCCGTATATATTTTGTTTTGTTCGTGTCAAACATTTCAAAATATCTCTATTCCTTTCATTCAGAGGATAGTTTCCCTGTGATCTATTATTTCTACTATGGCTACAATCATTGTTAACTCGGTGGATTTTTGTTCGTATCTGAAAAGTGAACGTTGTGCGAGAATAGCGGTCGCGCGGCATTGGATCTACAATGTACCTATGGCTCTAAAATAACACAGAAATGTACCATTGCGAATTGCCTATTTCTTGGTGTTATTTCAAGTGCAAAAACTCAATTTAAACACAGTTAAGTGCAATTTTTGTTATGCTTTTAAAAAAGTACATTTCTCTAAGTTTTAGCATGCACTCATTAATTAAAGTACCTTGCTATGTTCTATTTGTCATCTTTACGGAAACTATGAAACACCAAATATATTGCTATCGGAGCGAATTATAATCGAAGAAAAATTAATTATATGTATATAATTGGTTATTTATGTTTACGCATAACGTTTTACATTCAATATATAAAATGGCTTACCATAAATGGCGAAAATTGATGCGGCCAGCATAGTACCTCTGCCATAAAAAAATCTTCAAACCTACGCTTAAAACTTCTCCTCTGGTAATACGATCTGATGTACGCCTTTTTGTAGCAGTGCTACCGGCTTGGGTGACACTGCTACAAAGAGGCATACATCAGACCGTGACAGGCGTGACACATACACACGCACGTACACCCTTTTGTCCTGAAAGTTTATTAATTGACCATTGAAACTCGTGAAAATGAATTGTGCACCCCTCCTTACCCTAGAGTGTGCACCCCACCTTTCTAAAAAAGCTGTATCCGCCCCATCCTCGATAATCTCCAGGGTATACGTTACGATCACGCTCCACTATACCCTGGATGCATCCACGGCTTGGCACGATAATTATATTACCTCCCTTTGCTGGCTCCGCATTCTCACAGTAGCCAATCAGCTAAGCCGCCGTTACATCCGAGCTTGCCAGTGTCAACAAAGATAGCGGTCGCAGTCGCGAAGGTTTGTTCGCAGTGCCACTCAGATTTTTGAGGAAATAATACAGACAAATTGACAGATCTGAAGCTTTCAAAAAATATATAAAAGAACTCCTCCTACCTCTTTCAGAGTACCTCTGCATCAATTGTGTAGCCAAGTTTAAACGGTTAGATAATTTAAGAAGCGAAAGTGTGTGAGTTGTGATTGGTTTGCTCAACTTCCCAGCGTAGACGCCTGAGTGGATAAAATCATCGGGCCAAGCCGTGGATGCATCCAGGGTATTGTGGAGAGTGATATTAACGTATACCCTGGAGATTATCGAGGATGTATCCGCCCCTGCATCTAAAGTGCCCAGTAGTGGCATGCGCACATTTAGTACTGTGTAATGACATACACGTAGATCTTAACGTGTACAGTGAAGACCCGTTAGTCCGGACTCCGATAATCCGGATGTCTCGCCTCCCGGACGATTTTAGCTTGTTACCAATCTATGCCTATGTAGTGTTATAATGATTATTTCACTATCCCTCATTCCGATGATAGTTTGTAAACAGTAATCCATATAGGTCGGTTATTTTGGGTAGTTATGAGTTCCCTCGATAAAGACTGCTAAGAAATGAATTTTAAAATGACCTCTACCATGTTTGAAATGTTGAAAGTTGGACCGATAAAAACAGACATTGAAGATATTAAGATACCCACCAGCTGTTGTGCGAAGTGCATCATTACAAGGTTTAAATCAAAGCATATTTAAAAATTTAACCCCATAGAACTATTCATGTGGTGCCAACTCAGAGTCTGTTAAGTATATTTTGGGATGCAATATCGATAACTCAGGATATTATATACTGAAACTCAAACATATCACAAAATCAACTGCAATGTATAGTTTCCTTCGCTCGTCATTCTATACTTCCCAGTATTGTGATAACCTAATCCTTGTCGGGCGTTCGATTTGCGTGGCCGGTGAAAATGGCAGAGAAACTGAATATGCTTCCTATATAGACTGGTGTGCTGTTGTTTCAGGTAAAACAGTACCCAGCCAATGTGCTACCTTGTCCGCCCAGTCCATCGACGGCATCCTAGCGTCAATAAACGTCCCTGCCGTTGACGTGGTGGGAATTGACGACATTTACAGCGAATGTACTGTCGACGTCACCGTAAACACTGCAACAACTTCACAATCGGTGACAGTAGGATGTCTAGATGGCCAGGACTTCGGGCCTCTTCGGTTCACTTCCGTTGTATCGGAGGTAGGTACTGGGGTCTGTTGTATCGGAGGTAGGTACTGGGTTATTTTGTATCGGAGGTAGGTACTGGGGTCTGTTATGTCAGAGGCAGGTACAGGAGTCTGTCCATTTCAAAACATGATGTGTTGTATGTTTTGGGTCAGATGTATACTATCATGTTCCAGTTCAGCTTGGTGTGCGACAGGAAGATCCTGTCGAGACTGCCGCAGTTCCTGGTTCTAGCAGGGGAAGGCTTGGTGTGCGGGGAAGCCCTCGGCGCCATCCTGATTCCTCTTCTAGCCGACAGGCTGGGCAGGAAGCCAATGCTCATCACAGCTCATGCGGCGACCCTGCTCTTGACAGTGGCTATGGCATTCTCCCGATCAATTGTTGAATTCACAGTCCTTAAAGCCTTCAGTGGAATTTTTATTGATGTGAGTGTCCAAAGTGGATTCTCTGTCGCTAGTTCTCCTTAAAGTCGCTCTGTCATTTAAGGCAATGTAGCGCCCAATAGATCCCAATCACCTCGATGACTGACCTCTCGAACTACTCGAGTATATACTGTGCATAAATGTAGGGGAACCACAGAAACATTCAGTGATGTCTGGATTTATGTGGCAAGAATATCTCTAAAGACATTCAGACCCAACACAACGCCATGACGTCAGTGGTATTCCAGATTACACATAATCATTGAGGGGATAGCAGACCACTAGAACCAATTAGATCAGATCGCCTACTCCCAAGCATATATGATCATATCATTTCTATTTGCCTGTACCATATTGACCAGGTCATCTGTGTTGATGATGTCCACTATGTTTATGGCATAGTACATTACTCTGCATGCTCTTCTATAACGCTGTATGGTGACTATATAGATAACATGGTCAGAACGTTTTACTTTCTTCACCAATTTCCACCGTAACCCGAACGTGTAAATCTTTCTTTATAGTGCGACGTTAAATTGTAAAGCAGAAGCACAATGGTGTCAAAGTCAAACGCACACACACTAAATGATCCAGGTCTTTCTGTTTAAACGACTTTGCTATTTTGGCGCTGTATTGTTCCAGGGGGTCCTGCTTGTGCTTGTGACTATGGCACTGGAATTGACGCTCACAAAGGAAAGAAAGTTTGTGGCGTTCTTCTTGCTATTAAGTTGGTCCGTATCGGCCTTGACCTTAGGCGCCATTGGGTTTAGCCTGAGGCTGATGTCTTGGCGGACCATTCAGTATGCACTGGCGGCTGGTTCTCTTGTTGTGTTTGCTCAAATCCTGTAAGTGCCTCTGCAGCCTATGGTACATGTTCATGCTTGCTTTCTTAATGGAGGTAATAGGGCGTAAGTGGCATACCTGCAATATCTCTACAGGAAGATTAGGTATGAAATAGATATATGGACTATTCTTCATTATGCTTAACGAAACGGTCCACGCTCTTCACAACAGTGAAGAGGAAGAGGTGACCTTTAAAATCTGTGAAAGCATTTCATCTGACGAATAACACAGCATGCTTCACATGAAGCAGGAGATTTGATTATTTTATATGAGCAGTGCAAATGTCTGACCACAGGATTTAGAATTGACGCGACAATACAGGAGAAATGTTACCTTCCTTACATTTAATTTGAAACAAGATTGTGAGTGATGCACTAACGTGTCTTTTGCTATTTCTTGCATCCAATTTCCAAATTCATATTTCAGTATACTACATGAGTCAATTCGTTGGCTACTCGCTGTTGGACGAACGAAGACTGCCATAAGATTGGTGGAATTTGCCGCTGAGTTTAATAATGTACATGTGGACGAAAAGTTGATATATGGCTTAACACACGACGATGAGGAAGAAGCTATTACAACATGTACGTCTTCCGCAGCTACTGATACCACCCCGGATCCGGAAGACACACCGACAGAGACATCCGATCCAGAAGATAAATCAACAGAGACATCAGATCCAGAAGATAAATCAACAGAGACGTCAGATCCAGAAGATAAATCAACAGAGAGATCAGATCCAGAAGATAAATCAACAGAGACATCGGTTCCAGAAGATAAATCAACAGAAACATCGGTTCCAGAAGTCAAACCGACAGGAACACCAATTCCGGAAGACACTCTGACAAGAACATCAGTTCCCCCTGATCCTTCCACGACAGCAGCAGGAACAGCAGCAGGAACAGCAACAGCAACAGCAGCTGCTGATATCAACTGCAGGAACAGGAACATCAGCAGCAACACCGACAGAATCAAGAGCAGTGACGAGACATACTGGCTTCAATGTGGATACTGATCCCCCAGGCTGTTGTGCATTTGCTCGCAATAGACATTTATTGATAAACCTCTTTATTTACATTTACGTTTGGTACGTAGCAGACACGAAATGCTGAAAAACGTGCAACATATTTGAATTTCTAATATTTAATCCAGCTTTGGTGTCATAGAACATGCTCATGTGCATCTTGATTTACATCTGTTCCATGTTAATGATTGGTCCATTACTAATTGTAACATCAAGTCTTTTTCGAAAGCATTTGAATATTTTTGCAGTCTTGTTGACCCTTTCTTTGCACAAAGTATCATTTGTAAATGCACATAAATAATTCCAAACACTTATTTCGTTTCTAACACGAATAATAATTGATAACCAAATACCTTTCTCGTACTGTGTGTATGTGAACATTGCTCGTTAAGTGTATATCTTTTTAATGCCTGATATGTAACAATCTGAAGGTTCGTCCTCGGATTCTCCTACTACACCCTGTACCTGACCGAGAGCGCTCTCGCTGACGACCCGTACCTCAACTTCACCGTGAATGTACTGTCTGAACTCCCCGCCGCAATAATTTTGCTTTTCTCGGTAGACAGGTATGTCTTAGACTAAACTATCGGCTGGTTTCACTGTCGCGTTGAAACGTATGTTAGTTTGGGACCATCCATAATTTCTGGCTAGTGGGAGGGGTGGGGGTGGGGTTGGGGTTAATGATGATTTTCAGGGGGTGGTAGGTGGGGTGGTGGTCACCCATTTTGTTCTGGGGAGGTAGAGGGGCCATCAATTTTGTACACGTCTACTGGGGTGGGGGTTATTGATTTTGAACATGACATGCAGGGGGGTCACTTACTTTGTACATAAATTCTAGAGGGGGGGGGGGCATTCACATTGTACATGCTTCTCCATAACACATCCTCCCCCCCCATGAATTATGAACGGTCCCTTATTTCAGTGCGCATGTTTAATACAGGAGTAGGCGATTGATTTTTGATTTACGCCAATATTCGTGCAATATCATGACGAGACTCAGTGTACCTTCATGTGGAAACGAAACCGGGCCAGCGAGCGGTACAAATGCAAATCTGAATATATGTATTTCTTATTTAGATCTATAATTATGCATTTGAAGTTATGATAAGTAAATGGTTAGGTTATACCACTGCAAAACAAAAGGTTGTTTAACAGGACATCCGCACGGAGAGCAGAAGGATGCGGATTCTTTCATTTACATCGCTAACGAAATACGTTAAAGCTAGAACTCTTATCCTGCTTGGCGATCAACACAAAGTGGATAAAACAAGGACGTTTTCTGTTCGGAGCACAGGAACCCGTTATCGCTATTTAGGTAAAACATAAACCATAGATCTACACACCTATGTACTCTATACATATATACTCTATGTTTTACATAGCAATAACGGGTTCCTGTGGTTCGTATTCAGTACACTGTGTCTAAGTATGGTCCTAAGTACGGCACCGCCTCCGTGGTGTAGTGGTTAGACCGTCCGCCCGGAGAGTGGAAGGTCGCGGGTTCGATACCCGGCCGCGTCATACCAAAAGACGTTAAAATATGGTACTTGTCGATCCCTGCGCTCGGCATTAATGGGTACAACGAGGACTGGTTGGTTCGGAGTCAGTATAATGTGTCTGAGTGGGGTATTCATGCTTAACCGCGGCATGGTGTGCGCTTAGCAAGTAAAAGCTTGGGAGAAGAGTAAGGTCTTTATTAGTTTGACTTGAAAGATTCAAGCGATTAGGCAGATTTCAGGTTTTCGGGCAGACAGTTCCATTTTTGTGCAGCTGAATATGTATATATGTTGACTGATTCGGGGTTCTTTTTACAGCCTTGGAAGAAAAAAACAATATTCCTCTTTTTGGGTCTTGCAGTTGTTTTCTGACACTTTCAACTATAGTTCGATTATTTGCAGGTGAGTATAACCTGGAGCTGTTTCCATGGTGTAGTGTAGCAAGAGCAGAGATTGCGTCTGCAGAGGAACATACACGATTGATTCTGTCTCGGGACCCACCAATTCACATTTTAGAGTTAGGGTTGGGGACGTTCAATTTTGTCAAAGTAGGGCATTTCCTTGTCACTGATTCAAACTGAGCATGGTTTCCTGGGAACGAAGCACCTCAATCCAATCTCAGATTTCCTACTAGAATTACAACGAATGTGATTATGGATGCTGCCGAATCACATGTTCAAGAATGGACCAGAATTAGAGGCCAGTATGTTGAAAAATCTGGGGATTCAATGTTATGATATCATCAATAATCATCACATAAATAGTTATAATGATAATAATAAGAATAATAATAATAAACCTGATCTAATCAAAGCCAATGAATTTATTTATATCATTGAATTTTCTGTCCCATTTGACACCAATGTGATTGGCAAGATTCAGGAAAAGCATGATAAATATGCGGACCTCAAAGTTCTTGGTGGGTTCGACTAGGCAGCGTTTCCTGGGAGAAGTCCCATTGCTGTCTGGACTGCAAAGGGGTGAGGGCCCACTGATGATTGCCTTCCAGCCTGACTGTGCCAGGATCACCCGAACCCTCTCTGCTGCATACTATCTTTAATCTGTAATACATAATAATAATCAAATAGCCAATTCCCAAGCATTGATCTGCCAACAACTTCAGCCATCGAGCATAATGTTTGTACCAAGACCGTGTGACTCTTGATAGTTCACAATTTTGCCACACACTATTCGTTCACGTGCGTTTTCAGGTGAACAATTGCTTAGCCTTTGTGTGCTTTTATGACGGCAAAGTTACCACCTGTCGGGCAAACGGGTACCACCGGTACCACCGGTGGGGCAGGTTACGCTCACTTTTATGACGGGTACCACCGGTGGGGCAGGTTACGCTCACCTTTTATGACGGGTACCACCGGTGGGGCAGGTTACGCTCACCTTTTATGACGGGTACCACCGGTGGGGCAGGTTACGCTCACCTTTTATGACGGGTACCACCGGTGGGGCAGGTTACGCTCACCTTTTATGACGGAACGGGTACCACCGATGGGGCAGGTTACGCTCACCTTTTATGACGGGTACCACCGGTGGGGCAGGTTACGCTCACCTTTTATGACGGGTACCACCGGTGGGGTAGGTTACGCTCACCTTTTTGCAAACACCTGGTAACATCACTATTTGATAGTGAATCATAAAAACATGCGCATGAAAGTCGGAATGCTACGATGGACTCTGCAGTAATTTCCTATGGGTGTGGAAAGGGTTTTGTCGTTTAGAAATAGACACCCATGGGCCATGACACATGTAATCGCGATTACATTGAAGATGTTGATACTAAATGTGATCGCCTCATCGCCTCTGTTTAACCATCGATTGTTATTTATTTACATTTTAATGCATATTTAACGTAGGTAATAAAATAATAAATCAATTCTCGTTAGATAACGTATTTTTACCAAACTTTCTATGGGATCTAACAAAAATGAGTGTTATGTTCTCTATTTACGTTATCAGACCTGGGCCCCGTACCACAAAGTGAGTTTAGCTCGAAGGTGATCGTAACTTCCATACTTTAACATAGGCTTACGGTCATCCTAGTGCTTTGTGGAACCGAGCCCTGGAATGTCTAAGTCTTCTCTTATTTGTACAGGCACTGACGCTACATCGGTGGTTTTACCACTCTTCGGATTCATTGGAAAACTTGGTGTGTCTGGGACTTATTACACTCTGTTTCTGTACGTTGAAGAAACATTTCCAACAACCTACAGGTTAGTAATACAGTAACATAATAATCTGTTTACTTCATCACTGGCTGGCATCACTAAACGCACGGCATAACGTAGTCATGGTATAATGGCATGATGTAACATGGTATTAGACCATCCATAGTCCAGTCATAGCACATAAGGAGACATTAGCCAGTCTTTGGTCTAGTTATAAGTTAACAATTTGTCCATATTTAATATGTTTGTATAGCGCCGTGTTCCAGCTGGACGCTAGCATAAGAGTGTCAAATCACAAAGAAAAGAGATAGGTCTTTAGTTCTCCGCGGGATGATTCAAGGCTAGGTGCAGACTTGATTAATTCAAAGCACAGGCAGCGCTCTGAAAGGAGAGAACGCCAAATTTGGGTGTGGTTTGTTAAACTGCGACGAGCAACAGGACGCCAGTGTCGATCTTCCAGCCTGGGAGTGGTGTGTTCTTGTCTGGGTACCTTGCGATGATTCTTCAGGCTGTATTCTGTATCACTTGAAGACGATTTATCAGGGATGATGATATGCCATATGTAGTTACCTAGCATTAACCGGTCATTAACATGCCAAATACGTAGTCTGGACGCATGACATAGCATTGCCATTTTGACTGGTCTCACCAACTCAGTCCTCCCTTACACCATGCGTGACGTGACCGTGAATTGGCGCATCGTCTGCCATTGTTACATCGCTGTTCTGGTTTTACTTTCAGACTGATCGGGTTCGGCACAGCTGGCATGTCGGCGAAGTTGGGATCACTTGGAGCCCCATTTATTGTCTTTGTTGTAAGTGAATACATGAGTGGGGATTTTACGCACGCTGCTTCTAACAATATTCCAGCCCTGTTCATGACGGACGTATGGCTTTCACATATTGTTCCAATATAGGGAATCGAACTACGACCTTCGGCAAGACAAGCTAACACTGTAACCAGGAGGCTAAATAAATCTCAACCCTCCTGATTTAACGTTAGGTTTACACTGGTAGGAATCGAAACAACGTCTTACCCGCCTTAATGTAGGAAGTAAGGGACCGTTCATAATTTATGGCTTGGGGGTGGGGAGGGAGGGGTGTGCGTGATGATGATTTTAATGGAGAAGCATGTACAATGTGAATGACCACCCTAAAATTTATGTATAAAGTAAGTGACCCCCTTTCCCATATTTTAAAGCATAAATTTTAAATAAACTCTGTCAAAAAGAAACGCAACCCTGTCCTCAGATATGAAAAAATTCGTTTGAATGAAGTTATTGCTTCCAAACTAAATTTGATTCGAATGTATTGAAATGATACACGTAATTAATGAAGATTACCATCCAAACAACTGCATTTGTACGCATAAGTGTATTTTATTGCTTATTCCGTCACAACGCATGAAATGACCCTCATGGTGACTTCGCACAAAAAACCACATGCAAATCATGAAAATGGCAGTTAATGTAGGGTGTATAAAAAGCCCATGTGCTTCCGTATTATATTCATTCATTTGTCGCCGAAAAGCTGTGTTAAAATGCCACGATTGAGTGCTGCCGACCGAAATATCGCCATTGGTCGTGTTCAAGCCGGAGAAAGTTTTTGGAACTGTTGCACGACACCTAAATGTTCACAAAACAACGATATCCCGACTTTGGACGCTACAACAACTTCAATTTGACCAACGATCGCCCGAGAAGTGGAAGGCCAAGAATCACGACCCCCTTCAAGATCGGTACATCCGGGTCCATCACCTGCGTAATCGGCATGCCCTACCAACCGTGACTGCCACACAAATACCAGGTTTGAGGAGAGTGTCAGCTCAAACGATTAGGAACCGTCTGAAAGAAGCGGGTTTACGTGCCTGTAGACCAGTTGTTGGACCTGTACTACGCCCCTACATCGACGCCGACGACTCAGGTGGTGCAACAACGTAAGGATACGGACTTTACAAAACTGGAGGCGAATCTGGTTTTCTGATGAATCAATTTTCTTTTGCAACGTCACGACGGAAGACAGCGTCTGTAGAGGAGACGTCATAAACGTTTTGCGCCCATCTGCGTCCGACAGGTGGACAGATTTGGCGGAGAAAGCGTCATGGTTTGGGGAACCATCTCATACAACCAGAAATCAGACTTGGTGATCGTTCCAGGGAACCTGACAGCCCAACGTTACATCAACCACGTGTTAGAGCTTCACCTTCTCTCGATTATTGACCAACAGACACAGATTTTCAACGGGACAACGCCCGGCCTCATACTGCACGTGCAACAATGAACTTTCTGCAGAATTCCAACGTCAGTGTCTTGCCATGACCCTCTAAATCACCAGACCTCAACCCTATTGAACACCTGTGGGATACTCTGGATCGACGCGTACGTCAACGTCAGCCGCCGCCACAGACGCTGCAACAGCTCGCCGTTGCACTGCAGGAGGAGTGGAGAGCCATTCCCAGGAAAGAATCCGGCGTCTTATCCGTTCTTGTCCAAGGAGATGCCGTGCAGTGATTGCAGCGCGTGGTGCTCATACGAGATACTGAGAAAGACGCCCCCCTGGTGACAAACTGGTGTCTGTGAGATGACTTTTGAAATGACAATTTTAAACATGCCCATCTGGGTTATTATTCTGCCAAATTTCAGACTTCTGTCTTAAATAATAAAAATGCCGTGTCGTCCTAAAACTTCAGATCAAAATCTCTAAAATACAGGGGTTGCGTTTCTTTTTTGACAGAGTTTATTATTATGTACAAGTATGCTGACCCCCGTAGAATTATGTGTATGCCCCCCACCCCAGAAGAAAATGGGTGGACACACACACACACACACACACACACACACTCCCACCCCAAATCATCAATTATGAACGGTCCTTAAGCGCAAAGTGACACAGACACGTCTCCATCGGTCCTTTCATGCATGGCCACAGACAGCGCCCATAAGCCCGTCTACTCCTTGTATTCACTCTGTTTATATGTTCTGTATTTGTAGGCTGAAGACATGCCATGGTTCCCAACTGCTCTAATCTCCGCTCTCCTCTTCGTTGCTATATTTGTCATTATACCTCTGCCCGAGACAAAGGGAAAAGATTTGCCCCAGACTGTGGATGACATTGAAGAACTGTACAAGTGAATATAGCCTACGTATAGAGGACAGCGGAGGATCCAAACACTGGGGTTTGATGCAGAGGACATTCAAATCCCATAAACGACATCTACTGATTCCAAGATGTTCATTGCTTTTCAGTTTGTATCAGCCACAGAGGTAGTGGGAAATTGATTGTTTCTTTTACTGATAAAATATATGTTTGTTTCAAGTTGATCTACGTGTCGCTGTTTTCATATGAATGACTGACTGAAGGAGTGTCTTTATTTCTCCTAGAGTTTACTTGTTTATTTATAATTCCCAATATGTCAGCTGTTTAGTATTCAAGGATCGTCAATATGTATACGAGTTGTAATCCTCCTGGCTAAATGAGTCACAGAGATCAGCAAATCCCCACTCGTCTAAGAACACTCGCAGGCGAATATCTCTAACGTCAGTAGTGGAAAAAAGACAACAGGTACTAGAGTGCATAAGCACAGTGCATCTTTTCCAGGATTAAGATTTAATAGTGAGTGCTTTTTTTAAACTATATATAAGGCCGGACCACACCTCCGTTTTGTGCGAATATATCGTCATCCATTTGTGTCAAGATCGTTTAGTTGAGAGTCAAAATCGGGTTTCAATCGACTTGCAGAAATAACAATAAAGAATTGGTAGGTGTCATGAGTGGTGCTCGATAGGCCAATCATCCATGATTATGTGTACATTAAGTTTTAATCGATTGCATGCGATGGTAGCGTAGTGATCGGCAAAGAAGTCGGGTAAGTGTCCGGCCTTGTCATAATGTATTGTACTTACATTAGTGTTTTGAATGACATGAATTACCAAAGAGATTCTTTTAGATCTCCAAGGAGGTCAAGAGACAAAGACGTTAACACTTATGGTATAGACTTGATCAATCTTTCCTGTTTACTAGGAATACATATGTTAAATGGTCGTTTCTCTGGCGATGCTGACGGTAGTTTCACTTGTCATTCACAGTACGGTGGAAGTCTGGTTGATTACATATTGTGTTCCAGTCAAATCTTTGAAATAATTGATAACTTTGAAGTGGTTACCCGCACAGAGTCAGATCACTTTCCCTTAGTATGTTACTTCAATAGATCAGAAAATCGTGTTAGTGAAAATGACGGGGTTGTTTACCAAATTGATGGATATAAGTGGGAGCCGTCAAACTCTGATATATTTCTTGAATCTCTCAGTGCACGTATATCTCTGTTGGAAATGAAGATTTTTCTGCTATATCAAATAAGCACACGGATGAAGCTGCTAATAAGCTTATAAACATTGTCCAAGAAAGCGGAAAAGACGCAAACATGTTATTAAGGAAAACGTGTAACTAAAGAAATAAGTGAGGTATGGTACGACCATGAGTGTAAAGATTTAAAGAAAAGAAAGTATTCAGCATTAGATAAATTCCGAGTCACAGGGAACTTCAACTATCTTACCGAATTTAGAATTTATAGAAACAAATACAGAGAAGTTTGCCGTAGGAAGTGTGATTTGTATCACAAGTTTACAACCATACAATTATTACAAGTATGTCAGGATGGTAACTATAAAACATTCTGGTCTGGTGTTAAGTCATTATTAGGTAAACCGGTTACACAGGCTACATCTATCAGCAGTTTGCAATGGGTCGCTTACTTTATAAATATTCTGAACATTAAAGATGTTAACATAGACGAAGATTTTATAACCTTTGCCAAACAGTATATGTTGAAAAATGAATTTACATTGATTGATGATGACTCTTATAATATTCTAAATAAAGAGATAACCATAAATGAAATAACAAATGCATTATCAGCTTTAAAACTTGGCAAAGCATGTGGTCCTGATGGACTACCTCCTGAAATGTGGAAACACGGAGGTCATATTTTACTACCTTATTTGCATGTACTTTTTAATTGTATATTTAACTCGGGAGACTTTCCTTCTGCTTGGTCACAAAGTATTATCTTCCCACTTCACAAGAAGGGGAACAGAAATTATGTTAATAACTATAGAGGTATTTCCTTGATGGACATATGCGGAAAAATATTCACTTACATTTTAAATGAAAGACTGAAAGCATTTGTTGATGTGTATAATTAATATCCAGAATGTCAAGCTGGATTCCGCTCAGGCTATTCAACTGTTGATAATGTTTTTACCTTACATGCTTTAATTCAAAAATACTTGTCCAAGTCTAAAGGTCGATTTTATTGTTTATTTGTTGATTTTCATAAAGCATTTGATTGTGTAAATAGAGATCTATTATGGTATTGTTATAGGGACTAATTCAGGACGATGGCTGTCCTGAATTAGTCCCTATAACAACTAAATTGTCAACGCGTGGATATGCGTCGACTGGGGAATTAGCTCATGTTAAGATGAAGTGTGCGTTGATGAAGACGACGGCATAGTTGAGTTCAAACTTCTTTAGTTACATGACAAACAAATACACAAGACATAAATGTGGTGAGCGGAGTACCTGCTCAACCCCAGCACGTTTCCTATGAGCGGCATTATCCTGCTCGTGGTTGTCCTTACACAAGCAGGCGGTATACCGGACTCGACTCCTTCACTGTCTAGATGTGAGCATACTAAGTATATATACAGTTTTTGACAACAATGGACGACTCATCAATGGACAGACAGAAAAACAATAGCACGTCCTTGACCAGTTGATGTGATGGCAGACACGGCCAAGGGGGATTACCAATGAAGGTTATAAATGTCTTATACAATATTTAATGGGCTGACAAGTCAATTTACAATGCGGTAGTGATAAGGATGTACAGTAGTGATTAAAAATACAGGTTAGCGTCATATATATATTACAATATATATATATAGCGTTATATATATATACAATAAAGTCTCACATGTCTTGAGTACATAGTTTTTAGTTTTTAAATATTTGGACGATGGCTGTCCTGAATTAGTCCCTATAACAGTATGTTCTTTCTCAAAACAGTATCCGTGGTAAAATGCTGTCAATAGTGCGTGATATGTACAATAAATCAATTTCAGCTGTAACACAATCAAATTCTTGCATTTCAGAATATTTCAATTCCTTGAGTGGTGTACGACAAGGATGTATACTCAGTCCATTATTATTTAGTATGTTTGTAAAACAACTTGAAGAGGATCTTACATCGTATGACGAAAGTGGTATTTTTGTTGGAGCAGAATGTTTAGAGCTCTTTTTATTATTCTATGCTGATGATTTATGTATATTTTCTGACACAGTTATAGGTTTACAAAGAAAGATTAATATTTTATCCAAATTTTGCACAAAATGGGGCTTAACGGTTAATTTTACAAAAACAGAGATAATTGTTTTTCGCAACGGAGGTATAGTGAAGAAGACCGAAAAGTGGATGTTTAACCATGTGAAGTTGAAAACTACATGCTATTACAGCTATCTGGGTATTTTATTTTCCAGCAGACTATCTTGGTCAAAAGCAGTCCAGACTCTCTTTCAGAGAGCTAATAAAGCCCTTTTCCCAATTAAACAGCTTCATCATAAAATGAAAAATCTTCCTCCTACTGTCTTATTTCAAATGTTTGATACACAAATTAAGCCTATCTTATTATATTGCTCAGAAATATGGGGTTTTTAAGAGTGGCTAATTCTAGAAAGATTTCATGTAAACTATTGTAAATATGTTCTTGGTGTTGGTATTACCACAACAAATGCAGCTGTTTTATCTTAATGCGGTCTTCATCATATATGTCGTGATTCTATAATAAGATGTGTTAAGTACTGGTGTAAATTATTAATTATGGAAGAGACTAGATATCCAAAACAAACCTATATTATGTTAAAAAGAATGGACGATATTAACCGCAAGTCATGGGTAACTGAAGTGAGGAAATTAATTTATATTTATGGTTTCAGCTATGCGTGGTAGTTTCAAAATATTGTTAACACTGATATATTTTTTAAACATTTTTCTCAACGAGTTAAAGATTGTAACATCCAGTGTATATTTTCTATGTTAAATGAACATCCTAATTTAGAGTTTTATTCATGTGTCAAAAGTACGTTTAATATGGAATCATACTTGTCAACATTATATAACAAAGATTTAAGAAGATTTCTATCACTTTAAGATTCGGTGAATTAAATATTATGAAGAATACAGGTAGAAAAAATAATATCACAAGAGAATTAAGATTTTGTCCATTTTGTAAGAACATTTTAGAAGATGAGGTTCAGTTTATGTTTATTTGCCCACAATATGATGATTTAAGAACAGGATGCATGTTAAATATTGACTGTAAAGATAGAAACTCTCTCATTCGCCTTCTTCAAAATGAAAATAGCAATTATTTATATATGTATGCAAATTATATTAAGGAAGCATTTATGCGACGTAGCGCATTATTATTGTGAATATATAAAAATATGTTCTAGTTATTGTGCACATCATACCTTTGGTATTGTAATATATATTGTACATGGGCCTGTGGGCTTTCTACTGAATAAAGTTATATATACTATGAAACATTTCGAGTCGGGGGTCATCTCAAAAGCATTTTTTTTGTAAATCTTCAATCCTTGCAAAGACACGAGGGCCTGTGTGCATAAGTACCGACCTCAGTTGTCAGTAACTTATCACCACTATTGTTCATGGTACAGAAAGAAACCAGGCACCCGTAAACATCCAGTAGCATTATCAGACTTGTTAGCAGAGGTAAGGAGTTTCCGTTTTCTTTTACAGGAGCAGAATACAATGTGTACTTGAAGATTATAGGAAAAATGTCCTCGGTAAAATAGTCCTTTGTAAAAAGTACCGGTAAAAAAGACCTTTTTCAGTAAAAAACCCGATGTAGCTATTTATTTGACAAGATTGACATCAAAGATTTAAAAAAAACACCAACATGAACAAATCACATATAATGACAGATTAATGTTTTAAATTGATGTTTGATCGTTTAAACGACATCTAAAATAACATAGTGAGCTCACGGATTAAATATCTAAACTGACCTTTGATCTGTAGTAAAAACTGATTTTGTTATTTATTTGATAAGATTGACATGAAAGATGTAAAAAAAACACACACGAAGAAATCACACATAATGACAGATTAAATATTTAAAGACCATCGAATGGTTCCAGAACGAACAGACGACAGTAACACAGGGGGTATGCCCTGTCTATGCTCAACCGGAAGTGAGTCGTCATCAACTACCATTTCCTCGATAGACAGTCGATCCCGGTAGTTGATCTTCGTAAGATTTTGATATTTCCAAGTGGTAAATGTTTATGAAATCGACTTGTCTTATAAGCTGAATGGTCATGGATTATAACCCATATATCACTTGGTCATGACGCATTATATAGTGTTTACATATGAAGCATTTCTTGGCACGTCTTTCGGCGCAAATAGGAAAAGCCGAGAAATCGACCACTTTCGTCTTTACAACATAATCAATTGAATTCATTTCACGTATTGTGCATTTTTAGGCTAAATGAGGTTATGTAAATATTGCCTGTCGTAAGTCTATGGAGGCACGACAGTCGTCAAACGGAGACCCTTATTTACGAATCGTTCGTAGCCCTAAGAATTCTTATGATCGTAGCCAATTACTACAACAGGCCTTTTTACCAAGGAGTTTTTCCTATTATCGTTAAGAATGGACTTAGGAAGTTCGTAGGGCTACAAGCGTCTCGAAAATAGGGGCCCCAAACTATAAATGTTCACTCGTTGCGCTGCGGCAGTCTCACAGAAAGTTACATGTCGCCTTTCAAACTGATACAGACGTTAACCAAGAAAACTAAACGCAAAACAATTCAGTTTTATACAATTAACAATTCTATTATAAAATTTGGTTGACAAAATTTCGATGTAATTACAATGGCTGTACAAAACAAAATTCAAAGGCATTAGGATTTTGGTACGGTAACAGCAGCAATGACTACAGAGGCGGTAATATTTGCAAAGGTGGAACAGTGGTCAAGCATCCGAAACAAGCGCTCGTCTCTTTCATATTTCAATATTTTATTATTTTAAAACTTCTTTGTTTATTTTAAAACTTCTCAACAAAACATTTGACAACAAGGTTGACTTCAGTTTTTTCTTTAACTTTGAGCAATGTTCCAGCAAAGGCCTACAGTAAGCTGAATTCATTCCGCGTTGTGATTGCAAATAGCATGCTAGCGCTAAACTCCATTTCCTTGTTGCTGTTGCTGTGCTGAGAGATAAAAATACTGATACTGCATATTTTATTGCCTGATATACGTGTTGCTAATTCACGCCTTGATACTGATACACATTCTTCCATTGCATGTGCATATGCCTGGTAGAAAGAGCAGATATTGCATATTTCATTGCCTGATGTACGTGTTGCTATGGCAAACGTTGATTACAGAGGTAGTATTGCATCATGTCTCGTATATCGTGGCACCATCGTGGACACTCTCTGGTAAGTCGTTCCCTTGCGTCTCCGGCAGGGGCAAGATAGCCAAGGTGGCTATCAGCAGTAGGATCGCAATCAGCGCCGTCGGGAGCCATGGGATGGTGTCCTCCTGGAATGGGAACAATGACATATGTTTACTGCATACTCTTTATAAATTGGGAAACACTCGGAAATAAGTTCGGATTTTCAACATTGCAAGATACATTAGTTTCAAGAAATAGTTGTTTGATAATGATGAACGAACTGGGGCCACATTACATAATTATATATGTAAAATATAATAGCTGTAATATTGCTGAGTGCGGCGTTAAACAACAAACAAAACAAAACATAAACGCATGGGGTGCACGGGCGTGGTCCTCCGGTAAGACAAGACGTCGACACACACGTCTTGCAAATCATAGATTAGGTCTCAGGCTGACATTGCCTTGACGTCAATTTCGACGTCGTCAGATACGATCGCGCCGATCAAGTAAATGCAAACTTGCATCTGAAAACATGACCAGTTTGACGTTGTGTAGACCTCTGGCGTTTGTTGGCAAAATGACAAATTGTAAATGGCGGAAGAAAACATGTCCGTCGAGTATGGAATTATGGTTCATGCAGACAATTTGTCATCGTCTGAGGGGTAATTCGTACTTCATCGTTCGGACCATCTACAGGCTGCAGCAACGTTTCCGGGCCACCAACACCACAAATGATCGCCCCCGTACTGGCAGACCAAGGGTGACCACAAGACGACAAGACCGCCATGTTGTGCGACAGACATGCAGACATCCGAAACAGCACACCAGACAGTGGGAACCCACGGAAGACCCATCAGTACTGATACAGTACGCCGACGTCTTAACAGCGGGAACCTCCATTGCCGTAGACCTTACCATGGACCTATCCTCACCCCTCGTCATCGGCGTGAACATCTACAGTTTGCCCTACAACACCAAAACTGGCAATACAGGCAATGGAGAACTGTTCTGTTCACAGATGAGAGTCGGTACTGCGTATCAACTGCAGATGGCAGAACAAGAATATGGCGACGACGTGGCCAGCATTACTCAGACCAATGTGTTATGGAAAGAGTCTCATGGCGAGGAGCAAGCATGATGGTATGGGGTGGAATAGGCCTGAACCAGAGAGTGGGTCCTGTGGTGTTCCAGAACCTTGATCCAGGGAGAGTAGGCGGCATTACAGCGGTGCGCTACATTGACCAAGCTCTCAGACCCCACGTCATACCACATTTCGCACGTCACCGGAACAACATTTTCCAGCATGATAACGCCCGGGCCCATACTGCCAGAGCTACATGGGACTTCCTACAGCAGAACGGTGTCAACATTATGCAGTGGCCAGCCCTTAGTCCTGATTTAAACCCAATTGAACATCTTTAGGATGACTTCATAGGAGACTGAATAATGCCATACCAAGGCCGAGCACAGCCGATTTATTACGCCAGGCATTTCTCAGATGTGGTTCAAGGTGCCAATAGCCTTCATCAATCAATTGGTGTACTCCATGCATAGACGCTGTGCTGCAGTTATTGCCGCTCGAGGTGGTCACAGTAGATACTGAAGTCAAGGTCTGAATGGACTGCAAACGTTCACGTAATGTCTTGACATAATGCTGAGTTATTCATTGATATTGTACACAAAAAATGTTTTTGATCCGCTTATTATGTCCATTTCTGTAATGATTTGATTACAGTGCCTGTCTAATTTTGAATTCGTACTGACGTTTTTTTGCTGCTGAGTATATAATGAGCATATATCTACAAAGTTGAGATGCCATGACATGCTCTTGTCAAATAGGAAGCCTTAAAGTTCGATCCTGTTAGTCGCCTCCTGCAACAAGCATGGGTTCTTAAAGACCTCTTCTAACTCTGATATTCACCCCTGTGTTGCATGCAGTAGTGCAGCTTTAACTGATAATGACAGGTACACACGTGTGGGCTGGACATGGACTTGGAATGTTACAGAGACGATCTCGCATAAAATACTTACAAAAAAGAACACGAACGGAGCACCCAGATTTCCGAACTTTGCCGCCAAAGAACTGATGCCAAGCCCAATCAATCTGAAAGGATAAAATAAGATAACAAAATTACATGATTAGTCAGATTGAGAGAGTGCTAACAAGAAAACCGAATTACATAATTAGTCAGATTGAGGGAATGACAACAGGGAAACCGAATTACGCAATTAGTCAGATTGAGAGAATCACTCCAGGAAAATACGGGTAGGTAGGTTACCTGGAAGTTGTAGGATAGCTTTCTCCAGTGTACAGGAATAGCGTCAGTTGTAGCCCCGCAACACCAGATTTCCCGATTAGTCCCAGCACAGGCACCACACAGGCTTGGATGGCAGCATCTATCGGTATCAGTAATGTGAAGCAGTTTTAGTGTAAAAAATAATGTGGCCACTTATATAGTGTCACAGGGACATGCTATAAGAGCATACAACATGATGAACATTATTACCCCGGGTAACCCAAGCTGACTGTGAGGCGCTAGAAGGTTAATAGTCATATGACTTATCCCACCGGGTACCCATTTTCTGCTGGGTGGACAGAGGCAATTTTGAACAAACTAATTTGCATAATGTGAGACCACATGTGTGCTTCGTTGTGGGGCAGGACAGAAGTCCTAGGAGTCAAGCTGCCAAACACGGTCACCCACCCAAGGACTCTCCGTGACCAACATTTCTTTGTGATCTGCGTTCTGTGCACACAACCACACATCAACATGTACACCTTACAGAAGTGAAAGATTGTATTTAATTATTATACAAACATTGTCAGGTCGACAGCCCTACCTGCCAGAACCTTAACCAGTGTGCATGCGAGGAGGAACGCTATGGCTGTTCCAAAGAAAAGGAACATTGTGTTCTTCCGACCAATCCTGTAAGAAAAACAGAATTCTTCCTTGAGCACCTAACATGCTTAGAGCAATAACAGCATAGTTTAGCACAAACGTCATTGACCACTGACCATGGGAGGACGCAGTCCTTTGATATGTGTATAGCATGCACTGCAGATCAGGCTTTGAGAACATGTGACATTAATGTATATCGTACTAACCTATCAGTTTCTGATGTGTCGAGTTCCTATGCTTAGTATCCATCATTCATTGTCTATCATAAGATAGTATTGTCTATCATAAGATAGTATGTAATGAGTGAAATTATGTACAAGCCAAAAAATTCGGGGATGGTAGCAAATATCAGACATATCTGCATGGGAGTGGGCGATAACATGTAATAGGTTTAGTGGTTGGTGTGAGGAAATGGTGGCACCCTATGGTGGAGGTTGATGGTGGAGGCTAAGGATGTCAAACTGGGAATTTGCATTTTGCAGCCAACGTCACTGATATCGGGTAAAACCATGAGATAAGCAGGAACCATTCAAGGCATGCTTCTGATGAGATCGACCAATGCCATCTTGACGAGTATTGTCAACAAGCAAGCAGTATGACACCAAGAAGCGTTATAAGAAGCTCACCCGAGTTGTGTCCAGAAACACTACAATAAATACAAAAGATCGGTGATGACACCAAGTGTTCGGGCTTATAGAGTCGTGTATTATCTAGAAGGGCAGAGAACCTGTCGACCACCAAAACGAAGATGATCCCCGCTGGAAGTTCCGACAGCACATTGACAGAGAAGTTAAGATACAGATCGTCGGCCAGCACCGTCTCCGCTAGGTACAAGCTCAGGAAGGAGAAGCCCACAGCAGACCTGAAGAAAAATCACACGATTATGACACGTGTTGTCGTACAGACACGTTTTGTCCCCTTCGTGTATGGAAAGGGACTCTACTCTAATATTCTTATCTCTCAGCTCACAACGCACGGGTCGCCTGCTTGACCTCTCAGCTCACCCACACATGTCGCCTGCTTGACCTCTCAGCATCACCACACACATGTCGCCTGCTTGACCTCTCAGCTCACCACACACAAGTCGCCTGCTTGACCTCTAATCTCACAACACACAGATCGCCTGCTTGACCTCTCAGCTCACCACACACAAATCGCCTGCTTGACCTTCAGCTCACAACACACAGATCGCCTGCTTGACCTCTCAGCTCACAACACACATGTCGCTTGCATGACCTCTCAGTTCACCACACACGTGTCGCCTGTTTGACCTCTTAGCTCACCACACACAGGTCGCCTGCTTGACCTCTCAGCTCACCACACACAGACATTACAAACTGCACTCAACTCACCACACGTAGGCGAAAATTACGGTCTGCCTCAGAAGGCGTTGGTCGTGTACTATACCGAGGCAACCACGTGATTCGGGCTCTTCCGCCTTCACCAGCCTTCCCCGAGTTGATGATGTTGTCGTCCCTGGTCCTGTTGTACCCGACCCTGCTGTCTCTGCTGGTGTTGTATGATCTGCTGGTGACGTTGTTGTCAATGCTGCACCTTCATGTTCAGGAATTGTTGGTTTTACATCTTTGGGCTGCTCTGTACTCGATGATGTTGATGTTGTATCTGGAACTGTTGAACTGGGTGGTTCAATAGCAGCTGTAGGTGATGTCGTTTCTTCAGGCACGCCAGTGCTGTTTACACTGTCATTGCTTTCATTTGAACTCAGGGTCTTAACATGACCATAGTAGAGTCTTAATATCGTGTTGGTATCAACATGATTAATCTCAGCGGCCTGTATCAACAACTGTAGGGCCTCTTCCTTGCGATCTTCGGCAAATAGCCAACGGATGGATTCCTCCACAACACTGTAATCAAACGACAACGGCATGCACCAAAGTAGTGAGTGCATGTAGCGAGTAGTGAGTCAAAGTTATAGTCACATCAGCAATATTTCAGGCATATCGTGACTAAAACAATTCATACATTGATAATAGATAAAGTTATAATATAAAATCTGTCGACAAAGGACAGTAAAATGACTACATAATCACAGATAGAGAAATATAGTTGCAGGCAACGATAAGGTCTCCTTGGGTTTACTTTCTATCTATTGTATCTGAGGGCTAGATATCATCGTCCAAAACGGAGCCAGAACACGTGTTTTGACAGGCGAGCGGATCTCCCAAATACAGCCGGGGTCGTGGGGGTCATGTACCTTTTAAGAAGTTCCGGAGAAGAAATAGTTCCCTCTTTAAAAGGCCGTATCTCAGTTGTTCTTGGGTCTACGGTCAAAGCAATTAGTGTTCTAGAATCACCAAGACATCATCTACCATACTGGCAGAATTTGCACATTTTGAGAGCAAACTATTCAGAAAACTGCTGAAAAACATGGCCAAAAACTGAAAACAGAAATAACTGCCAAACGGTACGTTTTAGCGACTTGACCCGTCCAGGCAAAATTGTTGGGAATTCGATTGTGCATCTGTACAAGAAATTTGGAAGTGTTGAAACAATTAGTTCTTGAGATATTTGCTGTCAAACGTTGAAATTTTGGAATTAATTTTGAATTATCTCCCTTTTGCTATTGGGCCAAGAGCCTAGAGATTTTTAAGTGGAATATCTACACCTTGGTGCGCATCTGTGTGATTTTTGGTGAGCGATTCAGAGCATTGGTTTAGGAGTTATGTTTGGTACAAAAATCGGCGGAATAATAAAATAAATAATAATAATAATAATAATCCGAAGGGCCTGATGATGTACACCTCTTCGTGGTGGGCCTAGATAGGAGAATTATATTCCCTGAACCAAACGTGCATCACCCAGTTAGGGCTGACCCCCGAAGCTGGTTTTTACTGGGTTACAGACAGCCAAAGGAAAGTTTAAATTCACTTCCGCAGCCCAGTCAGCCTTCCTCCGGTAGTGACACCAACCACACTGGAGATGGGACTTGCCCCAGGGAAGGCACAGAACCCGACCAAGAATATCTTGGTCAAACCACCTTAAAACCACACTACTTGAGTGTGCGAGAGCGACAGGATGGCCTGAAAATCCACGAATCAATGGCAAGTCGCTGAAGCTGCATTGGGAGAGCAAAATCTGTACCCGGCAACTGTAACCTTGAGGCACCATGGGTCCGTGATTATGATCATGCAATGCATGAGAAGGTAACTAGGTCGTTTGTCTGTTACATCTCACCAGATTGCCTGAAAAGTGTTATAAAAAAGTCCAAATCTAATACAGCTCCAGGGCCTGATGGCATTCGAAACCGGTATTGGAAACTGTTCCCCTGTGTCCAAACACCATTACTGCACTGTTTCAATACTCTCGTGGACACAGGTGATGTTCCTCCATGGTTCTGCAAAGGTCGCACAATACTTCTCCCCAAGAAAGGAGACTTGACTGATCCCAAAAAACTTCCGCCTTATCACATGTTTGAATACACAATACAATATATTCACGGGGTGTTTGACAAACCTCGTGTCATCTTACTGCTCTTCCAATGATATCATTTACAGAGAGCAGAAGGGGGCAAGAAAGGGATGTTGGGGGTGCAAGGATCAACTTCTTGTACAGAAAATGATTTTGGAAGAGGCTAAAACATATCACCGCAACCTCTCCATGTGCTGGATTGACTACAAAAAAGCATACGACTCTGTCCCTCACGAATGGATTCTGAAGTCTCTTCATTGTATTGACCTTCCTCAGCGACTACTTGATTTACTCAAGTCTTTAATGAGTTGCTGGTCAACTCAACTTGAGATGTACTCACAAGGGCATGTGCAGACTTCGGAATCTATTCCAATCAGAAGGGGAATATTTCAGGGGGGATTCCTTTAGTCCTTTGCTTTTTTGTCTGTCTTTAAATCCTTTGAGCTTTCTGCTCAATAAAGAGGAGGGTTACCATCCCGGACCTCCTCAGCACAGATCCCCAACACCTCTTACTCATCTCCTTTACATGGATGACATCGAACTCCTTGCCAAAGGAGATTCCAATTTGAAAGAGCAGGTTCTCCTTGTCGAGTCCTTTTCTAATGATATTGGTATGACATTTGGACTCGACAAATGTAATACTCTTCATTTGAAACGTGGCAAGGTAACTAATGATGGATCGGTCAGGTTACAAGGGGGAGGAGTTATTGAGCATCTTGTGGAAGATCAGGCCTACACCTATCTTGGAATGCAAGTTCGAGACAAGCTCCAGAATGCCCAGATTCAAGAAAACTTCGGGCCGAGTATAAATCTCGTTTAAAGAAAAATCTGGAGCTCAGAGCTAAATGCTCGTAACAAGGTCAAAGCCACCAATACTTTTGCTGTGCCAGTCCTCTCCTATTCCTTTGGAGTAGTTGATTGGACAAAACAAGACATCCAGAGTCTTGACCGTCTGACCAGAAGGATCATGTCTGATAACAGAGCCCACCACCCTCGTTCCTCTCTTAACCGTTTATACATGCCAATCAATTCTGGAGGTCGGGGTTTGATTAATGTGGAGGCTCTTCATGACAGAATTTTATTGTGTACTTTTGTACATATCTATTTATCGGATGATCCTCTGGTGATGCATGTGAAGACTCATGATGAAAGCAAGGAATTCCACAGCTATTTTAAGCGTGCCAAGGTTGTTGGACAGAATCTGAAATTTGAGGTTGACTTTGTTGAAGGCAATGTACTGCTGGACGGTACAGCGATGGGAGTAAACCAGGTGAAGTCCTTTACCAAGTCTGCCCAGAGTCGGTCTTTTGTGGATAAGCTTTCTGAGAAGCCATTGCATCGTGTGTACATGCAGTGTGTTGAACAGAAAAGCAATCCCACTGACTCCTTCGCCTGGATGAAGTCGGCCGGTCTTAAATGTGAAACTGAGGGCTTCCTTTTGCTGCTCAGGACCAGTCACTTCCCACTCGTAATCGCCTAAATGTGATTCTTAAAGAGAATATTAACATGAAATGTCGACTTTGCAATGAATTTACAGAGACTGTCCAACACCTTGTCAGTGGATGCCCTTCCTTGGCACAAACAGCATATCTTAAACGACATGATGGCATGGCTCGCTGTTTTACTACCGTCTCCGACATGCCTGTGGCTTTGACTCCGAGGTCCATCCATGGTACGACCCTGAACATGTCCAGGGCGTCATGGAAAATGATGCTTTCAAACTTCTGTGGAATAGGCCCATATACAGCCTCAGAAGAATTCCAGCTAACAAACCTGATCTTGTCCTTTTGATAAAGCCAATGAATTTATTTATATCATTGAATTTTCTGTCCCTTTTGACAGCAATGTGATTGGCAAGATTCAGGAAAAGCATGATAAATATGCGGACCTCGCCTTTGAAATGTCTCGCTTGCATCCAAAGTACATTGTCGTCAGGCTCCCCATTGTTCTCGGTGCCCTTGGTTTGATACCTCCTGATCTCTTGGCGCAGATCAGGAGAGTGCCCGGGTTCTCCACCGGGAGTACAGCCCTTCTGACACTCTGGGTAATGCAGAAGGCTGCAGTGTTGGGGAGCCTTCATATTCTCCGGAAAGTTCTTGGTGGGTTCGACTAGGCAGCGTTTCCTGGGAGAAGTCCCATTCGCTGTCTGGGCTGCGTGTAGAGGGGGCAAGGGCCCTGAGCTGATGATGAGCCTTACCAGCCTGACTGTGCCAGGATCACCCGAACCCTCTCTGCTGCATACATTTTTTAATCTGTAAATAATAATCCGAACGATTACAATAGGTCTCCTGCCTAGAGGCAAGGAGCCCTAATTAAAACTACCATGGAGCTTTAAAATTAAACCTCTATTATGGACAACACAAAATAAAAACTGGCTGGAGACCAGCAGCAACTGAAGGAAGATCACCATACTAGGGACCATGGGGACTTAACCAAAATACTATAAGCAAACTCCTACAGCATTGCTACATTGGACCTTGAGCACACACAAACAGGATTATATTTGCCTCATTCCATCATGATAACACCCTACTGCCCTGTCCTTGGAAAGGTCTGATGTAATACACGCATAGATACAAGTATCGCATAAACCCATATTTTCCATAGTATGTTACATTAAATACATCAAAGAAACGTATCCAAACTACTATGTGGGAGCAAACATAGCCAAACATTGACTCATTTTGTTGTGGTGATAACCTCGACCGTATGACATTAACACGTTCGGTCATGTTTCAGGATCCTGGAATACAAGACTCAAGGTATCACAAAATTATCAATAACCGAGCACAATGCCGATATCTGGAGTAACCGCCGCCAACCGCAATACCTGATCCTCTTCCTCAATGACTGTATCAAACTTTGAATTTGACGTTGAGCTTTTGCGTTCCATTCTCGATGGAGGGCTTGTTCCAATACATCAAGATTTTGTACTGACGGATCTCTCAGGTCTATTCTGCGACCCATAATGTTCCAAACATGCACTATGGGATTGAGATTTAGGACTTCTGGCGGACCAAAGTTGTGTTGCTACCGCCTCTTGGCGTAAGATATCACCAAGATGTGGACTTAGCAGTCGCCCATGAAGACTGGTCTTGTGTTTGGAGGATGGTCATCAATATGTGGTATAAGGATGCCAGTCATCTGTCCATAACCTCAAATTCAAAGCTAGTCGTACTGCTTTGTGCTCTTGGCGTAAGGTCCGCTATGTCGTCTGATAGGCCGTCTTGATCTATACCCGGCCGGTTTTAGGGGATTGCGGACGACCACGTGGAAGCCATTCTGTTTTTAACACGCCACTAGTCATGGATTAAGTCCTCCATATGAGTTGTCACTCGTAGTTGACTTTAGTGTCATTAGTTTGTTGATGTTTGCCAATCGGCTAATAGTGGATGGATGACAACTAACATTAGCCCTCAGTAACATAGCAGCATTCCACATACCAATAAGTTACCTGGTGTGAGCAGCGGTCCGTTGAGAAAGTCCATCAACCACGATATCAACTGATTTTCCAATGTAAAAACAGCTCTTACTTATAGTTTATTTGCATTATAGTATCATGACTTATATAAGCTTCCCTGTAACTTGACGACTGGGGAAAGAGTCGCAGCTCACAGTTTCGCATCGTCGTGTGATTGGCAGCTGTGTTTGGATGTTTTTGTGCAGGCCTGTTTATATATATTTAAAAAAATAGACATCCGTCCATTCATTAAAACGGACCATGTTTTTCAATATTTAATGCTTTGTTGATGTGATGGAACTGAAATGAAACTGGTTAAGCATGTCAGTGTTTTTTGATGGCTGTTTTAAGGTCAGTCTGTGCTCACATGTACGTGCATTGTCTGCTGATACTTAGATATTGTTTAACAAATTTGATGTCATGATGGAAGTCTGTGGGAAAACATTTGTTTTTGTATGAACGACTTGTGTAAACCCTGAACAAAGATTTACTTCCCTCTCATCAACCCCAGAACGTGAACCCTGCTGAATCAATGGAGATGACTACATAGTATATAAAAACGTCTATTGTCTCGAGGTATGGGTGTCTCGTGAAAAACTAAAATATCTTGACCGCTCCCTGGGATAGGCATAGACGTAAACTGGTCTTACATTAACTGTGCGAACACGAAAATCGATCCTCCTGCAGTGAAATATTGTATGGCCCTCCAAGAATCCATCCGCAAGCCATAGCTGATGCCTATCAAGGTCACTGATCCCAGGAACCAGCCTAACCCGAAAAGAACTCCGATGTACTTTCTGTCTCTCTCGAGGGTCAGCTCCAAAGCCATAGTAAATGATACTAAATGGGCACCCTTGAAGAAAAGGAACATACATTAAACCGTTACGTAAGTTTTGTGCCGTAAATATAGTTTTAAAGATGATATATGTTTACAGTTATATACTGAACTACTTTAGAAACGCATCACCGGGATAAACATTTGATTTCTGTGATAAAAGAAGAAAAGAACTTGTCTCTGAAATCGTCAATCAAGATGGAAAAACATGAAAAAGCAAAAGCAGCCATTCAACGTTTTGTGCAACCATAAATTATTATTGACGGGGATCGCTTAAAACTTTCACACAGAAAATGTCACTAATGGGTATGGCCATCATTTGCGTCGAGCACAGCTACGGCAGGATAGAAATGTTATTTTACTGAAGAAAGTTCAGGGGTGGGTAGATGATGATTTTTATGGAGAAGCATGTACAATGTGAATGACCCCCCTAAAATTTATGTACAAAGTAAGTGCCCCCCCTGCCCCCAATGCACGTGCGTGTCATGTACAAAGTCAATGCCCCCGCCTTTCTTATAATTTTTAAGCATGTTTTAGTATTTTTATGTACAAAATTGCTGCCCCCTAGTACATTTGTACAAAACTGCTGACCCCCCTACCTCCCTCGAACAAAATCGGTGACCCTCCCCTTAAAATCATCATCACCCCCCTAGCCATAAATTATGAACGGTCCCTAAGTGAGTGAGGACGATGTGACGATCTCGGACTGGGGTCGTGACACATGGTTGCCCTGGGTGTGGCCGATCACGTGTTGTGCCAGTGGTGATAACCTGGCGATGTTTTATTGTAACCTTCTGGTCACTTGACCTGTATACAAACCAGTCTCAAGAAACCAAACAGCTCTTTCTTCCTAAACATCTGATAAACGCGGCATTGTGTAAAGTCAACAATCCAGTGCTGTTCAAAATGTAGGTGTGACTTGGATACACAGTTGACTGAACTGTCAATATGTTGTGGAATCGCCACATTTTATGCATTTTCACGCGATTTGCAACTGAAAAGATAATTTTCAGAAAATGGTGGGCCACGTGATCTCACAGGGATGCACGTGCTTCTCAGCGTTTATCTGTCATAGTCCGATTACGTCAAGCATACGCGTGGGTTCAAAATTAGCTTTGCATATTCCATCAATATCAAGGGTGATGCGTTTCAAAAGTAGTTAAGTTATGAATTATATGTTACCAATAGGCAAATGGAGCAGTTATGTTCATGTAATGTAATAAGTAGTATCGAATTAGTTTATATAAAATCATTGAACATTATTAAAAACCGTCTCTCGTAATCTCGAAAGAACAATAATCAGCTGATATGTATTCCTCGTACATGAGATGTACTCTAATTTCTGATCCAAAAAGCAGATTTATGGCTACTCACGTCAACAAACACACCACTGAATGCCTTCAGGACGAGAAACTGTTCAATGTTGCGAGTGAAGGCCAGTGATATCCCTAGCATCAGTGATAATGCCTGAGCAGTAATCAGGATGGGTTTCCTGCCCACATAGTCAGCCAAAACAGGGAGGGTCAAAGCGCCAACAGCCTGGGTGGCGATCAGAACAATCTTGGGTAACACACCCAGCACTCGTCTCTCGCATACTAAGTCGAACTGAGAAGAAACAAAACTTAAAGGTCACATGCAACGTAAAACACAACTTTGGAGATTCTGATACCTTTCGGTATGGACTTACAGATACCAATATCAAAAATGCAAATTCAACCTATAAAGTTGAAAAATAACGCGATGAAAAAAACCCCGCGAAATCGGAGTTCAAACGATTCACTAAATTCTCCCCATCGCTTGGGGTGAAAAGTGGTTTCAACAGCTGTGCTGGGCTGCGCTCATAGCTCATGCGCAGTGAAATAGGTTCACGCGGCTTGGAAGCGGAATGTCTGGATTATAAGGTCGTGAGCAGGAGTAGTCTAATCAAAACAAATAGTTAATAATCTACTCATTACGTGAAAGAACCTTGTTAGGATCTAGATCTACTCAGCTATGTGTCAACCTGTGAGACGTTCGACATTTCAAGACGGAAAACCTTCGCTGGCGGTGAATACTCGGTGAAGGCTTTGATGTGAGCTAGTTTTCTAATGTTTTGTTGATATTTCACAGGCGCCAGCTTTTTATAATTTATGACAGTAGATTACCGATTTAACTGTTTATATAATTTCATTTGTCTATTTCACCACACGTTCTTCTATCAAGTCACTTTCTCAGTTCGATACTTAAAAGCAATGTCATTATTAAGCACTGACAGAATTTCTAACTGTGATATGTCGTTGTCACAGACAAAACTCAATGTCAAAGACACTTATGTGTCTGCCTGCCTGTCTGCTAATGACAATATTCAATACACAACTTCGATCACTGACCACATGCAATTTGAACTTAACACCTATCAGGCTATACACCATAAACAAAACGTATTGATTTATGGCCCGAGTTCGGTCTCTGTCACATTATGTAATTACACAGACAGGCAGGTGTGATACTTGTACACATGACATGTTATGATGTCTGTTGATTGAAGAATGTTATACACAAAAAATGAGCATGTATTTACAAAACCCAACATCTCTATATACAGTTACACACACACACACAATGAGCCGTGAGGGTATCGGCAATGAACCAGCCAATAAAAGACTTCGTTACACTTGAGTGCACACCCGCCCGCTCTGACTGGGTTCGGTATCCCGGGTGCTTCGTTTCGAGGGAAGTAAAACCCAGTTCAAAATATTGCACTTTTGATTTGCGATTGTACGCTTATAATTTTGTTTATATGTTTTTTCATGATCAGCAATGTATATTATATGTCATGAATAAGTGATAATTGTGTTTTAATTATGTTTCAAAAATTGATTTTTTGGTTGCATGTGACCTTTAATTACCACGAGCATGTAGACGAGCGAGTGACTGAGTGTGGTTTTACCCCGCTTTTAGCAATATTCCAGCAATATCACGGCGGGGACACCGGAAATGGGTTTCATACATTGTACCCATGCAGGGAATCGAACCCTGGGTTTCGTCGAGACGAGCGAACGCTTTAACCACTAGGCTACTCCACCGCCCCAGAAAGTAGACGAATATATAGTAGGTGTGTGCAACAGTCGTAATGACAACTACTGTCACTGAGAAAGTCAAGAAGGGATGGGTGGGAAGTTTGGAATTTTGCGAAGAGACATTAAGAAAGAAAATGCACTTGAAAGATTTTACACAAAAATGAAAACATGTAAGTAAGGAAAGACTTGAAGTTGCTGAGTCATAAGGTATCATTTCATTGTATGAATGTTGATATGTCAACAAATGAATAAGTTCTTGCAAACGTTAACAAGGTAAGCTTGCTGCATCACTTCTTCCTCTTCTTTCACCGTCCGAGCCACAGTTTCCGAACCGAATCTACATTGTTTATTGAGGCAGTACCCACCTCTGATATGACAGACGTGAAAAGGATGTCTCCGAAGTCTTGGCCATCAAGACATCCTACTTCCACCGTCTGTGATGACGTTACGGTGTTGATGGTGACGTCCACGCTGCATTTGTTGTAGTTAGTGTCAATTCCAACCACATCAGCAGCAGGAATGCCAAGAGATGCTAGTATGTCTGTAATTGACTGTGCGGACAATGTAGCACACTGATGGTTAACGCTCTTGCCTGAAGTCAGTAATGAAATTGTGTTCATTTTCTGGATCATCGAAATCAAAGTGAGATAGTTAAAATTGTTATAGTAATATGCTGAACGCGCCATTAGCAATTTTACATTCAGTTATCGTGTCTGATATATTTATCGTTTTTCTGCGGAAATAACATTACTTTCGGAAATGCTACAAAAAGGTTAACTGGTAATCTACAAAGACCAATATTTGTGTTGCATGTATAAAACGGCCCATAACCTGAGCGACCCATTTTAACGATATTGCTGATAAATTGGATTGTATAACAAGAGTTTTTGCTGATGACACTTCGGTTGGAAAACATGGAAATGTACTAAAGAAATCGAAAGTTTTCTTGGTCGCATATTATCCTGAAAAAACCCAAACATGCATGTTTTCCATGATTGAGGAAACTGAAGAATTGAAATCAATTTGATAAACAATCATAAACATCTCGAAATAACATTTGAAGCAAACGGCACACTAATCAAATTATCAAGTCACAAATGATATCATCATTGAGAAAAATGAAATATTTACCAGACAGAAAGACAATTAACGGTATTTAAAGACATTTATCAGATCATACTTTGAATTATGGGATGGTTGTACCGTAGTACAGTTGAAAAATTTAGAGAAACGTCAGTTAGAAGCTGCCAGAATAATTACGGGTTTTCCTAAACATACCTCACGACAAATTCTATACTATGAGACAGGTCTGGGAACACTGTATGAACGAAGAAAAGAAGAAAGCTTTGTCTATTTTATAAAATTCAAAACGATTTAACTCCTGTATACTTAAACGGTGAAACTCCAGACAATGCTGGATCAAGATCTGCTTATAACGTTTGGAATGTTCAACAACAGATCGTGAAACATTCAATCTTGTTTTCACGGGCAAATGCATTTTCTAGCATTTCAGACAACAGTTTCGCATCAATTAACACATTCTTTCATATGACGTATATATTTACATACTTCGTGAATCAAATGTTTCTTGACTGAATATAGCTTTTTCGAAAATAAAACGACTTACAGGAGTAAAAGTATTTTGTAATCTTTTCTCTTTGAAGTCCTGACGAAACCTCCTAACACCGACCTGACATCAAAACTTTAATTACAGCGAACGTGGATGAATATATGGATGGTTTTTCTGGGAGCTATAGCGGATATAAAAGGTTATGAATAGCAACCATACTTCTCCATATGAAATGGCTCACCAAAGTATATGTTGAAACAAGACAAACTCACCGACAAATATGTAACCAAGACTCCCAAAGGAGACTGTAACCATGGAAAGGAAAAGCCAGAAGTACTGACAGATCTGATAACGTCCTCTACGCCCGAGAATTTGGAGGAATTCTTCAACGCGGACCTTAGATTTCATACCTTGATTTGGTCTGGAAGTAGGATGTGAGACTCGCCTACCCACTGTCCATGCCAGTCACACTTTACAGTACTATACACACCCAGGGATCACTTCTGTCACATACATTTGTCGAGGCAGCGTGCACAGCTCGCTCAACTGCCCAGTTGAAGTTTATGTTTAGACACAAATCGTGTATTGTATACAGTAGGGACATAACATACCACTGACATGACACTGTGTCTACTAATAGTCGGCAAATATTATTTTGTAAAGGAACAAATTAAAAGTCCAACCATGCTCAACTGAAATGTGGATAAGTCCTTTAAGGTTGGAGAGAAAATATACTTTGCCTACATAGATAATACTGTAATCAATACAAAATGAATTTAAAGTAACAGAATCATTTACACTATACTTCTGCTTAAAACAATGGCTATGCCACGAGCAGGTGTTTTAAACTTTCTGTCTCTGACGATGCCAGGTGAACTACTGTCCTAACCTACTGGTGACACATACAATAAACTCAAAATCAAGGGCATCGTCAACTAAATACATAGTACTCAAAAGAGGAATCCCACGTGACATTTTGGTCACTTATGATTCACATTTGAAACTGTCCTCAATATGGAAAAATAGAAATGTTTGAAGGCCTCGATCAAACAACTGTATAAAAATTATCGTAGAAAGAACATGCCTCAGCAGTAAGGGTAGTAGCAGGATCAGCAGTAGGGGTAGTAGCAGGATCAGCAGTAAGGAAGTAGCAGGATCAGCAGTAAGGTAGTAGCAGGATCAGCAGTAACGGTAGTGCCAGGATCAGCAGTAAGGTTAGAAGCAGGATCAGCAGTAAGGGTAGTAACAGGATCAGCATTATGGGTAGCAGCAGGATCAACAGTAACGGTAGTAGCAGGATCAGCAGTAAGGTAGTAGCAGGAACAGCAGTAAGGTTAGAAGCATGATCAGCAAGTAGCAGGGCAGTAAAGAAGTAGCAGGATCAGCAGTAGGGGGTAGTATTAGGATCAGCAGAAAGGTTAGAAGCAGGATCAGCAGTAAGGGTAGTAACAGGATCAGCAGTAGGGGTAGCAGCAGGATCAGCAGTAACGGTAGAAGCAGGATCAGCAGTAAGGTTAGAAGCAGGATCAGCAGTAGGGGTAGCAGCAGGATCAACAGTAACGGTAGTAGCAGGATCAGCAGTAAGGTTAGAAGCAGGATCAGCAGTAGGGGTAGTAACAGGATCAGCAGTAGGGGCAGCAGCAGGATCAGCAGTAGGGGTAGCAGCAGGATCAGCAGTAACGGTAGTAGCAGGATCAGCAGTAAGGTTAGAAGCAGGATCAGCAGTAAGGGTAGTAACAGGATCAGCAGTAGGGGTAGCAGCATGATCAGCAGTAAGGGTAGTAACAGGATCAGCAGTAGGGGTAGCAGCAGGATCAACAGTAACGGTAGTAACAGGATCAGCAGTAAGGTAGTAGCAGGAACAGCAGTAAGGTTAGAAGCATGATCAGCAATAGGGGGAGTAGCAGGATCAGCAGTAGGAGTAGTAGCAGGATCAGCAGTAAGGTAGTAGCAGTATCAGCAGAAAGGTTAGAAGCAGGATCAGCAGTAAGGGTAGTAACATGATCAGCAGTAGGGGTAGCAGCATGATCAGCAGTGACGGTAGCAGCAGGATCAGCAGTAACGGTGGTAGCAGGATCATCAGTAAGGTAGTAGCAGGATCAGCAGTAAGGATAGTAGCAGGATCAGAAGTTAGGTAGTAGCAGCAAAGCAGTAAGGTTAGAAGCAGGACCAGCAGTAAGGGTAGTAACAGGATCAGCAGTAAGGTAGTAGCAGGATCAGCAGTAAGGTTAAAAGCAGGATCAGCAATAGGGGTAGTAGCAGGATCAGCAGTATGGGTAGTAGCAGGATCAGCAGTAACGAAGTAGCAGGATCAGCAGTAAGGTAGTAGCAGGATCAGCAGAAAGGTTAGAAACAGGATCAGCAGTAAGGGTAGTAACAGGATCAGCAGTAGGGGTAGCAGTAGGATCAGCAGTAACGGTAGCAGCAGGATCAGCAGTAACGGTAGTAGCAGGATCATCAGTAAGGTAGTAGCAGGATCAGCAGTAAGGTAAGAAGCGTGATCAGGAATAGGGGTAGTAGCAGGATCAGCAGTAGGGGTAGTAGCAGGATCAGAAGTAAGGTAGTAGCAGCAAAGCAGTAAGGTTAGAAGCAGGACCAGCAGTAAGGGTAGTAACAGGATCAGCAGTAACGGTAGTAACAGGATCAGCAGTAAGGTTAGAAGCAGGATCAGCAGTTACGGTAGAAGTAGGATCAGCAGTAACGGTAGAAGCAGGATCAGCAGTAACGGTAGAAGCAGGATCAGAAGTAAGGTTAGAAGCAGGATCAGCAGTAACGGTAGAAGCAGGATCAGCAGTAACGGTAGAAGCAGGATCAGCAGTAACGGTAGTAGCAGGATCAGCAGTAAGGTTAGAAGCAGGATCAGCAGTAACGGTAGTAGCTGGATCAGCAGTAAGGTTAGAAGCAGGATCAGCAGTAGGGGTAGAAGCAGGATCAACAGTAACGGTAGTAACAGGATCAGCAGAAAAGTTAGAAGCAGGATCAGCAGTAGGGGTAGTAGCAGGATCAGCAGTGAGGGTAGTAGCAGGATCAGCAGTAGGGGTAGCAGCAGGATCAGCAGTAACGGTAGTAACAGGATCAGCAGTAAGGTTAGAAGCAGGATCAGCAGTAGGGGTAGCAGCAGGATCAGCAGTAGGGGTAGTAGCAGGATCGGCATTAAGGAAGTAGCAGGATCAGCAGTAAGGTAGTAGCAGGATCAGCGGAAAGGTTAGAAGCAGGATCAGCAGTAAGGGAGTAACATGATCAGCAGTAGGGGTAGCAGCATGATCATCAGTAAGGTAGTAGCAGGATCAGCAGTAGGGGTAGCAGCATGATCATCAGTAAGGTAGTAGCAGGATCAGCAGTAAGGTTAGAAGCATGATCAGGAATAGGGGTAGTAGCAGGATCAGCAGTAGGGATAGTAGCAGGATCAGAAGTTAGGTAGTAGCAGCAAAGCAGTAAGGTTAGAAGCAGGATCAGCAGTAACGGTAGAAGCAGGATCAGCAGTAACGGTAGAAGCAGGATCAGCAGTAACGGTAGAAGCAGGATCAGCAGTAAGGTTAGAAGAAGGATCAGCAGTAACGGTAGAAGCAGGATCAGCAGTAAGGTTAGAAGAAGGATCAGCAGTAACGGTAGAAGCAGGATCAGCAGTAACGGTAGAAGCAGGATCAGCAGTAAGGAGTAGCAGGATCAGCAGTAGTGAGTGAGTTATTATTTAACGTCACGTCGGCAATATTTCAGCCATATCGTGACGAGAACATATGTGACATTGAAATGGAATAGATGTATATTATAAAAACCTGTCAACGAAGGACAGTAAAACAACTAGAATATCACAATTACAACTAAAACTAGTGTGGAAAATTAAAACTAATAGCACTATTTGGACAATACTATATAAAAACTGGCTACAGATCGCCAACAACTGAAGGTAGATCACCAAACTAGGGACCATGGGGACTTACAGTACTTTTGCTACCTGCATGGACCCTAGTTGGATTTATATCACCCCTTCAGCCGCTGGCGATTGAAGTCAAATTTAGCCAAAAAAATAAAAATGACAAGAATACTACATTTAAAACAGCTGGTAATATTTAAATATCCTTTGAATGTTTCGGGACTTACGTACCCTCTCAGGAGGACAATACTTTTACGCTACTTCAACCCCCTTTGAGGGGACAGCCACTAACAATCTCAGTTACTAATCTAAACTACCAATAATAAAATATATATCTATTTACAAATCAGTTAACAAATCTAATTCTTTTAAAAATGTAATAATTAAATGAGACTTTATATTACTAAAAAGATCCTTCATAGTTTGTGATTTGAAATAGATATCCCTTGTGATGGAATATTCAACACAGTCAAGCAGGACATGCTTGACCGTGATTCTTTTATCACAAGGGATACAAAACGGAGGATCCTCACCTTTTAATAGGTACTCATGAGTATATCTTGTGTGGCCAATACGACATCGTCGTATGATGACCTCTTCAAATCTGGACGGACAACCCAAGTTGGTGTAACCGATGGTTGGTTTTATTTCATGTAATTTATTGATACCTACTTGGCTGTCCCCCTTCTTTTGCATCAGATCACGGATATAAGATCTAATAGCAGCTTTGTAATTAGAGTATGGGATCAGAAGTGGTGTCACAGATTTGTTGAGTGCTGCCTTAGCAGCAAGATCGGCCGTTGTGTTCCCAGAAATGCCAACGTGGCTGGGTAACCAACACAAAGACGATGTCGCATTGGCCAGTAGCAAGCTCATTATACAATTCAATAATTTCTAATAAAAGTGGGTGTTTACAAGAAAGATTTTTAATAGCCTGAAGACACGAAAGAGAATCGGAAAATGTTATGTATTGTTTATATTTACGGTATTTATTAATATATTTTAGAGCTGTTAATATGGCGTTAGCTTCTGCTGTGAAAATAGAGCTGTTATTTGGAAGTCGAGAAGATCCAATGACAGTGGCACATGCCACTGCGCCACCATCCTTGGACCCATCTGTAAATAAGGATTTTTTTAAACTGATTATATTATTGTTTATATTGTAATTCATTAGTTACAAATTTCTTAAACTTTGTCAGAGTAAGGTCAACTTCAGGCCTCACCAGTTGCCAAGGAGGAGGAGAAAGTAGACGGGAAGGAGATATATTTTCCAGCACCCGGCAGCAGAAATGAATGGTTTAATTCTCAAACCAAGAGGCAGAACAAGAAAAGGCTTTTTGTTGTACAGATCATCATAAAGAGGATTAAAAACACAGTTAAATGCAGGATTGACTCATTAGAATATAGGTTTGTTACATACTGCAAGGATAATTTTATACGGCGTTGTGTAAGAGATGGCTCATCGGCCTCGACGTAGAGACTGTCAACAGGAGAAGTTCTAAAGGACCCAAGACAAAGTCTTAGACCATGGTGGTGGACAGAATCTAATAGTTTGAGGTTGCTTTTGCAGGCTCCACCACAAACGATGAAACCATAATCAGGTTTGGAACGTACCAGTGATCGATATAGATGTAGGAGGGTAGCTTGATCCCCTCCCCACTTAGAATTGGAAACGACTTTCAACAAGTCAAGTGCCTTCAGGCATTTAGTTTTAAGGGCTTTAATATGTGGTAGAAACGTTAAATGTGAGTCAAAAATAATATCTATAATAACTTGGCCCCCTTGACAACTTCGATGGGTGTACCATTTAGAGATAGTTCTGGGTCTTTATGCGGTTTGTATTTACGGCAGAAATGTATAAAATTAGTTTTGGATTTAAAAAATTTAAAGCCATTTTCGTGACACCATTTATCTATCTTGTTTAAACACAACTGTAGTTGTCGTTCAATAGTATGCATATTTTTACTGCGACAAGAAATATTAAAATCATCCACAAAAAGTGATCCATCTATTGAATCATTTAAAACCTTGGATAAACTGTTGATCTTAATACTAAACAGTGTGACAGACAAAATACTGCCTTGTGGGACACCCTGATCCTGATTATAATGGTCAGACAGGGTAGAACCCACTCGGACTTGAAATTGTCTGTCATGTAAAAAGTTGGATATAAATTGAGGCAAACGGCCCCGTAATCCAAAATCATGTAAATCTCTTAAAATACCATGTTTCCACGTAGTATCGTATGCTTTTTCTAGATCGAAAAAGATCGACACTGCATGTTGTTTATTAATTATGGCATTTTTAACAAAAGATTCCAAACGCACTAAATGATCAATTGTACTTCTGTTTTTACGAAAACCACATTGGATATCAGTTTATTAGGTTATTGGTTTCCAAATACCAGACTAATCGATTATTGATCATGCGTTCCATGGTTTGCAAATGCAGCTAGTGAGTGAAATTGGTCGACAATTAGAAGGACAGGTATGATCAAGTCCAGGTTTAGGAATTGGAATAATTATAGCATCACGCCATGAAAAAGGAAATTCCCCGGATGTCCAAATACTATCAAATATATGTAAAAGTGTCTCTAAACAGGATTCTGGTAAGTGCTTCAGGAGTTGATAATGCATGTTATCAGCTCCTGCAGCAGTATCGTGAGCTTGGTCAAGAGCTTTATGAAGTTCATGAATAGAAAATAATTCATTATAGTCTTCCCCATTGTCTTTAATAGGTTTCTTTTCTTGTTGCTGTTGATAGTTCGCTTTTGAAATTTAGGTACATAGTTAGAGGAGGAAGAGTGCTTAGCCAAAGTTTCACCTAGTATATTTGCAATATCTGAAGTATCTGTTAATAATTCATTTCCATTTTAAGGTGGTGGATGCCAGGTTTAGAGCCTTTACCTTTGATTTTTTGTACCATATTCCATACCTTGGACATGGGCGTACGTGAATTGATTTTTGATACATAATTTCGCCAAGATTAACGTTTATTTTGTTTAAAAGTACGCCTAGCTTTGGCATTTAAGATTTTGAATTTATTGAGATTATGGACCATAGGATGGCGACGGAAATAGTGCTCAGCCTTTTTCCGTGCCTTCCTTGCTTGTTTGTAGTTGTCATCAAACCATGGTTTTCGTATGTGAGCAACAGCAGAGGACTTAGGCATACATTCATCAGAGAAATATTTATGGGATCAGGGGTGCCCATGAAAAGTTCAAGTTTCAATTTGTTAGTGCAAAGAGTGTCATATAAATGCCATTCAGCTTTTTAAAATTTCCATCGTGATGACGGAGGAACATCAGATTGGGACACAGGTTTGAAAATAGTTGGAAAGTGGTCACTTCCACAGAGGTCATCGTGGACTGACCATGTGAATTCACTCAAGAAAGTTGAATCTGCAAGTGACATATCTAGGGATGAATATGTACCTGTACCTGGATGTAAGTACGTTTTTGAGTCATCATTAAGATGCAAAGGTCGTTATCAGATATGAAATCCTCGATCACTTTTCCTTTTTGATTAATATTTGAACTTCCCCATAACGGATTATGTCCATTTAGGTCGCCCATGATGATAAAGGGTTTAGGGAGCTGGTCGCACAATTCTTGGAGTTCAAGCTTCTGAATATTTGAAGAAGGTGGAAGGTATAAGGAACAAAGTGTGAAGGTAATTTGCAGTGTATGACGAACTGCTACAGCTTGGAGGTTTGTGGTCAGGGGAACAGGACTATGAATAACACCCTGTCGCACCAGAACAGAAGCACCACCGGTAGCTTTTTCACCCGGCGGAGAAAAAGAATCAAAAGAATTATAGCGTCTTACATCGCAATTATCGGTATGTATCAGGTACGTTTCCTGTAAACAAATAGCTGATGGGTTTATATCTGTTGTTAATAACTGCAGTTCATGGAAATTATGCCCAAGTCCTCTGCAGTTCCATTGAAGAAGACTGGAATGGCTCATGGTGGATCTATAGGTGATCGCTCATGTGAACGTGAAGAGTAGTTATTACTACTCATACGTTCTGAAGATGGAGTAAAATCCATCTCGAGAGGGTAAAAGAAGTTGTGTAGATGTACTGATGTTTCAGTAGGGGTGGCAATCTTAGTTTTAATTTTCGTATTTTCTTTTTCTTTTGATTTTTCGACACTTAGCTTAATACTTTTATTTGAACTGTTGTTGCAGTAGCTGGTGCAGACTGAGGCGCTGGAGAAGTGGCACATTGTTGAGTGTCTGAATAATTCGTCTGACTGTTAGATGCTTTGGTAATAGGCTCAAGGTGTTCCGTTTTCGCCCATGTCAAGTCAGTTTGACATTCAATTGATCTGGTAGAGGAAGTGCGGGAAACAGCAGCAGCATAGGTTTGTGTTGAGGGAGGTAGCCGGCTAGCGACAACCTTTGTAGCATCTTGAAAAGAAATACTGTTTTGACATTTTACAGTTAAAAATCTCCTTTTCATATATCCAGGAAGGACAAGATTTGGAAGATGCGTCATGTTGACCCTTACAATTAACACAGTTTAGAGCCTTTACCTTTGATTTTTGTACCATATTCCATACCTTGGACATGGGCGTACGTGAATTGATTTTGATACATAATTTCGCCAAGATTAACGTTTATTTTGTTTAAAAGTACGCCTAGCTTTGGCATTTAAGATTTTGAATTTATTGAGATTATGGACCATAGGATGGCGACGGAAATAGTGCTCAGCCTTTTTCCGTGCCTTCCTTGCTTGTTTGCAGTTGTCATCAAACCATGGTTTTCGTAAGTGAGCAACAGCAGAGGACTTAGGAATACATTCATCAGAGAAACATTTTATGGGATCAGGGGTGCCCATGAAAAGTTCAAGTTTCAATTTGTTAGTGCAAAGAGTATCATATAAATGCCATTCAGCTTTTAAAATTTCCATCGTGATGACGGAGGAACATCAGATGGGGACACAGGTTTGAAAATAGTTGGAAAGTGGTCACTTCCACAGAGGTCATCGTGGACTGACCATGTGAATTCACTCAAGAAAGTTGAATCTGCAAGTGACATATCTAGGGATGAATATGTACCTGTACCTGGATGTAAGTACGTTTTTGAGTCATCATTAAGATGCAAAGGTCGTTATCAGATATGAAATCCTCGATCACTTTTCCTTTTTGATTAATATTTGAACTTCCCCATAACGGATTATGTCCATTTAGGTCGCCCATGATGATAAAGGGTTTAGGGAGCTGGTCGCACAATTCTTGGAGTTCAAGCTTCTGAATATTTGAAGAAGGTGGAAGGTATAAGGAACAAAGTGTGAAGGTAATTTGCAGTGTATGACGAACTGCTACAGCTTTGAGGGTTTGTGGTCAGGGGAACAGGACTATGAATAACACCCTGTCGCACCAGAACAGAAGCACCACCGGTAGCTTTTTCACCCGGTGGAGAAAAAGAATTAAAAGAATTATAGCGTCTTACATCGCAATTATCGGTATGTATCAGGTACGTTTCCTGTAAAACAAATAGCTGATGGGTTTATATCTGTTGTTAATAACTGCAGTTCATGGAAATTATGCCCAAGTCCTCTGCAGTTCCATTGAAGAAGACTGGAATGGCTCATGGTGGATCTATAGGTGATCGCTCATGTGAACGTGAAGAGTAGTTATTACTACTCATACGTTCTGAAGATGGAGTAAAATCCATCTCGAGAGGGTAAAAAAAAAGTTGTGTAGATGTACTGATGTTTCAGTAGGGTGGCAATCTTAGTTTTAATTTTCGTATTTTCTTTTCTTTGATTTTCGACACTTAGCTTAATACTTTTATTTGAACTGTTGTTGCAGTAGCTGGTGCAGACTGAGGCGCTGGAGAAGTGGCACATTGTCGAGTGTCTGAATAATTCGTCTGACTGTTAGATGCTTTGGTAATAGGCTCAAGGTGTTCCGTTTTCGCCCATGTCAAGTCAGTTTGACATTCAATTGATCTGGTAGAGGAAGTGCGGGAAACAGCAGCAGCATAGGTTTGTGTTGAGGGAGGTAGCCGGCTAGCGACAACCTTTGTAGCATCTTGAAAAGAAATACTGTTTTGACATTTTACAGTTAAAAATCTCCTTTTCATATATCCAGGAAGGACAAGATTTGGAAGATGCGTCATGTTGACCCTTACAATTAACACAGTTTAGAGCCTTTACCTTTGATTTTTGTACCATATTCCATACCTTGGACATGGGCGTACGTGAATTGATTTTTGATACATAATTTCGCCAAGATTAACGTTTATTTTGTTTAAAAGTACGCCTAGCTTTGGCATTTAAGATTTTGAATTTATTGAGATTATGGACCATAGGATGGCGACGGAAATAGTGCTCAGCCTTTTTCCGTGCCTTCCTTGCTTGTTTGCAGTTGTCATCAAACCATGGTTTTCGTAAGTGAGCAACAGCAGAGGACTTAGGAATACATTCATCAGAGAAACATTTTATGGGATCAGGGTGCCCATGAAAAGTTCAAGTTTCAATTTGTTAGTGCAAAGAGTATCATATAAATGCCATTCAGCTTTTTAAAATTTCCATCGTGATGACGGAGGAACATCAGATGGGGACACAGGTTTGAAAATAGTTGGAAAGTGGTCACTTCCACAGAGGTCATCGTGGACTGACCATGTGAATTCACTCAAGAAAGTTGAATCTGCAAGTGACATATCTAGGGATGAATATGTACCTGTACCTGGATGTAAGTACGTTTTTGAGTCATCATTAAGATGCAAAGGTCGTTATCAGATATGAAATCCTCGATCACTTTTCCTTTTTGATTAATATTTGAACTTCCCCATAACGGATTATGTCCATTTAGGTCGCCCATGATGATAAAGGGTTTAGGGAGCTGGTCGCACAATTCTTGGAGTTCAAGCTTCTGAATATTTGAAGAAGGTGGAAGGTATAAGGAACAAAGTGTGAAGGTAATTTGCAGTGTATGACGAACTGCTACAGCTTGGAGGTTTGTGGTCAGGGGAACAGGACTATGAATAACACCCTGTCGCACCAGAACAGAAGCTCCACCGGTAGCTTTTTCACCCGGTGGAGAAAAAAAATGAAAAGAATTATAGCGTCTTACATCGCAATTATCGGTATGTATCAGGTACGTTTCCTGTAAACAAATAGCTGATGGGTTTATATCTGTTGTTAATAACTGCAGTTCATGGAAATTATGCCCAAGTCCTCTGCAGTTCCATTGAAGAAGACTGGAATGGCTCATGGTGGATCTATAGGTGATCGCTCATGTGAACGTGAAGAGTAGTTATTACTACTCATACGTTCTGAAGATGGAGTAAAATCCATCTCGAGAGGGTAAAAAAAGTTGTGTAGATGTACTGATGTTTCAGTAGGGGTGGCAATCTTAGTTTTAATTTTCGTATTTTCTTTTTCTTTTGATTTTTCGACACTTAGCTTGATACTTTTATTTGAACTGTTGTTGCAGTAGCTGGTGTAGACTGAGGCGCTGGAGAAGTGGCACATTGTTGAGTGTCTGAATAATTCGTCTGACTGTTAGATGCTTTTGGTAATAGGCTCAAGGTGTTCCGTTTTCGCCCATGTCAAGTCAGTTTGACATTCAATTGATCTGGTAGAGGAAGTGCGGGAAACAGCAGCAGCATAGGTTTGTGTTGAGGGAGGTAGCCGGCTAGCGACAACCTTTGTAGCATCTTGAAAAGAAATACTGTTTTGACATTTTACAGTTAAAAATCTCCTTTTCATATATCCAGGAAGGACAAGATTTGGAAGATGCGTCATGTTGACCCTAACAATTAACACAGTTTAGAGCCTTTACCTTTGATTTTTGTACCATATTCCATACCTTGGACATGGGCGTACGTGAATTGATTTTGATACATAATTTCGCCAAGATTAACGTTTATTTTGTTTAAAAGTACGCCTAGCTTTGGCATTTAAGATTTTGAATTTATTGAGATTATGGACTATAGGATGGCGACGGAAATAGTGCTCAGCCTTTTCCGTGCCTTCCTTGCTTGTTTGCAGTTGTCATCAAACCATGGTTTTCGTAAGTGAGCAACAGCAGAGGACTTAGGAATACATTCATCAGAGAAACATTTTATGGGATCAGGGGTGCCCATGAAAAGTTCAAGTTTCAATTTGTTAGTGCAAAGAGTATCATATAAATGCCATTCAGCTTTTTAAAATTTCCATCGTGATGACGGAGGAACATCAGATGGGGACACAGGTTTGAAAATAGTTGGAAAGTGGTCACTTCCACAGAGGTCATCGTGGACTGACCATGTGAATTCACTCAAGAAAGTTGAATCTGCAAGTGACATATCTAGGGATGAATATGTACCTGTACCTGGATGTAAGTACGTTTTTGAGTCATCATTAAGATGCAAAGGTCGTTATCAGATATGAAATCCTCGATCACTTTTCCTTTTTGATTAATATTTGAACTTCCCCATAACGGATTATGTCCATTTAGGTCGCCCATGATGATAAAGGGTTTAGGAGGTGGTCGCACAATTTTGGAGTTCAAGCTTCTGAATATTTGAAGAAGGTGGAAGGTATAAGGAACAAAGTGTGAAGGTAATTTGCAGTGTATGACGAACTGCTACAGCTTTGAGGGTTTGTGGTCAGGGGAACAGGACTATGAATAACACCCTGTCGCACCAGAACAGAAGCACCACCGGTAGCTTTTTCACCCGGTGGAGAAAAAGAATTAAAAGAATTATAGCGTCTTACATCGCAATTATCGGTATGTATCAGGTACGTTTCCTGTAAACAAATAGCTGATGGGTTTATATCTGTTGTTAATAACTGCAGTTCATGGAAATTATGCCCAAGTCCTCTGCAGTTCCATTGAAGTAGACTGGAATGGCTCATGGTGGATCTATAGGTGATCGCTTATGTGAACGTGAAGAGTAGTTATTACTACTCATACGTTCTGGAAGATGGAGTAAAATCCATCTCGAGAGGGTAAAAGTTGTGTAGATGTACTGATGTTTCAGTAGGGGTGGCAATCTTAGTTTTAATTTTCGTATTTTCTTTTTCTTTGATTTTTCGACACTTAGCTTAATACTTCTTTATTTGAACTGTTGTTGCAGTAGCTGGTGCAGACTGAGGCGCTGGAGAAGTGGCACATTGTCGAGTGTCTGAATAATTCGTCTGACTGTTAGATGCTTTGGTAATAGGCTCAAGGTGTTCCGTTTTCGCCCATGTCAAGTCAGTTTGACATTCAATTGATCTGGTAGAGGAAGTGCGGGGAAACAGCAGCATAGGTTTGTGTTGAGGGAGGTAGCCGGCTAGCGACAACCTTTGTAGCATCTTGAAAAGAAATACTGTTTTGACATTTTACAGTTAAAAATCTCCTTTCATATATCCAGGAAGGACAAGATTTGGAAGATGCGTCATGTTGACCTCTTACAATTAACACAGTTTAGAGCCTTTACCTTTGATTTTTGTACCATATTCCATACCTTGGACATGGGCGTACGTGAATTGATTTTTGATACATAATTTCGCCAAGATTAACGTTTATTTTGTTTAAAAGTACGCCTAGCTTTGGCATTTAAGATTTTGAATTTATTGAGATTATGGACCATAGGATGGCGACGGAAATAGTGCTCAGCCTTTTTCCGTGCCTTCCTTGCTTGTTTGCAGTTGTCATCAAACCATGGTTTTCGTAAGTGAGCAACAGCAGAGGACTTAGGAATACATTCATCAGAGAAACATTTTATGGGATCAGGGGTGCCCATGAAAAGTTCAAGTTTCAATTTGTTAGTGCAAAGAGTATCATATAAATGCCATTCAGCTTTTTAAAATTTCCATCGTGATGACGGAGGAACATCAGATGGGGACACAGGTTTGAAAATAGTTGGAAAGTGGTCACTTCCACAGAGGTCATCGTGGACTGACCATGTGAATTCACTCAAGAAAGTTGAATCTGCAAGTGACATATCTAGGGATGAATATGTACCTGTACCTGGATGTAAGTACGTTTTGAGTCATCATTAAGATGCAAAGGTCGTTATCAGATATGAAATCCTCGATCACTTTTCCTTTTTGATTAATATTTGAACTTCCCCATAACGGATTATGTCCATTTAGGTCGCCCATGATGATAAAGGGTTTAGGGAGCTGGTCGCACAATTCTTGGAGTTCAAGCTTCTGAATATTTGAAGAAGGTGGAAGGTATAAGGAACAAAGTGTGAAGGTAATTTGCAGTGTATGACGAACTGCTACAGCTTGGAGGTTTGTGGTCAGGGGAACAGGACTATGAATAACACCCTGTCGCACCAGAACAGAAGCTCCACCGGTAGCTTTTTCACCCGGTGGAGAAAAAAAATGAAAAGAATTATAGCGTCTTACATCGCAATTATCGGTATGTATCAGGTACGTTTCCTGTAAACAAATAGCTGATGGGTTTATATCTGTTGTTAATAACTGCAGTTCATGGAAATTATGCCCAAGTCCTCTGCAGTTCCATTGAAGAAGACTGGAATGGCTCATGGTGGATCTATAGGTGATCGCTCATGTGAACGTGAAGAGTAGTTATTACTACTCATACGTTCTGAAGATGGAGTAAAATCCATCTCGAGAGGGTAAAAGAAGTTGTGTAGATGTACTGATGTTTCAGTAGGGGTGGCAATCTTAGTTTTAATTTTCGTATTTTCTTTTTCTTTTGATTTTTCGACACTTAGCTTAATACTTTTATTTGAACTGTTGTTGCAGTAGCTGGTGCAGACTGAGGCGCTGGAGAAGTGGCACATTGTCGAGTGTCTGAATAATTCGTCTGACTGTTAGATGCTTTGGTAATAGGCTCAAGGTGTTCCGTTTTCGCCCATGTCAAGTCAGTTTGACATTCAATTGATCTGGTAGAGGAAGTGCGGGAAACAGCAGCAGCATAGGTTTGTGTTGAGGGAGGTAGCCGGCTAGCGACAACCTTTGTAGCATCTTGAAAAGAAATACTGTTTTGACATTTTACAGTTAAAAATCTCCTTTTCATATATCCAGGAAGGACAAGATTTGGAAGATGCGTCATGTTGACCCTTACAATTAACACAGTTTAGAGCCTTTACCTTTGATTTTTTGTACCATATTCCATACCTTGGACATGGGCGTACGTGAATTGATTTTTGATACATAATTTCGCCAAGATTAACGTTTATTTTGTTTAAAAGTACGCCTAGCTTTGGCATTTAAGATTTTGAATTTATTGAGATTATGGACCATAGGATGGCGACGGAAATAGTGCTCAGCCTTTTTCCGTGCCTTCCTTGCTTGTTTGCAGTTGTCATCAAACCATGGTTTTCGTAAGTGAGCAACAGCAGAGGACTTAGGAATACATTCATCAGAGAAACATTTTATGGGATCAGGGGTGCCCATGAAAAGTTCAAGTTTCAATTTGTTAGTGCAAAGAGTATCATATAAATGCCATTCAGCTTTTTAAAATTTCCATCGTGATGACGGAGGAACATCAGATGGGGACACAGGTTTGAAAATAGTTGGAAAGTGGTCACTTCCACAGAGGTCATCGTGGACTGACCATGTGAATTCACTCAAGAAAGTTGAATCTGCAAGTGACATATCTAGGGATGAATATGTACCTGTACCTGGATGTAAGTACGTTTTGAGTCATCATTAAGATGCAAAGGTCGTTATCAGATATGAAATCCTCGATCACTTTTCCTTTTTTGATTAATATTTGAACTTCCCATAACGGATTATGTCCATTTAGGTCGCCCATGATGATAAAGGGTTTAGGGAGCTGGTCGCACAATTCTTGGAGTTCAAGCTTCTGAATATTTGAAGAAGGTGGAAGGTATAAGGAACAAAGTGTGAAGGTAATTTGCAGTGTATGACGAACTGCTACAGCTTGGAGGTTTGTGGTCAGGGGAACAGGACTATGAATAACACCCTGTCGCACCAGAACAGAAGCTCCACCGGTAGCTTTTCACCCGGTGGAGAAAAAAAAATGAAAAGAATTATAGCGTCTTACATCGCAATTATCGGTATGTATCAGGTACGTTTCCTGTAAACAAATAGCTGATGGGTTTATATCTGTTGTTAATAACTGCAGTTCATGGAAATTATGCCCAAGTCCTCTGCAGTTCCATTGAAGAAGACTGGAATGGCTCATGGTGGATCTATAGGTGATCGCTCATGTGAACGTGAAGAGTAGTTATTACTACTCATACGTTCTGAAGATGGAGTAAAATCCATCTCGAGAGGGTAAAAGAAGTTGTGTAGATGTACTGATGTTTCAGTAGGGTGGCAATCTTAGTTTTAATTTTCTTATTTTCTTTTTCTTTGATTTTTCGACACTTAGCTTAATACTTTTATTTGAACTGTTGTTGCAGTAGCTGGTGCAGACTGAGGCGCTGGAGAAGTGGCACATTGTCGAGTGTCTGAATAATTCGTCTGACTGTTAGATGCTTTGGTAATAGGCTCAAGGTGTTCCGTTTTCGCCCATGTCAAGTCAGTTTGACATTCAATTGATCTGGTAGAGGAAGTGCGGGAAACAGCAGCAGCATAGGTTTGTGTTGAGGGAGGTAGCCGGCTAGCGACAACCTTTGTAGCATCTTGAAAAGAAATACTGTTTTGACATTTTACAGTTAAAAATCTCCTTTTCATATATCCAGGAAGGACAAGATTTGGAAGATGCGTCATGTTGACCCTTACAATTAACACAGTTCAGTTCTGCTTTGCAACCAGAGATTTCATGATTCCCTCCACAACGATGGCATATAGATGGACGATTGCAGAAATTGGAACCATAATGGATGTGGGGATAGCCGTCAGTGAACAAATAAGTATTTGTTGGGATGGATACATCTCCATCTTTTCTCATGAAACGTTTCACTGAGGTCACATGTTGTTCAGAAAGTTCTTTTAGTATTTCTTCCTCAGTCATTTCGGCGAGACAACGGGCTCTGTCGCGGATGATCCCTCGACTGGAATTAAAGTTCGGTGTACTGAGACAGTGACTTCAGTATTTGCAAACGTGGTACATTTCAAAAGATTAGTAGCCTGTTGTCATCGGGCGCACTCTACCAAAAGAGAACCGCCTCGGAGCCGTGAAACATTCGTTACTTCACCACAAATGCTTTCAATTTTGCCTTTGCTAATAGCGAAAGGGTTGATTTTCAAAGGACGTCCACCCATTGAGTCAACGACAATAAATCGTGCCCAGGAATTTGAATTTTGAGGCAGAGAAATATCATCATCAGATGACAATATTTCAGCATCCAAACGTCTCTTCTTTTCACTGCGAATAGAACCAGAATGATTGTGAGCCATGGTGATATAAAATTGATTCGACGACCCTGCTCCCCACCCACCATGGAGTGTCAACGAAGACGGTGTCTAACTGCATCGGGTCTCCAGCATGCAAACAGCAGGGATACAGGGATGTTATACTCAAACAAATATGACTTGAATAGCTATTTTTGTCTACTAAGTTAATTGTCAGGGTGGTTCTGTATGGTGGCTGATTAGGGCCATCGCTTTCTCGCCTTAAAATTCGGAGGCGAGAGAGCGAAAACACGAGACGAGAAAGCGATAACACGAGACGAGAAAGCGATATCACGAGACGAGAAAGCGATAACGCGAGACGAGAAAGCGATAACGCGAGACGAGAAAGCGATAACACAAGACGAGAAAGCGATAGCACAAGACGAGAGCGGTATCATTGCGAGAGAAAGTGATAGAGCGAGAAAGCGAAAGAGCGAGAAAGCGATAGAGCGAGAAAGCGATATTACCCATAATTCAGTGCTGTCTGCAGCATCGACTACAAACGGGAGCTCAGTCGCCATTCGTAATTTCTGGTTAGTATTAAATGGTTTTCAGTAATGTTCTTGCACATGAATGGCGTTGTATGTTTAGACGTGTAGAGAATATCTAATACGATGTAGACTTTCCTTTGGCATGCGATCTGCACTTATGCAATAGTCATATCGTGAAATAACGGAAACGTTCATTTTGTGATTTTACTAAGGGAATTACATATTTTATTACATGACTGGATTCGATTTGTCTTAACCAACATAATCACACCAACCAATTGAATTATTTCTTTGATTGGCATTTTAGAAGTTGAGTTGATGAAGAATAATGACAATTATTATGGATATACAACTTCTTTTATTCTGTGGAGGCTACGTTTCGACATAGATTCTAATGTCGTTGTCAAGCAAGTGATACATGACTAACAAATTGAGAGAATATATACATGAGTTGTTATTACAGTAGATAGGGAATGAGTTGTTTATACAATCAATGAGGTTGATGTACAACGCTTGCAGAAGAGATTGAGTAAGTTGATTGGAAGCAAGAAGGGTGATATACAAGGACTGAATTAGAACTTATAGGAAGCCAGGTGGATGTATATACAATGGATGGGGTTGATGTACATAGTTGAATTGAAACTGATAATGTGCACAAGAAATATTATTGATTACTTTATGAAGTGATGGTAGGCATTGGGAATGTAGTATCCTTCATCTCTGTTGGGGGCGGATCCTATCTTCTTGATGTGTACTGCTTCCAAAAGTTTACGAATTTTGTCGTCTGACTGGTTCTTTTCTATGGTTTTCTTTGAATTATGATGTTGTGTGACAAATGTGTCGGAAGTGCCAGATGAAAGGGAGGGACCTATTACAAATAAGGCACTGTGACGAGTATCATTTCATGGTGATGTCCACCATGAGTGGCCACCACTAAGACAATCAACCACATCCAAACCATCATCCTAAAATAAAATCACTGAGTGAGTGTGTGAATTGAAATATATGTCCCCTAAGAGCAATATTCATGTTTTAGGTTCATTGTTGATGGTTTTGTGACGCCATATTGTACGCCATCAGTTCAATTCCTACTTAATGGAATAGTGAGTTACACTTACATTTCAAACAAATTGGAACTTGCGTTTCTTTTGCAGCTTAGTTTATTACAAATACATCACATTCAGAGAGTTTTGAAGTATGTGACACTACAAATGAGCCGTATGTACACAATTCTATAATAATTATCAGTTCTCGCTGTTTGGTTATAGGTGAAGGAATTAGAAATGAGGCATGGGAACTTAACCATTTATGTTTATGTTACTTTATTGTATTTCAGGGTGATCCAAATACAGCTGTAGTTTCTTTGAATTAATAAAGACGATGAAATGTATTAACTGAAGATCTTCACCTACATGAACCTAAATCGCTCCTCCCCAAAGATAGAGGAGACGCACGTGACAGTAAAGCACCTTGGTACCAGAACCATGCATTCCACAGTCAATGGTGTAATCTAAGCAAATAAAAGGATGCAGTCAAACGTTCGTCTAATCAAGCTGAAAATAGTACGCAGTTAAACGGTGGTCTAGCCATCTATAGTGAACTTCTTTGGATGGCATTTAGAAGTAGCTGTGCTGAACAACTGGGAAAGTTATATGGATATACAACCAGAAATATTGAAAGACCAGTTCCTGCAGAACTGGCATAGTTCCATTATTGAAAGCCCGAAAGGTGTGTACTATAAAATGTTTAAAGAAAATATAAAGTTTTGAAAAATACCTTTATCTACCACAAAAACGTCTATTATCCAATCTTGAAATTTAGAACAACTAATCACAACTTACCAGTTGAAACCGGACGCTGGTCTGATACCCCAAGAGTGGAACGTTTGTGCCATCTATGTAATTCCCCGGCGGTTGGTGATGAGTTCCACTACCTGTTCAGGTGTGAAGCTCTTCTCCCGCCGAGGTCTATACACATACGTAAAGATCTCTACGAATGGGCTAATATGTTCAAGCTAAAAAAATGTTTATCTAGCACCAGAGTAAAAAATGTGAAAGACCTGTCTATATTCATCAACATCATCTTCAGATTAGTTGCAGCTGCATGAGAATATTGCTTACTTACTTTGTCATATTTCATTGAAATTTCACTTATATATGTATTTGCCTTATATTGCTGTCATCTTGATTGATTATATTATCATATGCGAATTTATATTGTAGTTTTCTCATGTACAACCGTTGGTGGGTTCTCTTGAGAATAAATTGTCTGTCTGTCTGTCTGTCTTTATTATAATGTAAGCGACATTTTGGTCCGCCAATTTCAAACCCGTTCTGCCATCACAATATCTATCAAAACCCATCTTTTCCCCCAAGTTTTCTTCTAACAAAAGTTAGATAATAGACATGTTATACCAACAACTGATTTTCTACAATATATGGTTACACTCTGCCGCCATTTTGACTGTATGTAATAAATGATGTGTGTGATATGTACTCTTATACCACCATTCGTGGTCTATTGAGAATAAAAGTAAAGTAAATGCTACAGCTGGACGTGGTCGCATAAGTTTTGAAAAGCTGATTGGTGTATCCAGTTAATCTTTCGTAACATTTTCATTTCCAGAGGAGGACTTGAAACTCGTTCAATATATGGAACTATCTACCTGTATCATCTTGTTTATAACTTGGTCAACTCATGTCAAAACGATTCAAATCGAATGAGAGCGATAGGTGGCATTCACTGGGATGCAGACAAATAAACCTTCCTACACATCTACAAAACATTTATCTTGTACACACTGGAGTGAGCTGCTCCCGTCCTTCTCCTAGCCCTTGCAACACAATACAACAAATAACATAACACACATTGGATGGCTATGCTGTGCAGCGCCGCGGTTTATTGCGTGAAAGAAAAGTATATATATCTACAAGTATGTACAAGGCACAAAGGAAGCAGGCGACAAGTCTCTCAGAGACACTGACAAACCAATATAACTGGCAACGAGCCCAGCAGACGGCGACAAGCCTCTCAGTCGGAACCAAGCATGGCCGACAGCGACAAGCCTCTCAAAATGGCGACAAGCCTCTCAAAAGGCGACGAGCATCTCCTATAGCAACGAGCCTGCAGACTGCGAGGAGCTGCTCTCATGGCACCGAGCCATACAATGACCATACAATGAGGCCAAGTGACTGTGACACTCGCAAACGGTTCTCTACAGAATCTTTGACATAACCGTCTTTAGCGCTCTCGCTTTTCCATCTGCCATGCCTTTAAAACATCCTGTCCGGGATGCCACTGTTAGCAGCCATAGAGGCACCTCCTGCACGCAAACTGTGTAAGCCGTACTGTCTAATATCAGAAACGAAAGGAGAAAACGTTTCAATAAACAACGCTCTATTTTCTTTTCTAAGGACAAACCTATCATGGCACTTGGAAATGTTCCTATACAAGTACCCTTGTGATTCTTCGGGAAACTGCGTTAACGCCAGATACTTCTCCAACCACATGACTGGACACATCTTGGAACTTGTCCTGCTGATCTATAACCATGCCCCGTCTCTATACATATCTTTGATTTCTCAATGAAAACCATCATATAAGCTTTATAAATCAGAATGTCAGTGCGTCTCAAACTGAGCAACTCTGCAGATCTCAGGAACCCAGCATAGGCAAGCAGGCACATTGACACAATGCGGACATCTTTCAAACATCCTGTATCCGAATAAAAACCAACCAAACTTTCTAATATATCGATAGATATAGGCTCTTTCGTACGATGGATTGACACTGAAACAGGGAATCCAGCCAACGTATCAATTGACTGCAGGTTAGTTGCTTGTTGTCGTTTACTACATTCTATGAGTAACGACCCAGATCTCATTCGCTTGATATTTTTAACGTCTTTTGCAATACCATACACTGCTTTAGATACAGCAAACGGGTTGAGTTTAATTGTTTTTTTATCTGGAGATTCTATCACTAGAAATCTTGGCCAGTAGTCTACCTGTTTCAATGGTCTATAACTATCATTTGTGTTTTGATCATTATCAAGCTGACGTTTTTTTCTCAGGGGGGTTTCAAGTTCCATGTTAATGTTTAAAAGATTCACCATCCCAGCTCCCCACCCACCAAGGAGTATCATAAAAGACGATGCTATATACAAGTGGATCTCTGACTTGCAGCACCAAGGATACTGGGATGATATACTCCAGCAGAAAGATTAAACAAGTAATCAATCTACCAGATTGGCCCATGAGCCGTGACTGGCAGTAATCAGCTTCACTTGGTAGTGACAAGCCGTGACTGGCAGTAATCAGTTTCACCTTGTAGTGACTAGCCGTGATTGGCAGTAATCAGTTTCACTTGGTATTGACTAGCCGTGACTGGCAGTAATCAGCTTCAACTGAGAGTGACTAGCCGTGACTGGCAGCAATCAGTTTCACCTGGTAGTGACTAGCCGTGACTGGCAGCAATCAGTTTCACCTGGTATTGACTAGCCGTGACTGGCAGCAATCAGCTTCACCTGGTAGTGACTAGCCGTGATTGGCAGTAATCAGCTTCACCTGGTAGTGACAAGCCGTGACTGGCAGTAATCAGTTTCTCCTGGTAGTGACAAGCCGTGACTGGCAGTAATCAGCTTCACCTGGTATTGACTAGCCGTGACTGGCAGTATTCAGTTTCACCTGGTAGTGACAAGCCGTGACTGGCAGTAATCAGTTTCTCCTGGTATTGACTAGCCGTGACTGGCAGTAATCAGTTTCACCTGGTAGTGACTAGCCGTGACTGACAGTAATCAGTTTCTCCTGGTATTGACTAGCCGTGACTGGCAGTAATCAGTTTCACCTGGTATTGACAAGCCGTGACTGGCAGTAATCAGTTTCACCTGGTAGTGACTAGCCGTGACTGGCAGTAATCAGTTTCACCTGGTAGTGACTAGCCGTGACTGGCAGTAATCAGCTTCACCTGGTAGTGACTAGCCGTGACTGGCAGTAATCAGTTTCACCTGGTATTGACTAGCCGTGACTGGCAGTAATCAGTTTCTCCTGGTAGTGACAAGCCGTGACTGGCAGTAATCAGCTTCACCTGGTAGTGACTAGCCGTGACTGGCAGTAATCAGTTTCTCCTGGTAGTGACAAGCCGTGACTGGCAGTAATCAGCTTCACCTGGTAGTGACTAGCCGTGACTGGCAGTAATCAGTTTCACCTGGTAGTGACTAGCCGTGACTGGCAGTAATCAGCTTCACCTGGTAGTGACTAGCCGTGATTGGCAGTAATCAGTTTCACCTGGTAGTAACTAGCCGTGACTGGCAGTAATCAGCTTCACCTGGTAGTGACAAGCCGTGACTGGCAGTAATCAAGTTCTCCTGGTATTGACTAGCCGTGACTGGCAGTAATCAGCTCCACCTGGTAGTGACAAGCCGTGACTGGCAGTAATCAGTTTCACCTGGTAGTGACTAGCCATGATTGGCAGTAATCAGTTTCTCCTGGTATTGACTAGCCATGATTGGCAGTAATCAGCTTCACCTGGTAGTGACAAGCCGTGACTAGCAGTAATCAGTTTCACCTGGTAGTGACTAGCCGTGATTGGCAGTAATCAGTTTCTCCTGGTATTGACTAGCCGTGACTGGCAGTAATCAGTTTCACCTGGTAGTTACAAGCCATTTATGGCAGTAATCAGCTTCAACTGAGAGTGACTAGCCGTGACTAGCAGTAATCAGTTTCTCCTGGTATTGACTAGCCGTGACTGGCAGTAATCAGCTTCACCTGGTAGTGACAAGCCGTGACTAGCAGTAATCAGTTTCACCTGGTAGTGACTAGCCGTGATTGGCAGTGACTGGCAGTAATCAGCTCCACCTGGTATTGACTAGCCGTGACTGGCAGTAATCAGCTTCCACCTGGTAGTGACGTGACTAGCAGTAATCAGGTTCACCTGGTAGTGACTAGCCGTGATTGGCAGTAATCAGCTTCACCTGGTAGTGACTAGCCATGATTGGCAGTAATCAGCTTCACCTGGTAGTGACTAGCCGTGACTGGCAGTAATCAGCTCCACCTGGTATTGACTAGCCGTGACTGGCAGTAATCAGCTCCACCTGGTAGTGACAAGCCGTTACTGGCAGTAATCAGTTTCTCCTGGTAGTGACAAGCCGTGACTGGCAGTAATCAGCTCCACCTGGTAGTTACAAGCCATTTATGGCAGTAATCAGCTTCACCTGGTAGTGACTAGCCGTGACTAGCAGTAATCAGCTTCACCTGGTAGTGACTAGCCGTGACTAGCAGTAATCAGTTTCACCTGGTAGTGACTAGCCGTGACTGGCAGTAATCAGCTTCACCTGGTAGTGACTAGCCGTGACTGGCAGTAATCAGTTTCACTTGGTATTGACTAGCCGTGACTGGCAGTAATCAGCTTCACCTGGTATTGACTAGCCGTGACTGGCAGTAATCAGTTTCACCTGGTAGTGACTAGCCGTGACTGGCAGTAATCAGCTTCACCTGGTATTGACTAGCCGTGACTGGCAGTAATCAGTTTCTCCTGGTAGTGACTAGCCGTGACTGGCAGTAATCAGTTTCACCTGGTAGTGACTAGCCGTGATTGGCAGTAATCAGTTTCACCTGGTAGTGACTAGCCGTGACTGGCAGTATTCCGCTTAAACTGAGAGTGACCAATAATGATGAACGTTTGACGGTGATCAGCTTTTTCTTGCATTGAGTAGTTTGAGAGATCCGTAATTAGATCGAGATACGAAGAACATTTTTAGTTATCTTCAGTAGAACTGCACCCAAAGGTGTATTTTATAATGTAACACATGCATCTTCTGTGTAAAACAATACTTAATCCCTGATGCTTCTATATTTTCTCCATTGTATAAAATCCTCGCCACAAGCTATTTTTTGTACCCAGTATATAAAAGTGAGGTGGAATCCAGCCAGTAACAGAATTTGTTATTTATGCCCTATGCCTGTAGGAGACGAATATTATTATCGTCTCGGTTGGCCTTGTTTAAGTAACGAACGGATTCAACTCCTGAAAGTATCAGCATAACCACCCTAATCAGTACAAGCCTCTGCAGTTAATGACCTAAACTAGTTATTTTTCTTCTAGTTTTCTTCAACTGCTTTCTGTCACGTACAAACCTGAACCTCACACATGTGAGGTGGTATCGTTGTGAACAACCATAAAAGTGTCACAAGTGTTGTTTGAAACTGTTCCTCAAGATCACAATTACTCGAATATTCTTTACTCTTGCCGACTCACCTTCAAACTCAGCTATGTTCTCTTGTGGACCCCTTTCAAAAGGAATTTGCAAATGTATTTGTCCTCTTGTCTCACACTGCAATCAACGCTTTGTTGGAATAACGATGGTTCTGTTCACTGCATGTGAAATGACCACAAGGTACTGACATGCTAATACAGCCTTGATTGTGTACCCGAAGGAAACTTCCACGTCATGCATTTTAAGAACTATGACTAGGCGTCATTATTAAAGGGTCAAATGGCACATGTAAAGAAAGGATTCTCAGAAATAATAGAAATTAAGAGTGCCATCATAATGTTTAATGTGTTGACTCATCGTGACAGAGAAAGATTTCAAACAGCACTATCAAACATCAGGTGTATAGACCAACCCCCCAAAATGAAACTGATAAACATGTACCACTCGGTCATTCAACATCTTTTATACTCTCCTCGCCTGTCCAAGATGCAGGTGCCCCTTGTTCTCATGCTCCTTATCATGTTCATAAAGAAAACTTGCGGAATCGCATTCCATTCCTCTACTAGAGCTCTGCGGAGTTCTGGGAGAACCATTGGTGCTGGGTGACGTGTGTACACACGTCGACCGAGTTCATCCGAGGCATGCTCAATGGGTTGAGGTCTGGGGTTTGCTCCTGGCTTTCCTTACATTATTAAAGATCACATACGCCCAAGTGGGGTACAAATACCTAAATCATTTATTGGCATCGTTATAAATGAAACCCCGTCAAACTACTCATTTCGACATTTAATTTACTCAAGTCAACCTTTTTGACAACCGTGCACAATTCTCTCCCGCGAACGAAATTTCAACCAAGCAGAGGGGCTCGCCACCGTGACATAATATGAGGTATTCATGTGAGGGGTGCTGTAGAATTCATGCACATTTCCGGCGGTAGATTATCTTGTTTACAGGTTTGTATAAACCTGAAATCGTGACAATTGTTGTGAAAAATGAAAGCTTTATGTTTTCACAATCTACTGTCATTTACTGACTGACTGACTGAGTTTAGTTTTACGCCGCTTTTAGCAATATTCCAGCAATATCACGGCGGGGGACACCAGAAATGGGCTTAACACATTGTGCCCATGTGGGGAATCGAACCCGGGTCTTCGGCGTGACGAGCCAACGCTTTAACCACTAGGCTACCCCACCGCCCCTGCTGTCATTTAATCTTCTTATCTGTTATGCCTAGCTTACGAGTTACATAGTCGATTCTGTCTAAATCGCTTGTTGTCATAACGGCTACCTGTTTAGGTCTGGCTTTTGTTCCACAAATTACTCGGGTGTTAAACCATTCATGTCAAGTGATATAAATATGGCTAATTCAGTGGGTTGGCATTTCGGTACAAAGCAGACTCTGACATGTCCGGAAGTTATTCAGACAGAGACAATCTTTCCATTTAATCTCCAACAAAGAAACAATCGCTATTTTGTTCAGCCAGACGCTAGTGATAGTGAAAATGATGATCAGCCACGCTCATTACAGTTACAGGAAGAAGATCGACTAGTATCTACATAGTGGTGAGTGGACGTTAACCACGTGAATATAGCAAGAAATCGTTATGTTACAAGTTGTGTCATGCAAATTCCTTTTGGTCATGATTCAAATAAATATTTAACTACGAGTAGAAAGTAGTTTTGATTTTTTAACTTGATGAGTTGAGTTGACTTGAGTTGGGTTGGACTTTACGTCGAGATCGGCTTTATTCCAGCCATATAGTGACGAGATCGGCTTTATTCCAGCCATATAGTGACGAGATCGGCATTATTCCAGCCATATAGTGACGAGATCGGCATTATTCCAGCCATTTAGTGACGAGATCGGCATTATTCCAGCCACATAGTGACGAGTGATATAAGATCGAGATCCAAAAGAGTTATATTTTAAAAACATATATATTCATTACATTTCTATTTAAAAACAGAAAATGTCATAACACCAAATACAAAAGCAAGCAATTCGTTATTCTCTTTACAAAGTTACAATTTATGATACAGATCAACTTCCCTCAGGTAGTTTACAATCAGATGCCCGCTCACGCGGGGAAACAGATCTTTCAGATTTCTCGCATCATAATTTGCATCCCCTGCAGTCGAAAAGTCCACACAGTCAAGCAGAATATGCTTGATGGTGAACACTTCATCGCAAAAGACACACAAGGGAGGTCCACCCCCATCCGTTTTCAGCAGATAGTCATGAGTAAACCGACTGTGGCCAATACGACATCGACATCGTCGTAAAATTACCTCATTATTGCTTGACTGACAACCCAAGTTGGTTTCAATTCATGAAGTTATTTCTTCCACATTGGGTGTCCCACCTTATTTGCATAAGGTCCCGAGTATAACTTTTGATAGTGGGTTTGAAGTCACTGTACGGGATCAACAGTGGAGATAATGGCTTGTCAAGAGCTGCTTTAGCTTCAGCATCGGCCTTTGTGTTACCTGCTATGCAGACGTGACCCGGCAACCAGCAGTCACACTGGCCAGTAGAAAGATCGTTGTAAAGTTCTAAAATGTCCAGGATGATAGGGTGACTTGAATTAACATTATGAAGTACTTGAAGGCAAGACAGTGAATCTGTAAAAAACGATGAAGTTTCTGGAATGGTTCTGTTGTTTGATATAGGTCAGAGCTGTGCGTATAGCTTTGGCCTCAGCGGTGAAAATGGAGCTATTGTCGGGAATTCTAGAGGAGACAGTCTTGGATCCAATGACTGTGGCACTGGCAACTTGGCCATCATCCTTGGATCCGTCTGTGAAAATGAATCTATGGGTGTTATACTTAGAACGTAGCTGGTTGTATTCCTGTTGGAACACCAAAGGGTTTGTTTCGGAGTTTTTTGAGTTTGGTGAGGGTAAGATCCACTTGTGGTTTCACCATCTGCCATCTGGGGAAGACAGAAGCCTGTAAGGTGCTATGATATCGAGATCAATGTCAGCTGCAGATATGTGTGGTTGAATTCTAATTCCAAGTGGTGGAACCAGGCTTGGTAGATTCGGATACAGGTTTTCATGGAGAGTGTTGAAGACACAATTGTATGCTGGATTGGACTCATTTGAACGTAACTTAGTGATATACTGCAGTGAAAGTTTAATGTGGCGTTGTTCAAGGGGAGGTTCGTTAGCCCCTGCCTATAGACTGTCTACCGGAGAGGTCCTAAAATTAGAGGAGCCTAAGGCCTTGGTGGTGGATAGAATCTAATTTTTCTAAAATCCTTTTGCAGACTCAGCCATAGACAATGGAGCCGTGATCTAGTTTAGAGCGAACCAATGATCTGTACAGGGGAGGAGGGTAGTCTGATCCCCTTCCCACTCTGTATTTGAAACGACTTTTAGCAAGTCAAGGGCCTTCAAGCACTTTGTTTCAAATATTTTATGTGTCAAGTGACGGTCGAATATGAGTCCCAGGAATTTGGCTTCTTCTACAACCTTGATGGGCGTACCATCTAAAGATAGGCCTGGATCCTTGTGCGGTTTGTATTTATGGCAAAAATGAATGCAATTTGTTTTGGATTTTAAAAACTTAAAGCCATTTTCATTGGCCCATTTTTGGATTTTGTGAAGGCAGAGTTGTAGCTGTCTTTCTATTGCATGCATATTCTTACCACGACATGAAATATTGAAATCATCCACGAAAAGGGGCCCATCAACACAACTGTTCAAAACGTTACTGAGGCTATTAATTGATGCTAAAAAGGGTGACAGACAGGATGCTGCCTTGAGGGACGCCCTGATCTTGCTGGAAATAATCAGACAATATGGAACCTACCCGTACTTGAAATTGTCTGTTGTTTAAAAACTGGGATATGAACTGAGGTAATCTGCCCCTCAATCCAAATTCATGTAAATCTCTTAAGATACCACGTTTCCACGGTGTATCATATGCATTTTCCAAGTCGAAAAAGATATATACAGTATGTTGTTTGTTGACAATGGAATTTTTGATAAATGATTCCAGACGCCCCAGATGGTCAATAGTACTTCGGCTCTTTCGGAAACCACATTGGAGGTCACTGAGGAGGTTATTGGTCTCCAAGTACCAGATTAATCGATTGTTGACCATGCGCTCCATGGTTTTACAGACACAGCTAGTTAGTGATATAGGATGGTAGTTTGAGGGATCCGGTTGATCCCGGCCAGGCTTTGCTATAGGGATGATAATGGCATTGTGCCACGAAGGAGGAAAGTTTCCAGTTGTCCAAATGTCATCAAATATATTGAGTAGAGTTTCCAAACTTGAATCAGGGAGGTGTTTGAGAAGCTGATAATGAATATCATCAGCTCCTGCCGCAGTGTCGTGAGCCTGCCCCAGGGCAGTACGTAATTCATGAAGAGAAGACGTTTCATTGTAATCCTCTCCATTATCAGAGTTAAAATTAACTTATTTCTTTTCTTGTTGGGTTTGGTATTTCTGGAACTTGGGGTTATAGTTTGATGAGGAGGAGTAGTTTGCCAAAGTTTCGCCAAGTTTGTTTGCAATTTCATAGTTATTTGTTAAAAGAGAGTCACCATCTTTAAGATGGCGAACACCAGATTTGCATCCTTTGCCCTTAATCTTTTGAATCATGTTCCACACCTTGGACATGGGTGTGCGGGAGTTCATTTTGGATACAATTTTCCTCCATGACGGGCGTTTAGTTTGCTTAAAGGTACGTCTTACTCTGGCATTTGTCATTTTAACGGCATTCAGGTTATGCATAGTAGGACTGACTGACTGAGTTTGGATTTACGCCGCTTTTAGCAATATTCCAGCAAAATCACGGCGGGGGGACACCAGAAATGGGCTTCACACATTGTGCCCATGTGGGGATTCGAACCCGGGTCTTCGGCGTGACGAGCCAACGCTTTAACAGTTAGGATACCCCACCGCCCCGCACAGTAGGATGTTGTCGGAAATATTTTTCCGCCCTCTTCCTATTTTTTCTAGCTTGTTTGCAATTTGTATCAAACCATGGTTTGCGTATGTGCGGGTTTGCAGAGGACTTAGGAATGGTTTGGTCTCCAATGGCATTTAGGACGTCTGAAAATAGTTCCATGGGATCAGGAACATTCCTGAAATTGTCAGGTTTAAGCTTTTCAGAACATAAGGTTTGGAATAACGGCCAATTGGCCTTTGTAAAATTCCATCTTGTTGAAGGTGGTTCATCTCCGGGATTGATAGGAGTAAGAATTGTTGGGAAGTGGTCACTTCCACAAAGGTCATCATGGACCGACCATTCAAATTCGTTTAAGAGATTAGAATCCGTAAGTGATAGATCAAGAGCAGAGTATGTTCCAGTGGCTGGATGGAGATAAGTGTTTGATCCATCGTTGAAGATGCATAGATCATTATTTGGGAGAAAATCCTCAAGGACCTTTCCCTCGTTGTTTGTATCGGTACTTCCCCATAGGGGGTTATGGCCGTTCAGGTCGCCCATGATTATGCAGGGTTTCGGGAGTTGATCATACAAGTTCTGAAGATCTGATATAGTCCAGGAGGAGAATCTCAAAAAGGGCCTAGAGATAGGATTCGTAGCCTCCCCAGTACTGATTTTGTTTAACAATATTTTCAGTTAGTATGATGTCTTGAGCTCGTGAAATGGCCTGTTATACTCTCAGATTGTAGTATCAGTTTTTTTACAGGCCATTATATGGGGTGGGGGTCTTCGAGCATTTTTGTCACATTTGGTTTGCTGCCCGACAACACCTCAAAGTTAATTATAGATAGTGGTACTACTACCAATCTGATCACTTTCATTTTGACTTCTGTGTACTGCTAAAGGATGTAGAAATTATTTAACATAATATTGTTTTGAAAAAAAATCAAAATGGCCGCCATTTTGTTTTGTCGTGTTTTGCCTTCTCAGCACTTAAATTTACATAAAAATGAACACCGAATGTTTCCATTTACATCCAAAGTTGATACTTTTGTTGTGTTTTGACACATGTTTCTCCTAGAGTGATGGCTTGGGCACAACACAAGTCATTTTGTATGGCCATATCCTGGTAATTTAATGTTTTACAGCTTATTCTTTGAGACAGGGGTATTTTAGCGATTCTCCGACTTTTCATGGAAATGTGTGAGAGTGATTTATTTAATGGTAGTTAACATTTTTTTTTTTATTAAAACAAGTTGTTTTTGTTTTCTCTTTACTTCTAGAGTGTCGGCATGTTAATAGGAATTTTTACATATTACCCAGAATTCAAAATGGCCGCCATTGTAGTTTAACTACATATACTTAGTGGAGGACTAAATTTGTACTGATATGAAATCCAAACAACTCATTTGGTGTCTAATGTTTAATACAGTATATGAATAGAGCTAAATTTAAATGATATGGTCAATCAAAGCTTCACACTCCTAAAGTATTTGAAAACTATGCTTCATGGCCGAAACTACGTCTAAGCTTTGGTTGTAGCTATTCAAATTGTTCTATCAGATAACTCTTAATCACTTTTGATACATCATCCAGCTTGCAATTAATCCTCTTTTTCACTTTCTTTCATTTCATATGTTAATTCATGTCAGAATCGGACCTGTGAAGATCCGGGTTAGAATTGATCTTCAATAACCCATGCTTGCCGTAAGAGGCGACTAACGGGATCTGGTTGTCAGGCTCGCTGACTGGGTTGACACATGTCATCGTATCCCAATTGCGTAGATTGATGTTCATGCTGTTGATCCCTGGATTGTCTGGTCCAGACACGACTGCCGCCATATAGCTGGAATATTACCGAGTGCGGTGTAAAACTAAACTCACTCACTCACTCATGTCAGAATCGGAGTCATCTACTGGCAACAAGTCAGAGGTGTTCGGGCAACAATCACCTGCTATACAAAAAGCCTATGTGCACACTATATCATTCTTTCTGCTGGCATGCTGACCTTTTGCATTTACTTGATGTCAGTTCAACCAATCCACGGGGAGCAGGATCTCTCGACATCAGAATAGGGATAAGTTGACCATCACAAAGGCTCCAACCATGGTCAACTGGTGAAGGTATGTTCATGATTGGTTGCAGAGACTGTTTCCAAACATGGACTTGGTAGTTTACTCGCTCAATGTGATGTTTTAGACTGTTGGATGTTGGTGGGAGGTTTTCATTCAATATCTTGTGTCATTACAGACATCACTGTACATAGTGTAAAGCCTATGTTCAGAGTCATGCGGACAGCAACAGATTGTAGGTTGGTGTTAAGTGGGACAGGGCTATGGAGGATACCCTGCCTGACCTGGATAGAAGTGCCTCCTGTAGCTTTAACACCGGAAGGAGAAAAGGAGTGGTAAGAACTGTTCCGACGGATGTCAAATGTATCAGTTCTTTTTAGGTAGGTTTCTTGGAGACAAAACGCGGATGGTTTAAGGTCCTGGATCAATAACTGTAGTTCATTAAAATTATTCTTAAGTCCTCTGATATTCCATTGAATCATGTTTTGTGGATTCATGGTGCTTCCACTGGTGACATGTCACCACAGCGGTAACAAACAGCAGAGGAACGACAGGACTTGGATCCATGTCCAAACTTTTCGCAGTTGTAGCACCGGAGTGGATTGGGGACATACACCTCCACACCAATGCTGCAATAACCAGCTCTAATCGAGTCAGGAATCTTTGTTCGCGCGAACGTAAAGAGATACGTGTTTGTTGGTTGAACAACACCGTCCTTCTTAAAAGTGAATCGTTTTACGGCTGTCAGAGACTGCTGGGAGAGTTCCTGGACAATTTGTTCCTCAGTCATGTCAGACAGGCATCGAGCTCTGAAACGTACAGTGCCTATACACGAGTAAAGTGTTTTGTGCGCTGAGTCAGCGACCTTGATATTGACAAATTCTTGGATTTCGAGCAGATTCAAGGATTGTTGTCTCCGAGTACATTCTATCAGGAATGAACCGGATCCGAGCTTTGTGACATTGGCGACCTCTCCGACGATACCATGGATACCTTTGGAGATTGCAAATGGATTCAGTTGCATAGGTTGCTTGTCACAAGCTTCAATGATCAGGAAGCGTGACCAGTAGTCCGGTCGGAAGGGCGTACTCTCGTCAGACGAGAGGGAAGCCATGTCGTTTGGAATATTGTTCAGCACCTCCTCTCCCCACCCACCATGGAGTGTCAACAGGTACGATCTTATACTGCAGCGGATCTCCAGGCTGCAGATACCGGGAATAAGGGGGGTGTTATACTCCAGCAAAGTTGACACAAAAAGCTGTAGCTATCTACCAGATTAAAGGTCAATTGGAGACGTACAGAAATCGGAGGTCATCGTCACCAGATTGGCCCATGAGCCACCGCCTTCTGTGCATAGAGATCTAAACTGATTTGCATTTTGACAGAAATGCACATTCTGAACATGCCGAAGGGCATTTTTCAATATCAACATTTTGTAAAGTATATTTCTTGCACAGGGATTGGCGTGACCAGCCGATTGGTAGAATCGGGCCTATTCTACCACCCGTCAAGGCAAAGTTAGGGTCGAAGTGGTGTGTTGGATTAAGGGTCACTCTTAAACACCAGAATCCCTTTTTTCTGCCGACACAGACACGGAACACACGGCTAACAGGTTGTCCAATTTGGTCGCCTCGTACGACCATTAATGGGGTGCTGTAGACCTATTCGATCCCGAAACCACACGGGGTCGAAGAGCCATTAGCGTTACCCAGCACCCACCACGAGGAGGTTGCTCTTCAAGGGTACCTTTAACTTGATGAAAACAAACCATAATCTCAATGATTCCCGAACAGCCTGTGACGTCACAATTTGAAAAAAATTACGGCGCCCTGTTTCGAATATCCGCCAGTCTGAGAATAAACGCTATTTAGGTTTCTTTTCCTTTTTGCTGATTTGGCTCGGTGTTTTCATCGAGTTACAAAATCAAAACTAATTTCCACTGGTACTAAAATATGTATTTGATTGATGGCCAAAAGCATTTTGCTTTACGTAGCTTATAACACAACAATTTCTCTCTTGGAAGCGAGGTGTGTGTCAATATAATACTACAATATTATTGTCACTTCGACCACAACCTCACTTCCGAGGAAGAAATCGTTGTTACAAGTTGTGTCATGCAAAATCCTTTTGGTCATTAATCATATACATATTTTACTACAACTAGTAAGTAGTTTTGATTTTTTAACTCGATAAAAAGGACGAGCTTATTACACACTTTTATACAACTAACTAAAAATCCTTCCTCACACAACGTCACTTCCGGTTCGCTGCAGTGCATCTGGCGACAGAGTTACGTAACCTGTCCGGGTTTTCGTTGAGGGGCGAGAGTGAAGCAGACGACTTTTTGGCAACTTTTAATCGCTCGGTATTAATTAACCACAAGTTTTTTAAGTATGAATTTGGTGTTCTGCTTAAGACTAACCACACGTTTTTCATATGTAAAAGAGTAGACAAAACAAAAGTTTATTTGTTCTTTAACATTGAAGTGTTCTGTCTGAAGATCTGATGCGTTAAGGAATTTGTTGTGTAACGCAGTGTTGATCATGTGCCTATCATTTCGGACTGTTGTGACTCTGGGGAGACCTGGTCGACGTGCATATTCCACGGCCTCATTGGCTTGAAATCTGCCAGTCTACCGATAGCACTCTGGCTCACATTAAAGCGGACAGCAACCTGCCGCTGGGTTTGACCAGATTCCAAAAGGCCAATAGCCTCTGACCCCTTTCAGCAAGTGTCAAAAACCGTCTCATTTTAATCTGCGAATTCAAGCAGGTGCATATGTATTTTTCCTCCACTTTCCATGGATAGTGCGATTTTCACGTGTAAATCATTGACATTAAAGGAGAATGCTGGGTGAAAGATAAAGTCATCAGAAACATATACCCTAATTTTTACTTTAAAAATATGGTTATTTATGTTTTAATCGCGAAAACAGTTTCTGTTAGCTGAGCTTCGAACATTATGCATATTCCGCTGGAACTCACGTGACCTTTCCGCTCGTGACGTCATATGTGACTAGAGTCCGCCATATTGTCAAAGACCAATCGCTTATGTACTACAATACAAATCGTATTGTTTCTGTCGTTTTTGTAAATTCCACGATAGTGTATGGTTGCCTGGGGATGCACGGCATCATCGAACAATGGAAAGGGACACCATTTCTTCTGTTTTCCTTGTAAAAAGCCAGATTTAAGCAGGAGAAATCTTCCTATCATTTTGAGTTGGGCGCATATGAAAGAGACATGCACACATTGGGTATGAAAATCCAAAAGCTAGCCTGAAGGAGGAAGCAGTACCCACGAGATTCATTTAAACTACATCATTCAATGTTACAACTTACTGTCAGTGGTATTTGTAACATAAAATCAAGTCCGATTGTGATGAAATAGGGTACCAGTCGAATTGCCCCAGCTACAAAATGCCCCAGCAAATTTCGTCAAATTTTTCCGGATCTCTGGTCAAATTGCTCCAGGGGGAAGTCAAAATGCCGCAATTTATTTAAAATGATTACAAATGATTAAATATATGCCATCAAAGCATATTATATGTCAACTTTGATATAATGTTCTTCATATAAAAGTGATTCACAACACACACGAAAAGCATAAATTGCATGCGTAAAACATGCTGATTAGGGGTATTAATGACAGTCGGCAATAAACCGTTCTCATTTTAGCTGTACCTCCGCAAGTAAAGTTTATTTTGCAATGCCAAGATTGTCACCAGAGGAACGGGAATGGGCGTTGGACATTTTGCAGGATGGCACATCAAGCAGGATTATTGCCAAACGATTTGGTTGTCATCATTCCACCATCATAAGACTTGCCAACAGGTACCAACAAACAGGAACCACCAGGGACCGCCAACGTCCTGGCCAGGCACGTGTTACAACCCCTCGTCAAGATCGAGACATTGTTCGGTGCCATATTCGGGATCGTACGTTGCCGGCTGCCAGAACCGCCAACGCTATCCACGGCCGACGTGGTTTGATCAATGCTTCCACCGTCCGACGCCGTCTCCGATTACAGTGTCGACGCCCTTATTTTGGACCCATCCTGACTGATAGACATCGACGTGAACGCCGACGATGGGCTGAACAGCATCGTTTGAGGTTGTTACGACGTTGGGATGGTGTTGTCTTCTCCGACGAGTCACGTTTTCACTTGCGAAATGCTGTGGGGTGGAGACAGCATTATGGTGTGGGGGAGGGTGGGGGGGGGATCGGTTATCATCACAAAACCGCTCTGGTAGTTTTTCGTGGCAGAGTGAATGCCCTTTACTACCGTGACACTATTATGGAGAACAACGTCATTCCCTTCTTTCACCAACATCAAGATCTGCACACATTCCAGCAAGACAATGCTCGAGCGCACACTGCACGTGTTGCAACACAGTTTCTGGCAAATAACAACATTCCTCTACTTCCATGGTCTGCATTGTCACCAGATTTGTCTCCCGTTGAACACTTGTGGGATTACATCGGCCAACGCCCCTCACGTCGCCCACAGATCAACAACCTTTGGGAACTTGAGAATGCTTGCACCGAGAGTGGAATGCATTGCCTCAAAACATTATTCAGATACTTATCAGTTCAATGAGGAGACGTTGCACACCTTGTGTTGCTGCTAACGGTGGTCATACACGTTACTGACTTTCCAATTTGACTCCATCTTTCTTTCATGGTCAGCTGAATTAAAACTTCACTGTTTTGCTGGATTGGTTCTTCTTTCTTGTCTTTACCAATCATTGGACTACAAAAGTATGTAACATTTACACCGATTGCTCATTTGTGCTCTTTGAAATCCAAACTAATACAGGTGGTGCGTTTTCAATGATGTTCAGTATACATGTACATGTATATATATATATATACATATATATATTTACTAATTGAACATGTATCAGAAATATTACTTCCTAATAAACTTTATATGAAGAACATAACATCAAAGTTGACAAAAAATATGCATTTATGGTGTATATTTAATCATTTTAAGTATATTTAGCCAAATTAGGATCAATGACCAAGTTTGCTGGGGCATTTTGTAGCTGGGGCAGTTCGACTGGTACCCAAGAGATACATATTATCAAAATCAGTCAGAGATTTCACATTGGCTTGAAAATGTTTCGCTACATGACGCTCGTTCTAGTTTGAAGTCCTAAATGCTGCAGTCCATTTTTCAGAAGTGTGTGCCGTGCAAGTTGTTCTGTATTTTTATTGGCTCACAAGATGTCATTCTAAGGTTATGACCGAGCATCATAACACATAAGCAAAAACTAGGGAAATATACATTGTCCTGACTAGTGTTAATATAATTCACCAGTTTTCGGGGAATAACATATCTGCTCGACCAGACTGGGATCTTGTATGGAGACTTGATACGTTATTAATGAGGACTAGGATCCTAAATTTTTATCAACACAATAATTCCAGTGTAATTTTTGTAGCAGATAATTTCTATTTTCCCCTCTCTGAAGCATAATGAATTTTTTTTAAATCCCAGACACCCTGCGGTCACCAATTTGACACAAAAGAAACTGCAATCACTTTTCAAACAATATTTTCTTAGGGTCTGGTCATTTTTTTATAGGTGTGTGTGTGTTGGTTGGACTGTATCATATATTGCTGACAAATAATATTCCTGATAAATTATATTATTGTCCTCCTGAGAGGGTACGTAAGTCCCAAAACATTTAGTCAATCTAAGTGTACCTGGTTTATAATCGTAGAATATGTGTGCTTTTAATTTATTGCTAGATTTCTCTTCTGTCGCCAATGGCTGAAGGGATGGTGTAAATCCAACTAGGGTCCATGCAGGTAGCAAAAGTAATGTAAGTCCCCATGGTTCCTAGTATGGTGTTCTACCTTCTGTTGTTGGCGATCCATAGCCTGTTTTCATATTGTATTGTCCCTGTAGTGCTATTAGTTTTAAACTTTCCACGCTAGTTTTAATTCTAATTGTGATATTCTAGTTGTTTTACTGTCCTTCGTCGACAGGTTTTTATATTATACATATATTCCACTTCAATATCAAATATGTTCTCGTCACGATATGGCTGAAATATTGCCGATGTGACGTTAAATAATAACTCACTCACTCACTGATAAATTATATGGTGCATCTGTTTCACTTGATTCTTTTCCTTTGAATGGCAGGTCGATTTCCATATTGACAATTTGAATAAAAGATGTGCCATATGTAACGGAATGTATCGGACGTTAAAGAACGTAATAATGACATTTCGACGGCCTGGAGAACATTCAGTTGTATATATTTCAAACAGATACGAAGATTTTACCACTTATAAGAAATAGTGTCACCAATAGCTTGACCGTTAATTAATGATGCCGAGCATATACATTAAGATGGATAATGCAGCCAATAGAATTATGGAGATGTTTGCACAATCAACCTTGAACACATAGTTTATACTTTAAATATATTGTATTCCCATGGCTTGCATTGCATGGATGATACTTGTATTTATGACTGCGTTATATATATTGGATCCTGACAGTCGACTGGCTTAAACATTAATTTAGAATGTTCATTACTCCCAGTGGCTGCATTGTTTAACAATAATATGATTACTGCTCGTTTTGCTCGTACTTCAAAAGGCTATGACAATCCACAACTTGGCTGTCTGTCGAGTATCAGTTTGTATGTAGGTATGCAAACAAACCAGTGATGTGTTGATGAGAGGTAAGAGTATTGTTCGCAGCCATCCATCTATCTCACGTCACCACAGTAACAAATCAAATCATTGTTTTGTTGATGGGAGGTATGAATACTGTATACCATCCAAACATTTGTCTCACTTCACCAAACTAACAAATCACACCATTGCTATGTTGATGGGAGGTTTGAATACTGTACACCATCCATACATCTATCTCACTTCACCACAGTTACAAATCAAATCATTGTTTTGTTGATGGGAGGTATGAATACTGTATAGCATCCATACATCTATCTCACTTCACCACAGTTACAAATCAAACCATTGCTATGTTGATGGGAGGTATGAATATTGCACACCATCCATACATCTATCTCACGTCACCACAGTAACAAATCAAACCATTGTTATCTTGATGGGAGGTATGAATATTGTATACCATCCAACATTAAATTAGAATTTTCAGTACTCCCACTTGCTTCATTTTGTTTAACGTTAACATTTTTACTGTTCATTATGAGTTGCCACGGAGGGCTGAATGTATATTTTACATTTAAGACCTTAATCCACAAAGAAGCCAAAGATTTACACTTCTAACCCAAGGGCAGATAACAACCATGAATATTGTTGTAGCACCATTGCATAGTTAGTATATTTGTGCTTTCTCTGTTTCTTTTTCTTTGTGTGTCGGTGGGGTAGCCTAGTGGTTAAAGCGTTGGTTCGTCATGCTGAAGACCCGGGTTCGAATCCCCACATGGGTACAATGTGTGAAGCCCATCGCTGGTGTCCCCTGCCGTGATGTTGCTGGAATATTGCTAAAAGCGGAGTAAAACCAAACTCAGTCAGTCAGTCTTTTTCTTTCTGTTGTTGGCATCCTTCTGTCTCGTGAGACAACGGTGAATCTGCACCCAGGTCAATCTGTGGCCGTGTTTCAAGGCCGGCTGTAGCTGCACAGTCCGAGATCGGCAGGTCCGCTGACACTTCCTGCAGGTGTAGTCTTTGGTGGGAGCGGCGAGGGAGGACTGGAGCCTCTGTCGCCTGCGGGTCCTTTTCTCCTCCCACTAAGTCTCCCTCCTGTCCTCAGCTAGCTGGATGCCAGCCTTGACGGTGGATCGCCAGCTGGTGCGGTCGGACGCTGCTTCTAGGTCTGCTGGGCTGATCTTGCAAGCCTTCAAGTCACGCTTGAGGGCGCCCTTGTAGCGCAGTGAGGGGCGTCCACACGGGCGCGTTCCAGTGGAGAGCCCACTGTAGAGAATGTCCTTTGGAATGCGACCGTCGTCCATCCTGCACACGTGGCCAAGACAGCGCAGGCGTCTCTGGGTAAGAATGGCGAACATGCTTGGTTAACCTGCCTGGGACAAGAAGCTTGCGTTTGTGGCACGCAAGCTTCTTGTCCCAGGGGCACCCGTGAAGAGCCACCTCCTCGTGGTGGGTGCTGAGTAACGCTAAGCGCTCTTCAACCCCCCGATGTGGACCCGGGGGCATATTTGGTCCACCAACCTGTTTGCCGTGGGTTGCGCCCCTGTGTCGGTGGAGGACGGGCGTCTGGTGGTTGAGGGCACTGGTTCCAGGAACAGTGTTCCTTTGCCCAACACACCACGTCGCCCCTTTCTTCACCTAGACGGGTTGTTGAATGGGCCTGGTTCAACCAATCGGCTGATCATGCCAAGCCCTGTGCATGAATTCTATGCATATACATTATTTGAATCTGTAATATGTTTTGATTGGTCTTGGCCAACGTATTTACGTTGTCAAAATGAAATCTGCCTAGAGTCTCATGCCAGAAGGCGGTGGTTCATGGGCCAATTCGGTGATGTTGTCCTCCGAAATCTGCATGTTTCCAATTTCTTGTTTTGGGCGAACCAACCAACCATTTACTTTGGTAAACTAACGCAGCTTTTCGCGTCATACTTGCTGAAGTATACCATCCCTGTATCCCCGGTGTTTGCATGTTTGCTGTTAAACACCGCTCATTTTGGCATTCCATGGTGGGTGGGGAGCTGGGGATGCTGAATCACATTATTTCCACTATATCTCAACAAAACCCTGGTTCAAACAGATCTAAACGAAGACATGTAGAAACTGATGAAACTGGTCAAAATGTAAATGTCTGTCCTGTACGTGATTCATGGGTTCGATTTGTTGTTATCGAGGCAGCAGATAAACAACCTATTTAAACTTAATCCATTCGCCATTTCAAAAGCTGTTTCAGGAATTTGTGGCGAAGTGAAGAACGTGACACGTCTTCGAAGTGGATCACTGCTTATTGAGTGTTCAAGGAGACAACAATCTGTGAACTTGTTATCACTGAAAAATTTGCGAACATTGAAGTTGTTGTGTCTATGCACAAAACCTTGAATTCTTGCCGTGGCATTGTTCGTGACAGAGCACGTTGCCTGTCCGACACGTCTGAGGAGGAAATCGCAACTGAACTGAAAAACCAAGGTGTGACCACAGTCAAACGTTTTACAATGAAAACACGAGACGGTGACATCGTTCCGTCTAGTACGTATTTATTCACCTTTTCATTGTCGGTCCTGCCGAAATCAATAAAAGCTGGTTATGTCAACATCGGAGTGGTAGTGTATGTCCCCAATCCGCTCCGATGTTTTAAGTGTCAGATATTTGGACATGGCTCCAAATCTTGCAATAGATCTGCTGTCACCGCTGTGGCGATGGACACGAGAACACTGACTGCTCAGCTGAAATACAGTGTGCAAACTGGAAAGGTCAACATGTAGCTTCCTCAAGGTTATGTCCTGTGTGGCAAAACCAGTCAAAAATGCTAAAGTCTTCAACTCAAACTGTGAATCATTCTCAAATTGATGACGATGTACCTGATGCCCCTAGTCTATCAGTCACAGCAGAGCCAGTTGTACAACCTTTGACCAGAAATGAACGAAAAAAATTAAATAGAAAACAGGCAACCAAAAAACCTTCATCTTCAGAGATAGTCGTCCATAACTCCTTTGCAGCTCTTGATATGGACATAACCCCTTGTCACAGAGCGGTAGGAATCCGCCCTCACGACGAGAACGTTCACCGATTGAGCCAATCGATGACTCAATCGTCCAACATAATCCAATGGAATTGTAGAGGGTTTAGGAATAACTTTAAAGATTTACAGATTTTAATACAGGAAACATATTTTACACCATCAGCAATGTATCTACAAGAAACATATCTTCGAGACACAGACAAATGTGATATCAGAAAATACAATTTGTATAATCACTTTCCCCTCCAGGTGCAAATGTCACTGGAGGTTCCTCCATCTTGGTAAGACAGGGTGTCATACATAGTGTTGTTCCTCTCACTACCAATCTTCAGGCTGTTGCAGTTCGGCTAACATTTCACGTTGCCTTAACACTCTGCTCTTTGTATATCCCACCCTCTTCGACTTTACAGCAGGCAGATCTACAAGCTTTATATCCAAACCCTGTATCATCATGGGTGATTTAAACGGGCATAACCCTCTATGGGGAAGTACAAATATACATAATATAGACAAAGTTATTGAATATTTTGTTTCTGATAATAGTTTGCGTATTTGTAATGAGGATTCAAGCACCTACTTACATCCTTCTACAGGAACCTATTCTACTCTTGATCTGTCCGTTGCTGATTCAACTGTCTACAACGAATTTGAATGGTCCGTTCATGATGACCTTTGTGGAAGTGATCGCTTCAAAACTGTCCTAAAAGCTATAAAACCGGACGATGAACCACCTTTATCACGATGGAATTTTACGAAGGCAAATTGGTTTTTGTATGAAACATTGTGTATGGATAAATTAATATCGGACAAGTTTTAAAATGTACCAGATCCTATAGAGTTGTTTTCATCTCTGTTGAATGAAATTGCTGACCAGTCAATTCCTAAGTCCTCTGCAACTCCTCATATTCGTAAGCCATGGTTTAATAATGAACAAGCAAGAAAGTGTAGGAAGAAAGCAGAAAAGTACTTCCGCAGACATCCTACAGTTCATAACTTAAATAATGTTAAAATTACAAATGCCAAGGCACGACGTGCTTATAACAAAACAAGCGCCAGTCTTGGAGGAAATATGTCACCAACATCTAAGGTGTGGAATATGATTCAGAGAATAAAAGGAAAAAGTTGTAAATCTTCTGTTCATCATCTTAAAGATGGTGACAAATTGATAACTGGTAAGTGTGATATTGCCAATAAACTTGGTGAGACTCTTTCCAGAAATTCTTCATCATCAAATTATCTCCCTGAATTTCAGAACTATAAAAATCGACAATAAAAGCAAAACAATAATTTTGATTCTAATAACGGTGAAGATTATAATGACGTTTTTTTCATTACATGAGCTACATACCGTTCTCGAGCAAGCTCATGATACTGCAGCTGGTGATGATAACATTCATTACCAGTTAATGAAGCATCTGCCTGAATCATGTCTTTTGACACTTTTAGAAATATTTGACCATATTTAGATTTCAGGGACTTTTCCTCCTTCATGGCACAATGCAGTTGTAATCCCCATACCAAAGCCTGGCCGGGATCATACAGACCCCTTAAATTATCGCCCTATATCGTTAACCACTTGCGTAAAACCATGGAACGCATAGTGAACAATAGATTAGATTGGTATTTGGAAACCGACAATCTTATTACAGATATTCAATGTGGTTTCTGGAAAGACCGAAGTACTATTGATCATTTAGTACGATTAGAATCCTATGTTAAGAATGCTATTGTAAATGAACAACACGTATTATCAATTTTCTTCGATCTGGAGAAAGCATATGATACTACTTGGAAGTACGGCATTTTAAATGATTTACATGATTTCGGTTTGAGAGGTCGTTTACCTCATTTTATCTCCCAATTTGTAACAAACAGGCAATTTCAAGTCCGAGTGGGTTCAACCCTGTCTGACCATTACAATCAGGATCAGGGTGTCCCACAAGGCATTATTTTTTCTGTAACATTATTTAGCATTAAAATAAACAGCCTGTCAAGGGTTTTAAATGATTCAGTTGATGGATCACTTTTTGTGGATGATTTTAATGTTTCTTGTCGTGGTAAAAATATGCATACAATAGAGAGGCAACTACAACTATGTCTCAATAAAATTCATAAATGGTCAATTGAAAACGGTTTTAAATTTTCTAAATCCAAAACTAATTGTTTAAACCGCGTAAAGACCCAAAACTATTTTTCAATGGCACACCAATCAAGGTTGTCAAAGAGGCGAAGTGCTTGGATTTATTTTTACTCTCATCTGACTTTCTTACCACATATTAAATATTTAAAAACTTAATGCCTGAAGGCACTCGACTTGTTGAAAGTTGTGTCAAATTCAAAGTGGGGAGGGGATCAAGCTACCCTCTTACATCTATATTGATCACTGGTCCGTTCCAAACTTGATTATGGCTCCATCGTGTATGGTGGAGCCTGTAAAAGCAACCTTAAAATTCTTGATTCTGTCCACCGCCAAGGTCTAAGACTTTGTCTTGGATCCTTTAGACCTTCTCCTATTGACAGTCTCTACGTTGAGGCAGATGAGCCATCTTTTGCACAACGCCGTATAAAACTATCTTTACAATATATTTCAAAACTGTACTCTAACAAATCTAACCCTGCATATAATTGTGTCTTCACTCCCCTCTATGAGGATTTATACAACAAGAAATCTTCTTTTGTTCCACCTCTTGGGCTCAGAATTAAACTGTTCATTTCTGCTGCCGGCATTGTTATTGAAAATATATCTCCTTCCCGTCATCTTTCTTCTCCTCCTTGGCAACTGGTGAGGCCTGAAGTTGACAAAGTTTTAAGAAATCTGAAACTAATGAATTACAATATAAACAAGAATATAACCAATTAAAAATAATATAATACATACAAATCCTTATTTACAGATGGGTCCAAGGATGATGGCGCGGTGGCATGTGCCACTGTCATTGGATCCAGAACAATATCTTCTCGACTACCAAATAACAGCTCTATTTTCACAGCAGAAGCTAACGCTATATTAACAGCTCTTTAATATATTAATAAACACCGTAAATATAAACAATACATAATCTTTTCCGATTCTCTTTCGTGCCTTCAGGCTATTAAAAATCTTTCTTGTAAACATCCACTTTTATTAGAAACTGTTGAATTGTATATGTTTTGCTACTGGCCAATGCGACATCGTCTTTTGTTGGTTACCCAGCCACGTTGGCATTTCTGGGAATACAATGGCTGATCTTGCAGCCAAGGCCGCACTTAACAAGTCTGTGACACCACTTCTTATTCCATACTCAGATTACAAAGTTGGCATTAGAACTTACATCCGTGATCTGATGCAGAAGAAGTGGGACACCAAAGTAGGTATCAATAAATTACATGAAATAAAACCCTATATTGGTTATACCTACTTGGGTTGTCAGTCCAGGTTTGAAGAGGTCATCATGCGATGATGCCGTATTGGCCACACAAGATATACTCATGAATACCTATTGAAAGGTGAGGATCCTCCGTTTTGCATCCCTTGTGATGAAAGAATCACGGTCAAGCATGTCTTGCTTGACTGTGTTGAATATTCCATCACAAGGGATAACTATTTCAAATCACGAACTATGAAGGATCTTTTTAATAATATAAGTTCTCATTTAATTATTGCATTTTTTAAAGGAATTAGATTTGCTAACTGATTTGTAAATAGATAAATATTTTATGATTTGAAGTTTAAATTAATAACTCAGATTGTTAGTAGCTGTACCCTCAAGGGGGTTAAAGTATTGTAAAATTATTGTCCTCCTGAAGGGCACGTAAGTCCCAAAACTCTCAAAGTAAATTTCAAACTTACCAGGCTTTTAAGCGTAGAATTTGTGTGATTTTAAATATAGCTCAATTTGACTACAATCGCCGGCTGCTGAAGGGATGATGTAAATCCAGCTAGGGTCCATGTAGGTAGCAAAGGTACTGTAAGTCCCCATGGTCCCTAGTATGGTGATCTACCTTCTGTTGTTGGCGATCTATAGCCTGTTTTATATTGTATTGTCCAATTAGTGCTATTAGTTTTAACTTTCCACGCTAGTTTTAATTTTAACTGTGATATTCTAGTTGTTTTACTGTCCTTCGTCGACAGGTGTTTTATATACATAATTCCATTTCAATGTTAATTTATGTTCTCGTCACTATATGGCTGCAATATTGCCGATGTGACGTTAAATAATAACTCACTCACTCGACTGACTAGGTCGAATGCCTTGGTCAGATCGATGAAGGCGAGGAACAAGGGACATCTCTGTTCATGGCATTTCTCCTGTTGCTGCCTGAGGGAGAACATCATGTCGATCGTTGACCGTTTCTCTCGAAATCCACATTGTGACTCAGGGTACACTTGGTCGCCTTGCAGCTGGAGGTGGTTGAGGACGACTCGGGAAAAAACCTTTCCCCATGATGCTGAGGAGGGAGATCCCGCGATAGTTGTTACAATCGCTTGCCACGGTCCGTGATGATGTCACCAGAGGTGGATTTAAGGGGAGAGGTCTTGATGGCGCAGGGCCCAAATGATTTCTTCATGCCCTCGTACATGGTACGGATGTTTGCACAGTCTGCAGAGAACTGGATGTCGCTGCATAGCTTCAGCCAGTAATCATTGGCGCACTTGCGGGCGATCCTCTTGGCGTTGTTGTGGGCTTCCCTAAAGGCAGCTAGTGTTGACTCGGAGGGCTGTCTTTAGTACTCGAGGTGCGCGGCTCTCTTGGCGGTGATGGCAGGCTCCATCTCCTCGATCCCAGCCTCGGAACAGTCCTCGCTCTTCCTTGCTCTTTTCCCGAAGGTGTCGGAGGCAGTCTTGTACATGGTGTCGCGGATGAACTCCAATCGCACCGTAGCACTCTCTGTAAGGGCAGTCCTCCAGTGCCTCATTGATGGCTTGAGCAAAGCATTCTCGCAGTTCTGGCATCAGTGTTCTGGCAGTGTCGATGCGAGGGCGGCCCTTTTGCATGGAGCGTTGGAAGCGTCTGGGGCGGAGGCGCACCTTGCTGCTGACCAGGGAGTGATCACTGTCGCAGTTGGCACTATGGTAAGTGCGAGTGACAAGCACGTGGTTGAGCATGGATCTCCTGGTGATGACGAAGTCCAGTTCGTGCCAGTGTTTGGATCTGGGGTGCCTCCAAGACACTCTGTGTCAAAAGACACTCTGCTTCAAAAATGATGCGAGAGATAGCCGACATTGTTAGTTCTTTATGGTTTAGGAGACTGGAGACAAACTGTGGAGATAGTGTACTTGCCTTTTCATCATGCCGCTGGCATAGAAAGTGAGAGTGCTGAGTGATAGTGACTAGTGTATGAGTGTTTGTTTGCACAGTTATTTAAACACTGACGGTATTTACTGGAATCCATTTATTACAAAAGAGGATGTTTTCATTTTGGAGACAAAAAAAATCATCCGAGGAAGATATTTGTTTATCAGTTATAGAATATCACTGTGCAACGTGTTTAAATGACATATGGCAGTTAATGCCCCCATTAGACTAACAATTTTAGGACGTCATACATTGCCTTGTGTTTTGTTCTTTTTACAATCATTGCCGCTGTAGCTCCATACTTATCTTTAGCATTAACATCAACAAACGTTTTAGAAAGAATATGCTTCACCATCATCACATGTCCTTTCCAACTGGCGAGATGTAGGATGTTGTGACCATTCTTGTCCACAAGTGAAGCATCACCTCCTTTACTCATTACCAAGTCAAATACCCGTCTATGTCCATTAGCTGCTGCAACCATCATTGGTGTCCGTCCGTAATGTCCTCTGCTGTTGATATCGACAAAGTTCAGTGAGATGACATACTTCACCATCTCTACGTGTTCACCACGAATCACAAAATGTAGGGTGTTGTCACCACTCTTGTCCACAAGTGAAGCATCACCTCCTTCACTCAGTATTAAGTCAAACACCTCTCTGTGTCCCTTAAATGCTGCAACCATCATTGGTGTCCGTCCGTAATGTCCTCTGCTGTTGATATCGACAAAGTTCAGTGAGATGACATACTTCACCATCTCTACGTGTCCTCCACGACACACCCAATGTAGGATGTTGTCATCATTCTTGTCCACAAGTGAAGCATCACCTCCTTTACTCATTACCAAGTCAAACACCTCTCTGTGTCCCTTAAATGCTGCAACCATCATTGGTGTCCGTCCGTAATGTCCTCTGCTGTTGATATCGACAAAGTTCAGTGAGATGACATACTTCACCATCTCTACGTGTCCTCCACGACACACCCAATGTAGGATGTTGTCATCATTCTTGTCCACAAGTGAAGCATCACCTCCTTTACTCATTACCAAGTCAAATACCCGTCTATGTCCATTAGCTGCTGCAACCATCATTGGTGTCCGTCCGTAATGTCCTCTGCTGTTGATATCGACAAAGTTCAGTGAGATGACATACTTCACCATCTCTACGTGTCCTCCACGACACACCCAATGTAGGATGTTGTCATCATTCTTGTCCACAAGTGAAGCATCACCTCCTTTACTCATAACCAAGTCAAATACCCGTCTATGTCCATTAGCTGCTGCAACCATCATTGGTGTCCGTCCGTAATGTCCTCTGCTGTTGATATCGACAAAGTTCAGTGAGATGACATACTTCACCATCTCTGCGTGTCCTCCACGACACACCCAATGTAGGATGTTGTCATCATTCTTGTCCACAAGTGAAGCATTACCTCCTTCACTCATTACTAAGTCAAATACTTTTCTATGTCCCTCGAATGCTGCAAACATTAATGGTGTCTTCCCATTCATTCCTCTGCTGTTGATATTCACAATTCTCTGTGCGAATATATGCTTCACCATCCTAATATGTCCTCCGAGAATGGCCACGTGAAGAACGTTGTTGCCTTGAGCATCAACTGCCGACAAATTACAACCTGCACATGCACATAAGTCAAATATGTTTGTGTATCCCAAATGTGCTGCGACCATCCCGACTGTTCTAGCGTCACGTCCTTTGCTGTTTACGTCCACAATGTCCTGTGAGATAATATACTTCACCATCTCCACGTTTCCTCCTCTACAGGCTATATGAAGAATGTTGTCACCGGCTTTTTCTAACAAGGACACATCGCCTCCCTTACTGACAAGGTATTTTAAGAGATCTATTTTCCCCCGGTGCGCTGCTACCATCACACACGTGCTCCCAATATGACCCCTACTGTTGATGTCCACAATGTCAAGCGAGAGAACACGTTTCACGATCGCAATTTGTCCTCCATAGCAGGCCATATGAAGAATGTTGTTGTCTTTATTATCAAGAAGGGACATATTACATCTTTTTCCGACTAGAATCTCAAACACACCTCTATGTCCCCCTCGTGCTGCCAACATCACTGGCGTCAACCCGTACTCTTCCTCTCTGCTGTCAATGTCGACTTGACCCTTAGACATGATTGTCCGCACCCGACTTAAGTCACCCTCTCTACAGGCTTCATGAAGTAGGTTGTCTCCGGATCCGCTCTTCTTATCTCTTCTCTGTTGCTGGGATCTCCAAGGATAAAGCGTCCTTCCACCTGTAGTTTAATGAAAGGACATTAGGGAGGACATATATAGAGCTTTGTTTATAGCATCGTTTTTCTTATGTAATCTGTGGCTAGATATTTTTCCCGACAGATACTGAACAGTAAGTATTTATGTTTAGATATGCTTGAATATATACCGAAATGACGAAACAATAAAAAATAACAACATAATGAATAAAATTGGTGAAGAAATCTGACGTCAAGAGATATCTTAAACCCCTTTTACAATGTATAAACTTCTATTTGTGGATCGAGAGTATTTCTTGTGAAATCCTATTCTAGATCCTATTCTAGACCAGAGCCATGTGTTCCCAAGACAACAAGGGCGGTGGGGTAGCCTAGTGGTTAAAGCGTTGGCTCATCACGCCGAAGACCCGGGTTCGAATCCCCACATGGGTACAATGTGTGAAGCCCTTTTCTGGTGTTTCCCGCCGTGATGTTGCTGGAATATTGCTAAAAGCGGCGTAAAAAAACAAACTCAGTCAGACAGTCCCAAGACAATAAATCATAATTTGGCCCAGTCCTATCATATACCCATGATATACACTAGCCAAACTTCTATACATGAGTCTGTAACATGGTAAGACTCCTACTCTAAAATAAAACAAGCATATGGTAACCAATCGGAAAGTATCCAGGAGGCAGTTACCTTTCACACAGACAGGCTTTCCATATCGGCTCTCCAAACATCTATCACCGAGACTGCATGACGTGCTACTGCAGGGACCAAGGGTTACCTTCAGACAGAAGTGAAAAAACCATGAACGACTGCGCGTGGCGATTTATGTCCCCTCCCATGAATTTATTGTGAGCTCTTTACTGAGCATTCAGTGTGAAGCATGTCTTGCTTTTATATGTACTGTCGACAGTAAGTATGAATTTCGAATTCACTAGGGTTCAACGCATGAAGCTCATTTCTTGTATTCTCACTTGTTGATACGAGGGTCAGTCAAAAAGGTAGTCGGCCTAACTACATTCTCGATGCCCAATGTTTGAAAATCTTCCATTTATGTACTTTGAAGGAATCAAAGCCATGTCCAAAAGGGGCATAATTGTTTTAAGAATGAAATGAAAGAGCTGTAAATATCAACTCACTCGATGTGAATAGTGGAACAGCTCGAGAACTTATACACGTCCATTCATTAGTATAGATAGTGCTTCGACTTGGTCATAAGCATTACCATTTGAATTTGCCTTCAAATTCATTTTCGTCTAACGACATATATTGCCAGTAATTGCTTCACGTTCACAGATTATGTGGAAGGCTCACAGGACATGATTCAATAAATGATTATGCTTTAACAAAATCCCTAATTGGAATTCAAACAAAATCATACAATCACCTATTTATTTTGATAGGGTTACATATGCATACTAACAGATACCTCCAACTTACGTCTGAATGTGTCTTCAGATGAGCTTTGAATCCTTCCTTCTTCTCCAGTCCATTCGAATCACCGAGTCTTAGACGACAAGTTAAAGTCTCAATATCGAATTCGAATCTCAAACAGCCACCAGTTTCAATACATCTCACTTGGCACATCTTGATGCCAATGTTCTTGATAACAACAGGACTCTCCTCCTGTGCCTTTTGTTCTTTGCATTCCTTCATGCTGGACACGGGCAATGCAACATATGATAATACAACTGCCGAGAACAGGAGCAGTTCCTGGAAGACCCTGAGCACACAGATTTCATGATCAAGTGTTCACAGAGGATCACTGGATACACAACTGCCGACTACAGGCAACTGAAGACAAATACACGACTGCTGATCAGACAACCAAGGATGACGTATGAAGCAGTTGTAAGGATACCACGTAGCATACTCTCATTGTACAGGGGCGAAGCGAGATCAATAAAGCAACGTACGTTCTCGAAAATGGAAATATACACAGCTCTTTATCTCAGGAATGATGTTTGCACTAATTCACCAAATTGCACACAATTTTAATGTAAAGTACAATACCTTTTCGGTATTTACATAGAAAATTCAGTTTCAAAATTCTAAAACCATACAGCTAAAGATTCAAGGTATTACACCGATGAATTCTGCAGTCATTGTATAACTCTTCATTGTAAGGGTTCATAGTACTCTTGATATGTAAACATTTTTGGTTACGACTGTTACATTGCAGTCTGGGCACATTTCTTCCTTTTAGTCACTTGGGAATAATATAAAAGTATACTCATCGGTGTGACTTGTGGGCGGCGTCTATAGATTATTTATTCGCAATGCCATTTTAGAAAGTGGTCAAATGTAACACATGTTATATTTGGGATTACACTTTCTCAGCAAAGTACCGATATTAGCACTTTTGTTGACTTGAACCCACACCCTCAGTCAGGCACCTAATCCAGCAGTGCAGCAGTCCTGGCAGTCGACAGTGTTTGATCACGGATATGGTCAAGGTCAATATGGCGATCCTGAAGGAAGGTCGTGACACGTTGTTGCCAAGGTCGTTGAAGGTCACGGATGTCGTCTATGAAGCCCAACGATGGTGGAGTGGCCGTCCAAGTTGTCGAGCAATATCCCTGCTGCTGGATATTGCCCAGTATCATGCCTAGTGCACGTTCTCTTCCGTGACGTGTTAACCTCGGCATCTCTGTCCTCGTTTCACAATCGTTAGTGAAGCAATGGGAATCGTTTCTTATACACCTGCTTTTAATGTCACAGTCAGCATGATTTCAGAATGAAATTTGCGCTTTTTTCATGGAGTGGCTGCAGGTTGATGCGTTTTGAAATAAAGAGTCATACTGTGAACATGAATTTGTTTCTAAAGCCTTTTGTCAACTAGACATGCCCTTCGGCTTCATGTTAGTCATAGTCATTGATCATTGTCATGCTGAATTCAATCTTGATTAAAATATGGATAATTTTAGACTGGTGCGTTTTCAGTGATGTTCAGTATATTAACGCTATTGAATACTGGCACCAAAGAAATGTCCCCGATTAACTACTTAGGTGTAGAACGTCCACAACTCCACACAATGATGCATGTGGCTAAGGAAAAGATTACCTTCATGGAGCCACACACAAAGTCTAGTCAACCTATTAGCGATGACATCTCCCTTGTTGAACACCTTTTCGTCCTAGGTTTGAGAAATTCTCGTAACTGTGCTAGTTTAGATTGAGACATTCTGATCTCAGTGTTTACAGCTTCTATCTCTGTGCTGAGGAATTATGTGGTGGTTGCAGGTGATGAGGCCTTCTCTACTGATTTCTCTGCTGTAGCGCTGTCACTAGCGTCACACATACTCCCGTGGCCTTCTCTGGCACTTCTCTGCTAAAGCTGACCTGACATGCTGTACGATATTGCTAGACCGGGATCGTCACCAGGTAATGTGGCCAAACAGTCGAAACAAACTTCTGACATTGCGAAGCAGGCGTGGATTGAAGCATGGTGACATGGAGTGACATTTTATCTTACTTCCATTTGGAGGACCACTTTGGTTTTGGTTTCATTGCCTTGTAGTAACTATGAAAGGGGTTTCATTGCCTTGTACTATGAAGGGGGTTTCATTGCCTTGTAGTAACTATGAAGGGGGTTTCATTGCCTTGTACTATGAAGGGGTTTCATTGCCTTGTACTATGAAGGGGGTTTCATTGCCTTGTAGTAACTATGAAGGGGGTTTCATTGCCTTGTACTATGAAGGGGGTTTCATTGCCTTGTAGTAACTATGAAGGGGGTTTCATTGCCTTGTACTATGAAGGGGTTTCATTGCCTTGTACTATGAAGGGGGTTTCATTGCCTTGTACTATGAAGGGGTTTCATTGCCTACTATAGGGGTTTCATTGCCTTGTACTATGAAGGGGTTTCATTGCCTTGTACTATGAAGGGGTTTCATTGCCTTGTGTAACTAACTATGAAGGGTTTCATTGGGGTTTCATTGCCTTGTACTATGAAGGGGTTTCATTGCCTTGTACTATGAAGGGGTTTCATTTGCCCTGTAGTGTACTATGAAGGGGGTTTCATTGCCTTGTAGTAACTATGAAGGGGGTTTCATTGCCTTGTAGTAACTATGAAGGGGGTTTCACTATGAAGGGGGTTTCATTGCCTTGTAGTAACTATGAAGGGGGTTTCATTGCCTTGTAGTAACTATGAAGGGGTTTCATTGCCCTTGTACTATGAAGGGGTTTCATTGCCTTGTAGTAACTATGAAGGGGGTTTCATTGCCTTGTAGTAACTATGAAGGGGTTTCATTGCCTTCTACTATGAAGGGGTTTCATTGCCTTGTACTATGAAGGGGGTTTCATTGCCTTGTAGTAACTCATGCCTTGTAGTAACTATAAAGGGGGTTTCATTGCCAGCCAGCACACAACACAACGATGTAGTCATTCCCCAACCAACTATGTCCGTAAGGACTGGAACCTTCTACGTTGTGGTGTTGCAAGAAATCCATAGCAACCCTTGCCGTATGAGGGCGGGCATTGTCCTGTTGGAATGTTAACCCAGGGCCATGACGTTGAAGAATTGCCACAGGTCGAAAAATCTGATCCCTGTAGCTCACACCAGTTAAATTGCCCTTAACAATCACCAAAAGAGTTCTTTGGCGTGCTGTTATTGCACCCCAAATCATCACGGAACCACCACCAAAGCGATTCCTCTCCAAGACACAGGCCTGTGCATAACGTTCTCCCACGCGTCTACAGGCACGTTGACGTCCATCACTATGGGAAATGTTAAACCTGGACTAATCTGTAAAAACAACATTTCTCCACCAAAACAAGGGTCTGCGGACTTGTTTTCGGCACCACATTCGGCGAGCTTGTCGATGACGTTGTGTCAGGATAGGCCGTATGGCGGGACGTCGTGGTCTGATCCCGTGATGACGTAAACGTTGTCGAACTGTGTTGGGATGGATACGGCGAAGTCCTGGGATGGTTCGGGCAGTCATCACTGCAGTCTGAAACCTGTGGCGCAGATGGGTCACCCTTGTCCATCTGTCCTGTCTTGCCGTTGTAACACGTGGACGTCCAGAACGTGGCCGATCGATGATGTCATTTGTGTTCTGGTAGCGTCTCACCAGTGCAGAAATGGTGTTCCGATGGCAGTGGAAACTTGTCGTTGAGACATTCCCCCACGGACCATCCCAATGGCCTCATGACGTTGTGCAGACGTGAGCCTTGGCATGCTATGCGTTGCAATGGCCGTTTAATTTTTTGAACGATCGCAAGGGCAGGGGTTGAGCTTTCCAAAGTGACAGTATTGTGTGGCATTCATTTGCTCTGTTTCTCTTTCCCGGAATGCACATGCAACAAGGATGGCAATCGTGATCTTCTGCGCGAAAGTTAGAAATAATGCATTTACATTACTTCCGGTTGGTGAGAGTTGCTTCCCCTTTCAAGCAGCGGTGCCATTGATATCTCCAAGCTTGGAGAAAAATCCACCCTTAGCAAGATAACGCAAAGTAATTAAAACTTTGCTTTCTACGGATAGTGCATGTAGACGCTGTGAGTCCGAGGATAACCCAGGTTCCAGCATGCTTACCAGTTTCAGAATGGAGCTCTCGTCATTCTGTACCTTCAAAATATTTCAGCGCCATTGTAAACATCAAGAACACGACTACGGTTTCGAAATATCCTCTCAGGGCCAAATTTCTGTCTCCTTTGTTTATGAATTACAACAAACACCGCCATCGTGTTCATACACAGGTGACGGTCATAAGCAACTTACGGAATTGATTGTAACTTACAACTATTGTAACTTACAATTGCTTTGAGGAAGGGTGGAGTGATTGTAAGTTAAGGTTACAATTGGATTGCAGTAAATTACAACTATTGTATTGTTACAATCGCTTTGAGGAACGGGTCCCTGGGCCATGAGCTGCCATGAAGGGTAGAAGCTCCGGAGTTAGCACTTGATGACGATATCCTGCAGCATTAAAGATTCCCTGGATAACAACAAGCAGTCGGGAAAAGACATGTCCACAAAAGGAACCCCAAACCATAACACCTCCGCTTCCAAATCGGTCCACGTCCTGTACACAACACTGGGCGTGGCGTTCACCACGTCTCCTCCATACTCTGATCCTGCCATCAGCGAATCGTAGAGAGAAACTGGATTCATCAGTAAACACAACCCTTTTCCACTGCCTCTGAGTCCATCTCAAGGGTCGTTGTGCTCACAGCTGCCTATGACGTCGGTGTAAGGGTGTCAAAATGGGTCCACGATATGGTCGCCGTACATGAGGGTGAGCGGTTCGCAGGCGATTACGTATGGTTTTCGCAGACACACGACCCTGGCACAGTTCATTTCTGGTGGATGTTGCAGTGACAAATCGACTGCGAAGGTGACGTAACGCAATATAGCGGTCTTCTGCTTGTGACGTCACACGTGCTCCGGTCAGGGACTGTCAGCTGTGGAGCACGTTCATTGCAGTGTCCGTAGAATTTTATTTTATTTTCGGCAGTTTCTAGACCAACTGCCTGATCAATTGGAAGTTGACAAGTACATGTATTCTAAATTGTTTTTAAACTTATGTACCTATTACCTACGAACGCGAGAAAAACAGAAGATAAATCTTTGAAAGATACTAGACGACGATCCATACCTACAGATCAATGAAAAGTTGACATGTATTCTAATTTGCGTATAAACTTATGTCTTCATTGCCAACGGACAAACGCGAGAAAAATGTAAGATCATCTTATGGACATTAGAGAACTATACCCATTTTTCTCAAATGTGTTGCATCTGTGAGGAGTCTGTATTTAGAGAAGGTGAGTCTGGATCGCGTCCCCTTGTGTTCCTGACAGTTGAAATGGCCCCAGAGTCTATTATTGATAATGTACGCACAACAAAATTCACATATTCAGCCATACATCGCGTTAACCATGCATAAAAGATCGTTAAATAAGACCCCAATGTATATATACATGTATCATCAATAATTCATACACAGCACTAAATTCACATATTCAACCATGTATTTTGGGAACGTTTGATATATTCCTCTTGAATAACAATCAATATCAATATATTAACATACATTTAAATATTTTCAGCGCTTTAATTCAGTAAAACCCGTATAATAAGTAAGTTTGAATGCTTAAAACTTAAATTTCGATATCATTCTCTTGTTTCTTCAGGCACGCCCGCTATGGCTAATCAGCCGAGGTTTTACATGTGTTGATTGTATAAACATGTTGTTATATTACTAATACTATTTCTATCATACCGGTAGAAAACTATGGAATCCAAGAAGGGACATTGTCGCGTTGTCGCCCTCTCAAAAACCAGCAAAATGAGGCAAAATTAACCAAAGCGCGACAATGCGACAACGCGACATTTCGGCCATTTGTCGCATTGTCGCATGTCGCGGTTTGAATAATATTTTTCTATTCCTCCAAAGGGCGACAATGCGACATAGCGACAATTTTCAAGGTCAAAATATCCCGTTGTCGCATTGTCGCCCTACACATCTACAAAACATTTATCTTGTACACACTGAAATGAGTCGCTCCCGTCCTTCTCTATCCCCAACTTAACTTACAATATATAAAAAAAAGCCATAGGTGCAAAGACTTGTACACCAAACGAAAAAAATGGCACCCTTAAATTCAGAATAAACCCTTTAAAACATCCCTATCCAGCCACACATTACAGTGTAAACTCGATTATCCAGACTTACTCACAATGTCAAGGCCACACACCACACGTTTCACAACCAAAACATAAGCACCGTACCCTGTCTCCCCAGCCCTACTTTTAACATTTAACCCCTTTTCATCTATTTAGTAGACTCCTTATTAGCTTATCAGCAACAGTTTAACTGTTCTGCACAATAAGTCACAATATACTTTACACTACTTACTTAGTTGAACTTATACGCAATCAACTTCCCAACCCTCTTACGTCCAACTTCTCATCTCCCGATCTAAACTAAATTATTTTCAGTATACAGGTGTTTTATGATATAGTGCTTTATTCCCCAAGTAAGAATTATATTACGTTTTTGTTAAACACGCCTATCACGTCGGTCGATGACTTGTTGCACTGTCTCAAGCCGATAGTTGGGATATGGGGACAGACAGACATATAAGTATGTAGACAAGCCATTCGTGTAGAAGTATGGGAGAGTATGGCACATACATTTTAGAACAATACCTTTTTCACATAATAGTAGAAATATATATGTGTGAGATATGCACACATAAAAGACGAGATGAAAGGCACAGGGTGTATGAAATTCCATCACTGATACAATAAAGCCCGACGGGGAGTTCGTTTGATTGGTTTGTTGTTTAACACCGCACTGGAACACGATGTTACGGAGTATATTCTTATCCTTCATCAGATGAATGAAGAGACTAGAAACTAGGAAACAGAACGCTAAAGACGTACAGTGATAAACAAACAGTGATAAGATAACAAGGGAAGCCAGTACTTAATTAGCGCTAAATTGGTAGGGTGGATGGACAAATGGAAGCCAGGGATTGTTAATCCCGGCATGAATAGTGAGATAACAATGGTGGCATTTAACAAGGGAAATGACAATAAAGAAACGCAAGCCAGGAACTAATCCATGCCTAATTAGTGATGTAACAATAAATTATATGATTGTTATCCTTTTTACAGACTTTTTAAGAGCACTCATTTATTTCAACGAAGACACACTCGGTTTCTGGAGTTATTGTTGGATTATTGTTTGGACAAGTCAAAGGATTAATTAGCAAAATGCCACAGAATTTGCAAGCATGTTCATGTTGTTTCTATACGACCAAATGAAAATAAAGCCTCCTGTTGGATTAAATCATACGCAGGTTAGATTTCATGTGCAGACAGGGCAGAATTATGTGAAATATCGCTTTCTCGCTCTATCGCTTTCTGCCTCTATCGCTTTCTGCCTCTATCGCTTTCTCCCTCTATCGCTTTCTCGCTCTATCGCTTTCTCGCTTTCCCGCCCTATCGCTCTATCGCTTTCTCGCCTTGGTACATCCCTTTGTATATCGCTTTCTCGCTCTATCGCTTTCTCGCTCTATCGCTTTCTCGCCTTGGTATATCGCTTTCTCGCTCTTTCGCTTAATCGCTTTCTCGCGTGATGGTATCACTTTCTCGTCTCGTGCTGTCGCTTTTTTTCATCTCGTGTTATCGCTTTCTCGTCTCGCGCTATCGCTTTCTCGTCTCGTGGTATCGCTTTCTCGTCTCGGGGTTGAAGAGCGCTTAGTGTTACCCAGCACCCACCACGAGGAGGTGACTCTTCACGGGTGCCAGGATCAGCAGTAAGGTTAGAAGCAGGATCAGCAGTAAGGGTAGTAACATGATCAGCAGTAAGGTAGTAGCAGGATCAGCAGTAAGAGTAGCAGGATCTGCAGTAAGAGTAGCAGGATAAGAGTAAGGGTAGTAGCAGGACCAGCAGTAGGGTTAGTAGCAGGATCAGCAGTAAGGGTAGTAGCAGGATCAGCAGTAGGGGTAGTAGCAGGATCAGCAGTAAAGGTAGTAGCAGGATCAGCAGTAAAGGTAGTAACAGGATCAGCAGTAAGGTAGTAGCAGGATCAGCTGTAAGGGTAGTAGCAGGATAAGCAGTAAAGGTAGTAGCAGGATCAGCACTAACGGTAGTAACAAGATCAGCAGTAAGGTAGTACCAGGATCAGCAGTAGGGGTAGTAGCAAGATCAACAGTTAGGATTGTAGCTGGATCTGCAGTAAGAGTAGCAGGATAAGAGTAAGGGTAGTAGCAGGACCAGCAGTAGGGTTAGTAGCAGGATCAGCAGTAAGGGTAGTAGCAGGATCAGCAGTAGGGGTAGTAGCAGGATCAGCAGTAAAGGTAGTAGCAGGATCAGCAGTAAAGGTAGTAGCAGGATCAGCAGTAGGGGTAGTAACAGGATCAGCAGTAAGGTAGTAGCAGGATCAGCAGTAAGGGTAGGAGCAGGATAAGCAGTAAAGGTAGTAGCAGGATCAGCACTAACGGTAGTAACAGGATCAGCAGTAAGGTAGTACCAGGATCAGCAGTAGGGGTAGTAGCAAGATCAACAGTTAGGATAGTAGCTGGATCAGCAGTAAAGGTAGTAGCAGGATCAGCAGTAAGGGTAGTAGCAGGATCAGCAGTAAGGGTAGTAGCAGGATCAGCAGTAGGGTAATAGCAGGATCAACAGTAAGGGTAGCAGGATCAGCAGTAAGGGTAGTAGCAGGATAAGCAGTAAAGACAGTAGCAGGATCAGCACTAAGGTTAGGAGCAGGATCAGCAGTAAGGGTAGTAACAGGATCAGCAGTAAGGTAGTAGCCGGATCAGCAGTGAGGGTAGTAACAGGATCAGCAGTAAGGTAGTAGCTGGATCAGCAGTAAAGGTAGTAGCAGGATCTGCACTAACTGTAGTAACAGGATCAGCAGTAAGGTAGTACCAGGATCAGCAGTAGGGGTAGTAGCAAGATCAACAGTTAGGATAGTAGCTGGATCAGCAGTAAAGGTAGTAGCAGGATCAGCAGTAAGGGTAGTAGCAGGATCAGCAGTAAGGGTGGTAGCAGGATCAGCAGTAAGGTAGTAGCAGGATCAACAGTAAGGTAGTAGCAGGATCAGCAGCAGGATCAGCAGTAAGGGTAGTAACAGGATAAGCAGTAAAGACAGGATTAGCAGGATCAGCAGAAGTAACTGTAGGAGCAGGATCAGCAGTAACGGTAGTAACAGGATCAGCAGTAAGGTAGTAGCTGGATCAGCAGTAAGGGTAGTAACAGGATCAGCAGTAAGGTAGTAGCTGGATCAGCAGTAAAGGTAGTAGCAGGATCTGCAGTAATAGTAGCAGGATCAGAAGTAAGGGTAGTAGCAGGATCAGCAGTAGGGCTAGTAGCAAGATCAGCAGTAAGGGTAGAAGCAGGATCAGCAGGAAAGGTAGTAGCAGGATCAGCAGTAAGGTAATAGCAGGATCAACAGTAAGGGTAGCAGGATCGGAAGTAAGGGTAGTAGCAGGATCAGCAGTAAGGTAGTAGCAGGATCAGCAGTAAGGTAGTAGCAGGATCAGCAGTAAGGGTAGTAGCAGGATCAGCAGTAAGGTAGTAGCAGGATCAGCAGTAAGGCAGTAACAGGATCAGAAGTAACGGTAGTAGCAGGATCAGCAGTAACGGTAGTAACCGGATCACTAGTAGGGTAGTAGCAGGATCAACAGTAAGGTAGTAGCAGGATCAGGAGTAAGGTAGTAGCAGGATCAACAGTACGGTAGTAGCAGTATCAACAGTAACGTTAGAAGCAGGATCAGCAGTAAGGTAGTAACAGGATGAACAGTAAGGTAGTAGCAGGATCAGCAGTAAGGTAGTAGCAGGATCAGCAGTAAGGTAGTAGCAGGATCAGCAGTAAGGTAGTAGCAGGATCAGAAGTAACAGTAGTAGCATGATCAGCAGTAAGGTAGTAGCAGGATCAACAGTAACGGTAGTAACAGGATCAGCAGTAACGGTAGTAACAGGATGAACAGTAAGGTAGTAGCAGGATCAGCAGTAAGGTAGTAGCAGGATCAGCAGTAAGGTAGTAGCAGGATCAGAAGTAACGGTAGTAACAGGATCAACAGTAAGAGTAGCAGCAGGATCTTCAGGACTGGTGTTCGCTGGAATGTCTACAGCTCTTCACATATTGCTCAAATACCCCATGCATCAAAGGAGGAACGTTTTTTTTTTTTAATAGCTTACTATGTTGGAAATTCATAGGCGTTCTATTTTTGTGGACTCCCTCCTGTCTGCATCCTGGACTGAGACGTTTTGACAATGATCCCTTGAGCATTCCTCAGGACCTGATGTATACACAGGCGTCACCTCACAAGGACGTAATACAGTGTATACTCAGGATACGCATGCTGGTCTCTTGGGGTGAACACCTGCTACCGAACAAAGTGTATCAAGGGAGATAACTCCTTCGAGCATAATCGAAAAATTGAATTGTTCATAACACTTTAAGAGCATGTTTGTTGTTCTTTGAACTATTCAAAGAAAACGTTGGCGTAATTAAAAACCAATGTGTTCCGAAAAACAACCAGCGAAGGTAGTCCTTGAGAGGAACTTATATACACGTAATTAGGCAAGCAACGAGCGCACAGTGATGGATGTTATCAGTGGACTACACACTGGGAAGGTAGATGTCTTGTTCTCTGTTATTTACTGGCTTCCTTCTTTGGATTTCGGTGCTTGTTTGAAGTTTCCTCTTTTCCAGTGATTGGTGTTGGTATGTAGAATGGCAGGAATTGTTGGTCAGTATTCTTGGCGAGGTGCTCCGAGAGGGCAGATTTTATATCGGATGTTCCAACAGAGGTCTTGTGCTCCTTCATCTGGAGGCTATGGGGCGGGACGTCTACCCAATGTATTTGTCTCAACAGTTGCATGATATTTCATATACCCATCCCCCGGGCTAGGGAGTGGGCTGGGTTGGATCGTATCCGTTGGCATGTTTTTCAGTGTTCAGTCTATGTCATGTCTATGTTGACTGTTTTGCTAAGCAGTCTGCTCACCTGGTCACAGGGACCATGGTATGGGATGCTGACGAAGATGGGTGATGGGGCTGGTTTGGGCATGGGGACGGGATCCTTTTGCTGGGTAACGTAAGAAGCTTTTCGTATGGTTTTCCCCACTAGATGAGGCTGGGGGTGACAATGATGGCTTGTTTGATCTAAATATCGTGGTTTGACATTTAGCGAATATACTGGTTTTTGTGAGTGGGTTACAACCTACAACACCATGAATTCAGGTTCACCGGACAACCACGACCAATCAGCCTTCCTCGGTGTACATGACCACAACAACCATAACATTTGTTTATCTACAAGAGACACGAAGGCACAGTTGTCTTTTGGAGCTATGTTATCCAGACATTCACATTCCATATTGATTACAGTTACGTTTTAATTATTTCCCCCCTTCCCTCAACTCACACGCACGCACGCACGCACGCACACACCACGGCACCCTCAATCGCGCTCACTCACTCACAATCAGACATGACAGTCAGGGAATTAATCTGTCCTTCTTTTTCACATTACTTTGTCCCCACCGAACCCGATAAAGAATATGTCGTGCCATCTGAAGAGGACGTAAAACACCCGACGCTCACATTCTGAACAGAGGCAGCAGTTATCCCCCTTTCTATATTAAACCGTGTCAGGGGGTTTAGGGTATTCATGAAATCTAAATAACCTGATCCTGATGTGTTGTGCAGCATCGAAAAGGTCTTGAACAATGATGAAAGTATGCTGCATGAATGTGAATGCTAACCAGGGAAGCCAATCTAGTCAGTCTAAATTAAGTTATACATGAATACATATACATCTAATAAAAGTCAGAGATTAGATGAAAAAAGACTGACTGACTGACTGACTGACTGACTGACTGACTGAGTTTGGTTTTAGGCCGCTTTTAGCAATATTCCAGCAACATCACGGCGGGGGACACCAGAAATGGGCTTCACACATTGTACCCATGTGGGGATTCGAACCCGGGTCTTCGGCGTGACGAGCCAACGCTTAAACCACTAGGCTACCCCACCACCCCATAATAACAGAGAAATCTATAACATTCAAGACGCAGATACACGAGTTATAAAAACAACAACAAAACAGCCACCCATAACATTCATATATGTGCACTGAATGGACTAATTTGTGACCCACTGTCATACTAGAATCCATTGTACCTTAAAGAAGTCACACATTTTGGTTTGTTTGCAGGTGAAAAGGAAGTAGGTGTGTCCATAAGATCTGCACTAATTCAAAAAGAGCAATAGTATCGTAACCAGGGAATTGGAACATTTGTTCTGAAGAGGTTGGCTATGGCGGTATAATTTGTTTAGTATTATATCCAGGGAACTGCAATGATCGGAAATCTATTCAGGCAACTTTGGGCGTCAGTTGGGCGTTGTGACTAGGTGCGTTTCAATCAGGTCGACTGTGTATTATTCACATGAAAAAAAGTGAACGCATACAGTCTTTTCCCACGTCTGAAGATAGAGAGGCGATATGTTTGGAAGTGAATTTTTCGCAGGAGAAAAACTCTTTTGATGCATGCATATAACAAGAGTATTAAATGATACTATATATAAATCTCAGATAATTTCATCGTGCGTTGATTTTCAATTGATAATTATTTTAGATAGCGATATGTTATCGTATACATAACATCGGAGCAAACGTATTCCCAGTTTTGACTATCCTAAGACAAACAAAACTAAGACTTACAAGAGAGTTCTGACAGGTATATGAATGGCAAGCAGCTGAGAATCAGTGATGACATCAAGTGAAATGACATTGTTCTTAGTCTCTGTCCAAAGAATATGTATGCATGGTTTTATGTTTAAAAATATATTTTGATGTAACATTTGTAAAATTAAATAAACATAATAATATTCTCACAATACACAACTGCTGATAGGCATAATATCTGAAAAAGCAAAACAATTGATTTGAGCCACATATTTAAAATACTGTAAATATAATTGCCTCACCACAGATGGCTTTGTCCACACTGTTGCAGGATTGAGTAGGGATTAACAGAAAAAAACAAAACAAAATTAACAACAATTCCTTCCAGTTTAAATTTGATACAATAGAACCATCAGAACAATCTCATAATCTTGATTTCCTTCCACTATCTTAAAAGTACATTATCAGAATTGTGTCACCAAATAAAGCTACTGTTTGGTATTTTGTACAGATTGCAGGGATGTTTACACTAAGGCCACGTGGCATGTTACATTTAATGTATTAAACACCCGGAGTCGTTAATGGTTATCATTGGTCCATTCATATCATGTTAAAATCTATTTCGCCCTTTACGACATTTTGAATCTTACTGAAGACAAATAATCCTGTTGTTTATATATCCGAAATACACGTTTCTCGAGAAAGAAAGTATAATGACAAATTCGTCCTCCTTACAGTCATAAATTTATAAGACATCTAAAATCAGTTGTGTTAGACCCCTTGAGCCGCTTTGCATGTTCAAAGGAGGTAAGCATGTCGCGAGATAAAGGATATTACCTTGGATATTTGTTGTCATGTTGGTTCAGGAATGTATAACAACATTTATACAAAGTAATCCTTAAGGTTGATATGTCGGCACTCTAGTACGCACATTAATTGCCCATCTCACATGAATAAAACTAATTGATTCATTTCAAGAAAACCATAAGACACATACAGGTAATGCGAGCCATTCCGCAGTGTTCCTATTGTGTCTATTGTCTCTGCTGACTGGATCTACGTACTGAATGCTTCACAATTAAAATATCACTAAAGTCTTTATTAATCCCGTGGACGAGAATACCTTCTTAAGGAATTTTAGCTTCAAGACAGCATGAGATGAATGTGTGCATGGGCAGGCAGTTATGTTTCTGATAAATTCCCAATACCAAGTTCACAACGACCGCCATACATTATGTTGACAATGGTAATCTGATCGTCGGTATATAAGAACATATGTTTACGAAAAGACCTGGCTCACGAACAAGGTCAATAATACGATTTGGGGAGTGATCAGAGACCGATGAAGGAGTGTATTTGTTCAAACGCCGAGTTCACTTACATTACAGTGTGAAGGAGTACTCCCCTTGCTGACTGGCGTGTATAATCCTGACAGACCGATGATCATAATCTGTCTGAATCCCATAATCTAGGATCGAACTAATCAGCGTAACCCTTAGTATAGATAGATTACGTAACTACACAGCACATGCCAAGATGCGGTTCTTTATACCCAATATTATATGCTGATTCCAAGATTCAGCAACCCAAAATGGTCATCTCGAAAAAGCTACGTGAAACAACTCATTACAAAGACAAATATTAGTTCCATGTTTTTAATTTCAATAAAATATAATGACCATATTATAAAAGGTTCCTGATATTCCAAATTCATGAGAGAAAACTATAACTGATTACCGAACTATAGTGTTGAATGTCTGATCTCCGAGCAGGAACGTTACCTGCACGATGCGGAATTGATAAGGAAAGTTGCGATGATATCTGTACTCATATATATACTTCTCACACCACACAGCGGATAACTGGTTCTCCTATTTTTCCGAAAGTATCTCCCTGGAACCACGGATGTTTACTTGAACCTTCGATCACATATCCTTCATCAATATGTTTAGTAATACTCTTATCAGCATACTTTGTGCGCATGTACTCACCAAACCAAAATATTGAAGAAAACAAAACAAACTAGATAGAGTAGATGTTTAACAGTAGATATATACTACCCATCAAAAGTTTAGACTCACTTACAGCACTCACTATATGTTATGTATACACTAAACGCCAAAAGAAACGTTAACCTCCTTCCTTAATGACGGAGGTACCTATCTTCAGCTGGCGTTGTGACGCGTGGACGTCCACTTAATTCTTGGTCTGTGTACGGTGGCCCAGCTTGTTTGAAACCCTGAATAAGTCTTATGACCGTGATACGGTGGCATCCGTGGGCGTTGGCAACATCAGTGTATGTCGACCCCATCTGCACCATCCCAATGGCTCTTTCTCTCCCATCAGCTGTTAATCGTGGCATATTTCTCGGACTTGTGTATCATATCATGTCTTCTAGGCTCTCTGTATACCCTATAGAATCATTCTACATGTGAAATGGATGTAAATACTGTTTGAATATTGCTGTGTTTTGGCGATTGATATTGCTATGTGTAAAATGGAAATGGAAAAATGTTATTTTGCAAGCAAAAATGTTAACAAAGATAACTGTCGATGTTCCTAAAAATATTTTTCACAATATCAAAGACACGTTTTACTTGTTTTCACTGATGCAAAAGACTGAAGTCATAGCAATGATTATTTTACAATTTTACACACTCTACAACAGCTGTTTCTTGTTTTAATAGTTGAAAAATGGTGACTTTAAATGGTTTATCATTGTCCCAAAGCAGAATTTTATTTCAACCTTTCTTTTGGACATCAAAATCGCTATTATTGGTTTATTTCGGCATGGACGAATATGGGACAATTTAACTCTTCTGAAAAGATGCATTTCATCCAAATATGAATGCATTTGAGAATTTTTTTTCATGATTTGCATAAAGCTGTGTTGTTAAGCTTTCTTGTAAACTGAAAGCTCCTAAAATATCTTTGATAGTTTTTCAGTAATTCATAAAGGTAGGAGGTAACGTTTCTTTTGGCGTCTAGAGTATATATATATATATTATATAAGATGAATTTCTCCACTAACTTAGGGGAACCAATATATATATATATATATATATATATATATATATATATGTATATATATATATATATATGTGGTTACATAAGATGAATTTCTCCACTAACTTAGGGGAACCAACTGTAAACCTTATGCAGATGAATTGCACGAGGATCATACATCAAATTGCTGAAAATCATGTGCAAATATCGTGCATGTGCATGCGTTTGGTGTAAAGTTTTGTTAACAATTCGCCAATTTTCGCTGGGTTTCATCATTTATTGAACTCATGACAATAATCTTTATCAACGTTAGAAATTTGTTTTACAATACATCAGTTCATGTGTAAACAGTACCTTGAAACAGTATGGAATATTTGGCAAAATCTAGTTCAGAACAGTTGACTGAAGTAAGTGGCTACATTTACACAGCTTAGTCTAAACTTTTGATTGGTAATATAGTTACAAACATCAAAATAATACCATCTAATGTAAAGAATGGAAAAAGGTAAGGGCATGATACATCATTTATTGTCTTCAAAGATTGGCCAATATGAACACGCCGTCTTTGTAGTGGTTACAATTCTCTAGAAACAATTCATCCTGATTACCCGTTTTCCAATGTCACATTGTATTTACAAGAGCATATTTAAACTTGATTTATGTCCTGATTAAAAAATCACCTGGATGCACGTGTTGTGGGTATATTCCCTCATGTTGTACCAAGGGTTTGTACCAGTATCTACAGATCCTCTTTGAACATTGCGTCTCTCGAGTTATCACTACACATTGAACCTGTAACACACGTGTCTGTTTAAATAAACTGTTCAATAACAAATATAGTAGAGTTGATGTTGAGGGGCAAGAGATAGCAGATTGGTGACAGAGGTTGTCGCAGGCGGAACGGTAGGTGCAGGGTCGTCTACCTCCCTCGACAAGTCCCTTAACCACCGTCTCCTCTCTCACACTCTTTGTAGACTTTTTTTTAGCGCCATCGTCACGTTTCCCGGTTAACAGTTTAACACTATCCTCAAATCAGTTCATTTGTATGCTATAAGCTATAGTCTGTTTGCAGTGAAAACGTACCGATGAATTTCACTTTAAACAAAAAAGTAAATCAAATAAAGTGAAATTAAGATTGCGAATCCTCATAACTTTACCTTGCCAATTGAACATTAAATTCTCAGAATTGTATTCAACTTAGGATAAAAGTTGTTTAACAAACGATCATAGTTTCAAATCGCTATTATTGGTTTGTATTACAAGGGGGTATGCACATTAAATGATACCCCGAGAACAAGAAGGGTTGGTTTCTACGGTAGTCTAAGTTAACGCTCATCACGCACCGCACGTGCATTTGTTTCACTGTTCCAACTACTGCACGTACCCCCTTGTAATACAAACCAATAATAACGATTTGAAACTTTGATCGTTTGTTAAACAACTTTTATCCTGAGTTGAATAAAATTCTCAGATTTAAATGTTTGACTTACTTTTTTGTTTAAAGTGAAATTCACCGGTACGTTTTCACTTCACGCTTTTCGTGTGAAATTATTCTGAAAGACAATGATTAACGTAAGGTTTGTAAAACTGATTTTTTCGTTACTTCTTAATTTTTTACCTCAAAACAACTGTCAAATATATGCTAATACGTATAAGGAATTGAATCTAAATATGTTAAAGACATGTAAGTGTGCATTGCGGCGCAGGTGTCAAGGGATTCTGTTTGCGATTATAGGATGTAGGGGTGTTTAGAATCAGAAATCACTGAACAAACAGTATCATTAAAGCACACAAAAATGAGCAAACGTTTCCCTCAAGCCGAGAGGTGTCGATATCAGCTTCCTGAGTACATCGCCGCCATCTTACTGTCTTCTCAGGGTGTCCCAGTGTACCACTGCCAGTGTTGTGTCACATCCTTTCTTTACACAACAACAATATTCATAATCCGAGATATGCAAATATTCAATTTGTCAAACGACATCATGAAACCAATACTGCAGCACTGAGGGCTTCATCCCTGACCGATGACATCACTGGGGAATGTGGGGGACCTTATTGTAGACATTCCTAAATAGGTGATGCATTATGTTTTTCATAATGTATAGCGAAAGGACTAACAATAACGTCCAATAAAGTTTAATATGTTGATTATAATTCGAAAACCGACATAAGTATTAAACGTGAAATGTAACTGGTCATAAGATCATGTCATTAACGGTGACGTGTTTCCAATGTCTCCTTGCATAATTCAGTCTGATCGAGGTTGTTAGTTAAACATCAGTGCCTCGTGTGCCCGTTCATGTGATTGCCTTTTTCGATACACGTATGGAATTCGACATAAATGGCACCTACTGAAAAATGGACGATATAGATATCTTTCAACAATCAGACGCTCTTGAATGTATCAGAAAAAGGTTGATCATACAATGGCCTAAATTGATCAAACATGAAAATGCATGAAACCTTGATCTGTTTGAGTGGACACCATTGGCCATGGTTCCTGTTTCCTCATCTAAGTAGGTATAAAGGTTACCTTGAAGGAACCGTTTCAGCAATGGAGAAAGTAACCCTGGGGTCTTCGGATGTCAAATATATCCAGGAGTTTATACTTTTATCGACACAAGAGGTAGATTTGCATTATCAAAAAATATCTTCGAATCTTTTCAGTTCGTAATCGTAACACGCATAAAACACGCAAGACTACGTCTTGTGACGTCACAATGGCTTGAAAAGTGTCAATCCAGTTTCATTGCCGCTGTATCCCCTTGAATCTATCACTTGTTGTCACAAAAGCGATACCTCTAGTGGATGCAAGATTTAGATAATTCGAAGTGGGGTTTTGTTTTGGCAACATGTGTATAATACATGTATCTTTGTTTGCTGCTCTAATGTTTTCATCATCACCTCTTTCGTGTCGACGTTTTCGTGCATTTTGAGTGAGTGAGTAAGTTAAAATTTATAGTAACTCTGGCAATATTTAAGCCATATCGTGACTAAAAAGGGTCATATTTAAATGATTTATGATGTTATATCTAAAACTCTGTCTACGAGAGACAGTAAACAACTACAATATCACAGTTAAAGATTGAAAACTAGCATGGGACCTAAAAGTGCATACTATATAGGACACTACAACATAAAAATGGGCTATAGACAGCCAGCAACTGAAGGTAGATCACTATAATAGGGACGATGGGGACTTACAGTGCCTTTGCTACCTGCATTGGCCCAAGCTGGATTTACACCATCCCTTCAGCCGCTGGCGATGGTAGGCAAATTTAGCCATAATTTAACAAATATTCTACGATTAAAAGTCATGATTGAGCTAAATTGACTTTGAAAGTTTTGGGACTTACGTACCTCGTGCATTATGCAAATTACCAGTAATATAAATATTATCATCACCCAAATGTTGAAGAAATAATAATGCAAGGTGATTCTTTCGCTGAAAAACTACCTGCTGCTCAGACATTCTCACAAAGTTGCAGGTGAGCACACGGCCTCTTGAAAATGTTCTATACACAATACACAACATTCTACACCTCTTCAGCCTTCTGATTGGTTTACAGAAAGGAATAGGGTTCATGGCCGCTATTATAAGACCTTGCTGCGGTATTAATACGTCTCACATATGTCATACTGCAGACAGGTGATAAGTCTAATGTCTTGTCTTTCAAACTCGCATTCAAAAACAAACGTTCCGGTAGCCGTTTAATTTACGTGGTAATAGCATGTCTAATAAAAACAGCCATAAAAGATTTGGAATAAAGCCCTGAGCAACTTGCTAAGCCATTGCGCAAATATAATCCCCTTTCTTTGGACTTTCTCCATTTCAACAGGAAGAACTTGCTGTCATGAGAGTGACACACCTGGGTGAAACAAAAACATGTCTTTATCATCACTCCCAACAACTCAATCAAATAATACGATGGCGAGGGTAAAACTAAATCTTTAATTAACCTCCATTTGAATGTTTAATTATCCCGTTCATGAAACGTACGACGGACATTATATGATCCGGGCAGACTAATTAGGGACAATATAAGAGCAGTATTTTTTGTTATTCAGAGCATCAGTGCTTTCTCTTAATTTCTGTATAATTCTGTTTGTTAGTCGCCCGACCTCGTCGAACTTATTAATCTGTTATGTATTATACAAAAAAAATATATCTGCGCAAAGACATGTGTGTATTGTCACCAGGTGAGGTGTGAGGTGAGGTGAGGTGAGGTGAGGTGAGGTGAGGTGAGGTGAGGTGAGGTGAGGTGAGGTGAGGTGAGGTGAGATGAGGTGAGTGTAACGGCACCTTCAAGATTATTTCTGTTTTATAGTGCTACATCACTGACCATACCTATGTTTCATAGAGCTAGATCACTGAGATACTATGTCTCAGTTTTATAGTGCAAGATCACTTAATACTATGGCCTGTGTTACAGAACTAGATCACTAAGATACCATGTGTCAGTTTTATATAGTGCTACATCACTGAGATACCATGCCTCAGTTTTATATAGTGCTACATCACTGAGATACTATGGCTCAGTTTTATAGTGCTACATCACTGACCATACCTACGCTCTATAGAGCTAGATCACTGAGATACTATGCCTCAGTTATATAGTGCAAGATCAGTTAATACTATGGCCTGTGTTATAGTACTAGATCACTGAGATACTATGTCTCAGTTTTATAGTGCAAGATCACTTAATACTATGGCCTGTGTTACAGAACTAGATCACTAAGATACCATGTGTCAGTTTTATATAGTGCTACATCACTGAGATACCATGCCTCAGTTTTATATAGTGCTACATCACTGAGATACCATGCCTCAGTTTTATATAGTGCTACATCACTGAGATACCATGCCTCAGTTGTATAGTGCTAGATCACTGAGATACTATGTCTCAGTTTTATAGTGCAAGATCACTTAATACTATGGCCTGTGGTACAGAACTAGATCACTAAGATACCATGCCTCAGTTTTATATAGTGCTACATCACTGAGATACCATGCCTCAGTTGTATAGTGCTAGATCACTGAGATACCATGCCTCAGTTGTATAGTGCTAGATCACTTAATACTATGGCCTGCGTTATAGCAGTACTAGATCACTAAGATACCATACCTCAGCTCTTTACAGAGCTAAATTACTAAGAATCCATGCCTCAGTTTTATAGTGCTGGATCACTGAGATACTATGGCTCAGTTTTATAGTGCTAGATCACTGAGATACCATACCCTCAGTTTTATAGTGCTACATCACTGAGATACCTGTGGCTCAGTTGTATAGTGCTAGATCACTGATATGGCTCAGTTTTATAGTGCTACATCACTGACCATACCTACGCTCTATAGAGCTAGATCACTGAGATACTATGCCTCAGTTATATAGTGCAAGATCAGTTAATACTATGGCCTGTGTTATAGTACTAGATCACTGAGATACTATGTCTCAGTTTTATAGTGCAAGATCACTTAATACTATGGCCTGTGTTACAGAACTAGATCACTAAGATACCATGTGTCAGTTTTATATAGTGCTACATCACTGAGATACCATGCCTCAGTTTTATATAGTGCTACATCACTGAGATACCATGCCTCAGTTTTATATAGTGCTACATCACTGAGATACCATGCCTCAGTTGTATAGTGCTAGATCACTGAGATACTATGTCTCAGTTTTATAGTGCAAGATCACTTAATACTATGGCCTGTGGTACAGAACTAGATCACTAAGATACCATGCCTCAGTTTTATATAGTGCTACATCACTGAGATACCATGCCTCAGTTGTATAGTGCTAGATCACTGAGATACCATGCCTCAGTTGTATAGTGCTAGATCACTTAATACTATGGCCTGCGTTATAGTACTAGATCACTAAGATACCATACCTCAGTTTTACAGAGCTAAATTACTAAGAATCCATGCCTCAGTTTTATAGTGCTGGATCACTGAGATACTATGGCTCAGTTTTTATAGTGCTAGATCACTGAGATACCATACCTCAGTTTTATAGTGCTACATCACTGAGATACTGTGGCTCAGTTGTATAGTGCTAGATCACTGAGATACTATGGCTCAGTTTTATAGTGCTACATCACTGACCATACCTACGCTCTATAGAGCTAGATCACTGAGATACTATGCCTCAGTTATATAGTGCAAGATCACTTAATACAATGACCTGTGTTATAGTACTAGATGATTGAGATACTATGTCTCAGTTTTTTAGTGCAAGATCACTTAATACTATGGCCTGTGTTATAGTACTAGATCACTAAGATACCATGCCTCAGTTTTATATAGTGCTACATCACTGAGATACCATGCCTCAGTTGTATAGTGCTGGTTCACTGAGATACTGTGGCTGAGTTCTGTAGAGCTGGATCACTGAGATACTATGTCTAAGTTTTATAGTGCAAGATCAATAATACTATGGCCTGCGTTATAGTACTAGATCACTGAGATACTATGGCTCAGTTTTATAGTGCTGGATCACTGAGATACTATGGCTCAGTTTTTTGGTTCTAGATCACTAAGATACCATACCTCAGTTTTTTGGTTCTAGATCACTAAGATACCATACCTCAGTGTTGTAGAGCTAGATCACTGAGATACTGTGGCTTAGTGTGATATAGTGCTGGATCACTGAGATACTATGGCTCAGTTTTATAAAGTGCTGGATCACTGATATACCTACCTCAGTTTTACAGTGCTACATCACTGAGATACCATACCTCAGATTTATTGTGTTAGATCACTTAGATACCACGCCTCAGTTTTATAAAGTGCTGGATCACTGAGATACCATACCTCAGTTTTATATAGTGCTGGATCACTAAGATACTATTTCTCAGATCTATAGTGCTAGATCACTGAGATACTATAGCTCAGGTCTAAAGTGCTAGATCACTGAGATAATATAGCTCAGTTTAATAGAGCTTGGACTATGAGATAATATGGCTCAGGTCTATAGTGCTAGATCACTGAGATAATATAGCTCAGTTCTATAGTGCTAGATCACTGAGATACTATATCTCAGTTTTATAGAGCTAGATCACTGAGATACTATGGCTCAGGTCTATAGTGCTAGATCACTAAGATACTATATCTCAGTTTTATAGAGCTTGATCTATGAGATACTATGGCTCAGATCTATAGTGCTAGATCACTGAGATAATATAGCTCAGTTCTATAGTGCTAGATCACTGAGATACTATATCTCAGTTTTATAGAGCTAGATCACTGAGATACTATGGCTCAGATCTATAGTGCTAGATCACTGAGATAATATAGCTCAGTTCTATAGTGCTGGATCACTGAGATACTATGGCTCAGATCTATAGTGCTAGATCACTAAGATACTATGGCTCAGATCTATAGTGCTAGATCACTGAGATAATATAGCTCAGTTCTATAGTGCTGGATCACTGAGATACTATGGCTCAGATCTATAGTGCTAGATCACTGAGATAATATAGCTCAGATCTATAGTGCTAGATCACTGAGATACTATGGCTCAGATCTATAGTGCTAGATCACTGAGATAATATAGCTCAGTTCTATAGTGCTGGATCACTGAGATACTATAGATCAGTTCTATAGTGCTGGATCACTGAGATACTATGGCTCAGATCTATAGTGCTAGATCACTGGGATACTATAGCTCAGGTCTTAAGTGCTAGATCACTGAGATAATATAGCTCAGTTTTATAGAGCCTGATCTATGAGATAATATAGCTCAGGTCTATAGTGCTAGATCACTGAGATACTATAGCTCAGTTTTATAGAGCTTGATCTATGAGATAATATGGCTCAGGTCTATAGTGCTAGATCACTGAGATACTATGGCTCAGGTCTATAGTGCTAGATCACTGAGATACTATAGCTCAGTTTTATAGAGCTTGATCTATGAGATAATATGGCTCAGGTCTATAGTGCTAGATCACTGAGATAATATGGCTCAGGTCTATAGTGCTAGATCACTGAGATACTGTAGCTCAGGTCTGTAGTGTTACTGATCAATATCAAGCATAATTTATGTCTCAATTTTATTAATTCAAAAGAGTGCGAAACTAAGATTTGCCTAAAAAGTAAGTGTCTGTTTAAAAGGGCTGGCGCATACATAGAAAGGAAACATATTGTCAGAGTGATTCCAGCATTCCAACCTTCGTGGGAGATTGCAGGGATCTGAGGGATCATGTCTGCCCAGACTGAAACGATAGGGTCGCCCATACATGTATCATATACAAGTTCTCGCAATATCTTTATACAGTTCTGACATCCTCAATCTTTATTCAGAACTGAAGGCCACAGGCCCATAGTACAGGTATATACAAAGTTCAAAAGCAGAGTGGGTTTCTCTTCACTATCGCATGGTATATGAACAAAGCAATATTTTCAATCAATATACGATTAGAAGTTGACAACAGTTGGATGAATTTATGTTTTGACGGTTGTTTCGTAAAGTAACTGGGTATATATTTGCTTCTAATGTTTCTATAATAATCACAAATTAGCAGAACATGGTATTCATCCTCCAAGACATTCATTTTACAGTATCTGTACACAGTAGATTTCTTATGAAATTTTCCCTTATAACAACTTAAATCATAATAAACGGAACGAAACTGTGATAAGGCTAGTCTTACTTTCTTGATATTGATACAACGTACATATGGTTCCCACAAGAAGTCTTCTTTTAACAGGGAATAAGTAAATGTACAGGGACTATTTTGGAGTTTTGCATGCCACTCCTGTATAAAGCAATCTTTGCCTCTTCTTACAAGTAAATTTAAGAATTGGTTCTTATTTCCAACTCCCTGCCATATCCACGCATAACCTAGTCCAAATCTAAATAAAACTGTTTTTACATGTGTAGCCCAATTAAACCTATTACGCTCAGCGCTTGCGTTTAAATCTAGATTACATAACATTTTGTAAGCTTTTAATGGGTAGCGTGAAGAGGGCATGGAGAGGAGCTTTAGCCAGTAAGCAATACAGCGTTTTAGAGTGTACACATGAATAGGATATCTGACATATCGATATGAAAAAACACGGTTGGACCGAATATACAAAATTCTTTTGTGTGGGATTTTATTGATTATATGTAGTACTAAAGTGAAATATAAAAACAGAACCACTGCCCATTCTGACCAAACACTTGTGTAATAAATACATGATCATAAATCATTAAAAATGACGTTACTGTGAAAAAACTGCGAAAAGCCAAAAAGTATTATTATGGCTCTGGTGAATAAGAGCAGGCCAAACCGCTTTGACAACGAACCAACTAACATCTATTGATAAAAATGACAGTGAAATACCATACATTATTTCGGAGCCTCCGAAGTGCACGACATAAAGCAAAAATGTCATATTTTGTTTACATTTGAATTCTTCAAAACGATATTCATTTTACATTCTTCCTAAAATAGATTAAAATGTGACCTTTAACATAGGTGCACATGTATCTATTTCCACAAATACGTGGTGTTAACAAGCTTATGGAATTCTAAACCTTCTTCAATCGTTTTCTTTGTGTACTTCATGAAATTAAACAACACGCACCTGGTTGAGGCGGTTGTGTCAACATTCAAATTGTCCTATTTGTCATCATGAATCATATTTCAGCATCATAACTTGTCGTGCAAAATTTATACTTTTTTCGTAATTTGATACTGTTCAAAACTTTCCGAAACTGTTCTATATTTGTTAAGAACGCACATTGTTTGGATCACTATATTGACAAAGGTTTAAATACAATAACACGAAGCATGAACATCGCTTGACGCCACCTCAAATTATCTCTTACTGAGCTGCTACCTTTCGCGTGTGCTTGCCAAGATGATCTTCAGAGACTGCAGCTAGCTGGAAAATTTTGATATTAATGCTCAAGAGAAGTGTAATTTTTTAAGGACAAACAGAACATGTCTGTGAAATATTCAGGTATGATTCACATCGTGAAAAAGTAAGTTGACACTGACACATAATCTGCCTGGTGACGTCTCTTCCACACGTCGATAAGCTTACCAATACAAGCACAAAGGAATAGGTTTTTGAGTAACTGCATATTTTAGCACAATCATTATTTTTACAGTCTGGCAATACATTGTAAAAATCTCCATATTCATAACTGCAGGCTACAGAATATTGAGTAGCCAAATCAATAGATATGAACTGGATGTATTGGATGATTCACATTTAGTCCTTGATTGTCCTAAAGACATTAGAAACTATCCATAAATTACTATCCCTAAATTCAAGATACTTCGATTTAACATTAATGTCTTTAACACATTTTTTTTATTGGATACACTTATAATTTGATGTGATGTGTTCACGAGGCATAGTTTCAGAAACACATGCTGTTTATATGCCTGATCCACGTAGTTGGTCATCTTTGGGGTTATATCTTCAGCAAATCTCTCATGTGGCATTATGCTTTTCCACATGCATTATACAACTACTGTCAATCTTGAATACACACTATCTGGAATGAAAGCACGTCTTAGAGGGTCGGTTAGGAGTCGATTTTACGTGCATTTGATATATACCCTGAGCTTAAGAGATCCATGCTGCATGTGTTAAGCACACAATGTCTATCTTCCAGATGTCTTCGTATTTTGTACATACTTTAATCTGATCACGATTTGTTGATATAAATCTCTCGTTAAATCCCATAAAATCTCGAACAAGCGTATTGCAATAGCAAAGGAAATCCGTAAGCAAGCAACAACTTTAAGTAGAAGACTATGATGCTTCTGAGTTAAAGAAAGTGACGTATCCATACTTGTATGTTCAAGAAGGAAAGATTACAAATAGGTTTGTACCAGCTGCATTCTATGCATTGAATGATGATCAACCAGAAAGTTCACATTGTGTACGATTATAGAATATCTCTCTAATCTGTTATTATTTGAAAGTTTCAAAATATTTTTCCACCAATCATGACAGTGGATACAATGTTTAATGTAAAAAAACCCAAACGATGCAAGTAGAACTGTAATGCATCGAACCCTTGAAATGTAATCCTTAATATTCAATAACAATAATTAATAGCTGGGAATTAAATACTATTCTACTTTTTGATGTTCCATTTCGTAACAAGAGACAAAAGTATGGTGGACCATACAGTTTTGCCGTTTCGGTGTATCACCGTCTATCTATGCCACACGCAGTATGTAAGGTATTACGAAGGCATATATCTCGGTACGTCCAAATTCACAGGTATCTGCTTGTAGAGTGGATTGAGTGACATTTTAGTTTAAAGACTTCTTTAATCGAGCCCACATAAAGACAACTCGATACATAGTCCAACAGAAGCGCCACTTCAAATAGCTACACTAAACTGAAGAATCAGCTGCCAGACATCAAGGTACATACAGGGGAACACTTGTAGTTTACTAATGACCTCAGTCTGATAGCCATGCATATATAATGTGTTCGCAGGACAATCATCTTGCATATATACTCGTAAACGCCGTGAATGTCACGTTGTTAAAACAGAATGCATATTTCCCTATCCCTGTAATCCTTTCTTGTCAAGTTCAAGCAAAGAACAATGAAAAAACCCCAATGAATTAAACACTCTCCCCTCCTAACAGCGTAATAAGTACAGAGAAGGTCGTGGATTTGTTTTAGAGCACGTCTTTAAGGTTAAATCTAGCACAAGTAAACGGCGCTTGGATAGTCCAGACATCATTCATCGGATTATGTTCACTTTTTGTGTTTATGCCATCCATCATCAAAGCATTTCAACACTCCTAGAAAGGAGAAAAATACTGAATACAGACATAAAATGTAATAAAGTTAAACATTCTAAATGCTTCGCGAGTGTGCATTAGTTTTTATAAGTAAAAGTGGAACATGTACACATTCAACACACAGCTGGCTTTGTTGGTAAACTTTGTCATAACTGGTGTCTATTTTTGGACATCAGCTGACTTGAGACACGAGTGCAGACAATAAACGAGGCAAGATGCAGATGCAAGTAATTAAAAACCAGAACTCATCCTGCATCAGACATATGTTCATGACCTTTAGAAGTGAAACTTACTCAAATTCTCACCGAAGTGAAATGATAATTATTAACATTCGCGCACTGTGGTACCATTATCCTTCTAGTAGGTAAACAGTATTCACGCTTCCTAGGTCATGATGCATACCTTATATCAAGAGAGATATTGTACAGTATATGTGGTCATCAGTAAATGTATTGGTTGGTTGGTCGTTTAACGCCTCACTCAGTAATATCCCAGCTATATGGCGGCGGTCTGTAAGTATTCGAGTCTGGGCCTGTAAGTACTCGAGTCTGGGCAAGACAATCCAGTGATCAACAGCATGATCATCGGTCTACACAATTGGAATACGATGACATGTGTCAACCAAGTCCGCGAGCCTGACCACCCGATCACCCGACCGCTGACCACCCGTTTGTCGCCGCATTGGTTGCTGAAGACCATGTCTAACCCGGATCTTCACGAGTCGATAAATGTATTGACAGTGCTATGGTTGAACAACGTTATTTCAGTAAAAGGACATTTAAATGACGACAGCATCTACAAATGTGTCACCGTGCAATAACTTTGAAGAAATTGTTCCTTGTACTGTAGAACGAACGAGAATGATTGTATGACGTTTTATGCAACATTTCAACAATATCCCAGCGGAGAACCCTCAAATGGAACTCATTGTAGCCATATGGAGAATCGACACAGAACATTCGGAATTAAGGGTGATCCTTACCGCCTTTTTTTCGGCCAAGAAAGTTCTAATATCTCTCTTTATCTATGTGCCAACGTACCCTTGTATTGGATATTACTGACCTGGAGCAAACCGCAAATGCAACATTGTATGGCAAAGAAAGTACTTTACTTTAAATCTTCTTACTTTTATCGTCGTGACAATCGTCGGACTATTTCGGACCTGCAATTTACCAAGTATTATAGTAATCGGAAAACATCAATTTTCTCTGAGTATTTACATAGGAATTACAGTAAACGTGTAACTTAGATGTGTGATAATTAATGATGATAACCTGGCTACATCCATGTTTGAGTCGCCGCCCTTTTGTAACATATTGATAATGTGTTTAGTGATGCTCTGGTACGGCTCGTGTGATCTCATTTAGCACACAAATTAGGTTAACATAAGACATGCTCCCCGAAGCGATAGTAAGGGGTTGTTTTCACTGGTCTGTTTGCCATTCTCCTTTATTAAACCAAAGAAATGTTTGAGCAAGTGGACAGTAAATAGCTGCTAAGCTAAGATAATATATTTTTTGAGCTTGTATGAACATACCTGGTGGATCTAATTTGCGCGATATTTATTTACAAGAACTAGATAGTTCCTTTTCTTTTGATTCAAAGTTAATTATAACCGACTGCGTATGTTTGGCCTATTGTTTGCATATTCAAATAACGTATTCGTATAAATACTAAATAATGTAAAGAGTATCAATACATCGATGAATGTGTGTTTAGATCGCATTTAGAAACTCCTCTGTTAGTGTCGTACCACACATACACCGGCCTTACCGGGACATTTTCCCGACACTGGTACCGAGAGCGCTAACAAAACGGTCATGTGATAGTTGTTTTTATCACTCCTTTGGCTTTGACATCTTTGTGAAAAATTGCATCGTGACTGATTATTGGAAAAACTCAAATGATATCTTCTCGGTTCAGTTGCAGAAGTGCCATTACACATGACACCGGATCCGGGAAAGAATAACTGATAGTTGACTTTGTCACCCCGCAGCAGGAGCACATTGAGGCAACTCCGGATCTAGTTCTGAAAGAAAGGTCAAGGTCTTAACTTTTGCCAATGAAAACTTCCCACTTAATCGATGTAGGTAAGGCTGACGAATTGTTGGCGATTTTCTTACCTCACCATGGATGCTATATAGTGTGTTTGAAAGAGGGAGATACTGAGTGAGTGGTTGAGTGATTTAGCTATGGTATTATTCCAGTTATGTCACGAAGTAATGAGAGGGAAAGTTCCGAAGTGAGGCAGATCTCCGATGAGTATCACTCCAGTGAAACCCCCAACACGGGGATGGGGCTCACAAGCCTGAAAACATGATTCGGGAGAACCGGGATTCGAACCCAGAATCATTGTTTATAGCGTGCCAAGGGACGCATTTCGGCAAAGTGAATGGCGGCTCATGAAATGACTGGACCACACCTGCTCGCTGACACTATCGATGACCTCGCTGTTCCTTGACACTATCTGATCACCATTGGTTTAAAGTTAACACAAACAAATCGGAAATAGGCTTTGGTGTTGGCTTTAGTACCACAATGGTATTTTTGTGGTCGTCTGACTGTCGTGTATCGGGAGTTCCTTATCATTTTCTGAAAGTCGGACTATCCCCTTCATTATGCTCTGTAGCCAGCCGTCAGTCATCGACCAAAAGCAAAATTGTCTTCGTACATCAGTTTAGTCTTTATTCTTTTTGTGTTCCAGATCATTCAGTATCGCGGGTATATTATCCAGATATGCATTGTATTTATGTTCATGAGCTACTGATTATCATTATATGAAACATCAACTTCATCAATCTCCTGGTTTCCAGATGTGAATATTCTGACATTATATCATTACCACTATTATGACCGTGTAATGGACGACCACAAACAAGAACTGCATTGTGGAAATGCACATCCGTTTTTTCTGGGAATGGCGGATCCCATGACACCGGTTACACAAACTAAGGAGGGATATCTAAGAATGCACTTAATGTAAAAACTTAACGAAGCGGTAAGTGAATGTCGTGTTGTATCACAAATGGGTCGGGGCAGTGCATTACCGTCCCAAACATCCTCCTTCCAAATAATGCAAATCACGAAATTTTATTTCAACAGAAGTCATGTTTTTATTTCTATTTGCGTGAGCCTGTATCCTGCTTGTCAATAACATAGTTGAGACACGTGTCTCTTACTCTAGACCAGGAGACTGAGCCAACACAGCAACTACCCCACTTGACAAAAAGGCAGAACGTGGTCAAACGATGACAGTGATGAGCGCTAATCCCCGGCAGTGCCGGGCCAAATGTGTTTCCGCACAAGACACAAGTTCCTGCTGCAGCGCAGCATGCTTGACAGTCCCGCATCCATCTGGGGTTCCGTAATGCTTTGATGAAGGTGCGAGAATGGCAGCCTCCCTCTTCATGTTGAATTCAAGGGTATGGTGGACGCTTGTGCCATCGGGATTATGCTACAGTTTTAATAACAACCATCTGGTGAATCTTTATATAACGTTTTAAGGTTCTTTCATACGAAAGGTAGTAAAAAGGAAACAAACCCTTACGTAAAAAGATGTGTTTACATGGTGTTATTATTATTATGTTGCAAACGCGGTACATCAGCATATCATGTCACAATGCACAGTAACAGGTTAAACACCATCAAAGTTTAAACACATGTAATACAGCGAATACTTGTATATGTATCCTCCTCCATTATAGTTTAAACACAGCGTATAAACATAACACGTGCAAACTAGGCTCCACAATACCTGTATAAACTAGGGTGGGAATTCTGATGATCATGAGTTCAAGTATTCAAGTATTTCTCAGAGAAGACCCAAACAATGTGTTCCCGAGACAAACACAGAACATCCAGCGTGTCCAGCAAACAATTACTTTTTGTGTGAGTCCTGGAGACGAAATATTTCTCCCATTGTATTCTGGGACTAATTATTTAAACATTTTAAATCCCAGTCCCGCAGACAACCGTTCGGAGATACAGGTACACCAACATAATCTGCTTACTATGAGAGTCCTGAGGCAGCAGCATGAATACTCACATGTCCGGACAGCACTGGGCTGTTGCTCACTAATTAAGACTTAAGGCCTTAAGAACTCTAGCTAGTTTATATTCGTAGATCCTTGAGAGGGTAGTATAGACTGAAGGAAAATAAGTAAATAATGGCAATGTCTTTTGCGCTCGCCCAAAAATAACTAATTTTACACCCTTGATCCAGATAACACGGTTGCTCTATCAACACCGTGATATACTTCTTTACTGGAGGTACATGGAGAGAAGGTCAATAGTTCCTCACAGTGCGACAATGTTTTCCAGTCAAGAGTGGGTATCCTTTTGCACTGACATTTAATATCTGCATTACAAAAAGGTGTGATTCATATCTAAATAAAATCCTATGATGATTCCTGTATCAATACGTGTGAGAAGATACACACGTGGGAGCTATCCTTGTAGAAATGCTGACACGCCCTTGTTTTTGACACACGTTCCAGCAGACTGGATGTACGGCCACGACATTACGTGCTAGTGCAGTTGGAAGTGCAGGGCACCATTCTCTTGTAATCCTTAGGTGGTTAGATGTAAACACTGCCTTAGTACTTACACATGCCGCCTTTCAGCTCGCTCCCTGTCCCCCACTCGTGTGTCACCAGCCGCACTAAGCTGATATACCTAGAGATTAGTTCCTGATCCTCTCAGGTGCCTCGAGGGACATTACGTTACCTTACAAAGCAAGATGGCAATGGGTTGGGATTTTGCCTCGCTCTTGAGATTTGTCAGATACCGTTGCCTTGCTGGGCTGGGTAGTCTTGGGGGCTTTGGAGTGATGTGGGGGACGGGGAAGGAGACAGGGTGACGGAGGAGGGCCAAGGGGATAAAGGATGTTTTACTTGCACTCGATGCAGAAATAAGGAATGTGACTCTGCGGATGGTTTTTGGAAGAAAGAAGTTACTGGTGTTTTACTACGATTTAAACAACGGAGAGCTTTTCTTTTGACTTTTGAACTTCCGGCCTTAGGAACTAATTTTGTCATCTCTGAGTACGTTGCCACATTGCGGCGACAGTTAATCTTATAAATATTTCAGTACAAATATAAGGTGTGATAACGTGAGTGGGAAACATTTAGAACCCAATTCCTCGTGAAAATGGCAGGTTATGCCATAATCAGGTTATTATGAACCTTGAAGGCACTGGGCTGTGTTTACGAAAAAAACTTCACAACAATTGCAATAAACAATTGAATAATGTTAAATTTGACATTTATACGAACGGTAATGATTTATTATTGATCATAACCCGCTGTTATACCTATCTATGAACTGCTTTTAACGATGTGATTGGTTCCGAGTCACTCTAAATGAACATATAATGGTATACACTTTTGATATCGTCATTAACGGTAAGAGTGGTTTCGCCTGTAAACATGTCACAGATATCTCCATCTAACGATCAACACATCAGGAAATATGCATGGCTTTTTGTCAGGAAAGTGTTTTAATCTCACGTAACACTGGAAGGGACAAACGAACAATTGCAACTGAGATTTATCAAGTTTCTCAAACTTACAACGGAAACAATTAAAAAATCTTTACTGTTATCAAGGAAAACTAAAGTCATTCATGTTCCACTTCTTTTCACCTGTTTCAGGGTTAAATATGCCTACCCCCACCTATTACCTGACCTGTCCCTTCCCTTTAGGTATCACCTGACCGAGGAATCAAAGGAATAATTTTTATCCTGGCGAGTTGATAAAAACGACGTACTCTTATAGTGAGAGGATGTGGAGATCTTCCAAGACGGGATCACTTTACGTGACACCCGACATGGCGGGGTTAGGTGTGCCATGCTTGTAGTGGCGCTGTTACACTGTATAATTATACGTAAGTAACGTGCAGGTTGGTTGATCCCTAGGTAATCGTCTAGGGATTATCCAGCAACATGCATGTACGACCTCGTGGTTCACTAGTCTCTGTGTTGTCCAGATTCATGACATGCCGACTCGAGGCTATCTGTCTGGGAAGGTGGCGGCCCTGGGCCGGCAGGGTCGAGGATGGCGAGAGGGGGAGGGGGACGGAGGGGGGAGATCGTCACGGGAAGAGGAACAGCGAATAACACAGACGAACAGTGTAGTACGCGAAGGAAAAAACGTTCAAAAGGACATGCATAAAATACATGCACCGAGGTTCCCTTTGTCAAGTTTTCACGAACTGATCTAAAAACGATGATCTCTGAATTGGTTTGGTCTCGCCAGTAGGAACCATCTTCTTTTGAAATGCTACGTGAACCGAAAGCGGGAAACAGTTAGATGGGTCATTCAAGTGTAATATGAACCCAGACGTTCGTAGTAACACATTTAACAGGTGCAGTTACATATCTAAGAAGCACACCCTTCGAACATTGATATATGACATATATGTTCAAAGTGTGTTAATCATAGAGACAATTGTCCACATTTTCAAAGTATTTTATGCCATTCAAAATAGTCCATGTTAAGCACCGAAGGAAATATATTAATGTTTAATATAAAAAGTACAGATAACGTCATTGATAATGACGCTATTACGGTATGTCTAGAAGATTTCACATGCAGCAGTGAAATTAATTAATTTCAAGGTATTGAAAACAGACCTAGGTTTGCGTCTGTTTGGATGAGTAAGGCAAAAACATCCTCGTCAGCTAGCCAGCCGCAGGAATCGAATTACTAGCTTCAGGAACCTTGCATAGAATGACCAATGTGTGTACAGACGGTCAAGGGGAATACTGTCTTTTCTCGCAAATGAGACACAAACAAAGCTATGACGCCGATGGGGAAACAAACATACGTTTTTCTATGACAGACCGGGATCGAAGCATTTCGTCAGATGGTGTCCGAACTCGCAGACAAGGACAAAAACCGCCAAATGTCAACAGCAGAAAACCATCACGATGTCGTCGGAAGCACAGGGTAGGTTTCCGTGTAAGGGGACGTTTTACTTCCTTTGTTCGCAGGTAATGCGTCAGAAAGATTGGAATCTCTGTACAAGAAGTCGGAGGAGTGTGAGGGCAATTCCTCTCTCATTATCGAAAGTCCGGCATTCTTTGAAGAAGTAACGAGTAGTCCACATCGTGTACATAGGCGGGATTCCTGGCAATATTTCAAAGATATATCGTAAAACCAACTGTACTGGTAATGGGAAAGTAGCCAACTACAACGAGGAGACTTCTATTGATTTAACATCTGATGCTATTCCTGATATGGAACCATTTTACAGATATATATGATTAAAAAATGTGGCTATGGGTAACTTTTGTGATTTTTGGGTTCTTTAAAATTTGCCGCTTACCGAATGTGAAACGATTCAATGAGTGAGTGAGTTTAGTTTTCCGCTGCACTCAGCAATATTCAAGCTATATGGCGGCGGTCTGTAAATAACCGATCTGGACCAGACAATCCAGGGATCAACAGCATGAACATCGATCTACGCGATTGGGATACGATGACATGCGTCAACCCAGTCAGCCAGCCTGACCACCTGATCCCGTTAGTCGCCTCTTACGACAAGCATGGGTAACTGAAGATCAATTCTAATCCGAATCTTCACGGGTTGATTCAATGACTGAAGCAAATATATATTTAAGTTCGAAGAATAACGAACATATTAGAACCTTTGATACATAACGATAATGCGGTTTGATAAACAGTAATGACTACTAGTAAGGAATACAATCTTATAAATGCCGAAATCTTTATTGAAGCGTGCCAGGGGTCGTGGGTCTAACCACATTCATCCATTGGCCGGGAGTCTAAATACAGAGTGGCAGTGCAAAAGAATATCTAGGCTTGACTATCTTCAGAGCAGTGTGCGAAATAGCCACTGGCCCACTGGCCCGTGTCTAGTAAAAATCCAGTCGGGACAGTAAATCTCAACAGTCACTGGCCCGGCTGGCTAGTGAATTTTTTATGGGGTCATTTTGTAAATATATCACTCTCTCCGACGTGTTAAGTTATAGTACAATTTTAAATCATGCAAGATTATGGCCTGATAAAAATTTGCATATTACATATTTGCAGCTTAATGATGAAACCCGTGTCATGCCGACAATATCTTATTATCATCTATTTTTGTAATCTTTTGCTTAGTTTCTACATTCAAATTTCAGGCTAGTGAAATATTTTGTGGGCTAGCAACTTTCAGGCATAGCTCGCCCGACTGGCTAGCAAAAAACAGCTGTGAAAATTATCTGAATGGGTCATACGTGTCAGTGATGAAAAGGCTACGACATGTCCTGCCCTACCGGTAGCAGAAACCATTCACAACATTTGCCTCAACATTTTTTGCCTGATGTCGCACAGTAGTACTCTTGTCATGCTGCTGCAGCCTGTACACAAACCAGGCAATCACGTGATCGATGGCCCGGATAATCCACTTCACTAATTTGGAATTACGATTGCTGTGTAGAGGTACAGAGATTCCAATGCTTATAAGTAAAGCAAAAAACGTTGGGGAAATAGATTTTCTTGCAAAACACTGGTGGTGTCGAGGACAAAACATTTCACTTGTAGTTGGCTCGGCATACTTAAATATGCTCCTGAGCTTAAGATGAATCTCGATTACCTGTTCACCAGCAGAAACCTAGTTGACCCCTGTCAGGGGCCGTGAGTCTGACCACACTCTGTCTGGGGCCGTGAAGTCTGACCACGCTCTGTCTGGGGTCGAAAGCCTGACCACACTCTGTCTGGGGTCGGGAGTCTGGCCTCAGCCTGCTAGGGACCGGAAGTCTGACCATACTCTGTCTGGGGCCGGGAGTCTGACCACACTCTGTCTGGGGTCGGGAGTCTGACCTCAGCCTGCCAGGGACCGGAAGTCTGACCACACTCTGTCTGGGGTCGGGAGTCTGACATCAGTTTGCTAGGGACCGGAAGTCTGACCACACTCTGTCTGGGGCCGGGAGTCTGACCACACTCTGTCTGGGGTCGGGAGTCTGACCTCAGCCTGCCAGGGACCGGAAGTCTGACCACACTCTGTCTGGGGTCGGGAGTCTGACATCAGTTTGCTAGGGACCGGAAGTCTGACCACACTCTGTCTGGAGCCGGGAGTCTGACCACACTCTGTCTGGAGCCGGGAGTCTGACCACTCTCTGTCTGAGGTCGGGAGTCTGACCACACTCTGTCTGGGGTCGGGAGTCTGACCTCAGCCTGCCAGGGACCGGAAGTCTGACCGCTCTCTGTCTGAGGTCGGGAGTCTGACCTCAGCCTGCCAGGGACCGGAAGTCTGACCACACTCTGTCTGGGGTCGGGAGTCTGGCCTCAGCCTGCTAGGGACCGGAAGTCTGACCACACTCTGTCTGGGGTCGGGAGTCAGACTCACGTTACTGACCACTTCGTGATCAGGTTACCGTATATGTGGACGGCCCTGTTAATACATAACAATATATTAAACACCCCAAGGAATAACGTTCTTCGCGTTGTAACAACTAACTGTTTCTGAATGATTCGGAAACATCCAGATACAACTATCTATAGACCTGTGTACATATAGGAACCTATGCCTGGTCCTGCCATTGTTGGCACAATCAAATTCAGAATCAACAAAAACAGATACGGGGATGGATCGAGTTGGGGCTTCGGTGTTAGTTTAAATGTATTGTTGTTTGCTGAGTAGAGATGTCCACCGGCGTTGTATTCATATCTATCTTCATGTGGAAGGAAATGGCGACTTTTCATCCTTACATCTGAGTGCAATCTGGACGAGCGCTGATATCCGGAACACAACAGAATAGAACAGTACAGAACACCCAGGCTGTCAACTCTGTCCACGTCAGCAGCTCCTTCTGTTCCAATACGTGTTTAGGATTCCCAGAAGCCGCCTATATATAGCAATTCTACATGAAAGTTTAATGTCATTGTTTTTGTTTCATTTGTTGAAAGAAAGAAAGAAACATTTCGATGAATTATTATTATTACTTTTTTTTTTTTTTTATATTGTATCTGACTGTGAAGCATATTACATAAAAATAACTCATAACATTCGAATAAACGTTTCTGAAATTAAAACTGACTGCTTGTTCTTTGCATAATTTGAATGTCAATATATTTTTGGACAAATGTATTTTTGTCCTACTATCAGTTGACCCGTTAGGTGCTGAATAGAAAGCAACTATTCTGTTCTGTTACGTGTATGCACGATATTATTCATATGTGTAATTGAAACGTCGCTAAATTGATCATAGATGTGCGTGTAAAAGTCGATAGGTTATCGAATTCGTTTTGGGGGTAGTTGTTCTGTTTTTGACAATATCCTTATTATGATCACGACACAATAACAGTAGATCATCCCATCACCCCGACTTCAGGTTTTTGTAGGTTCCTGCTTGAGGTGCCTTGAGCGTCACCTGATCAGTGTCTTTTTAAGAGCAAACAAATATTTTTACCGGCTTTGTTTAATGATGAACACCTCATTGAATGATGACAATTGCCTACATTCGGTGGAAGGCCGACGCATTACTTGGGACGGATTCTATTAATTCCAGATAAAACACACCGTGCTGGGGAAACTATTGTGTGGCCTTCACATGTGACGTCTTCAACAGCCCTAACGTAAGACATTAACAATACAATGTTCAAGGGAACATATTTTTTGTCTGAAATATTTAACAATGGATTTACCAATTACTAACCTAACACAGAAAGTAACATACTTACCTGCAATTTACCTATCTGTTTATCTATCCATAAAAAAATCCATTTGAGGACAGCTCAAGCGTAAAAGCCAAACATGATTCAAAACACCACAAGGATTTATCTTTATCAAATGTTTATTTCATCTGTTTTTCTGTATTGCATTTTTCGTCTGTATTGCATTTTTCATCTGTGCTTTTCTATTGCATTTTTCATCTTTATTGCATTTGTCTTCTGTGCTTCTGTATTGCATTATTCATCTGTTTTGCATTTTTCTTCTGTGTTTCTTTACTGCATTTTTCATCTGTGTATCTGTATTCCATTTTTTTAATCTGTGTTTTTCTATTGCGTTTTTCTCCTGTGTTTCTCTTATGCATTTTCGGCTTACAGAAACGCAAGCATGAACACCCCATAACTCGCTCCCGTTATATAAACTGTACGTGTGTGGCATATCATTGTATATTTAATACATATTCTATGAAATGTAATCAGTGTGCATAGATTCAGAATCACTTATCAAATGCAAATGTTGTGGAATCATTGTAGGTAAGGACAATGCAATCAATCTGGTACTGAATCAAATTACAGGACCCATGCACAGCTTTAAACGACCACGATGTGATCACGTTTTGATAGAATCACAGATACTGGACATTAAACACCAGAGAATTAGTCTCGTCTATCGGACCAAACAGATTTCATGAACATATTATGACTATACATTACAGCCATGCAACAGATCAAAGATCAGTAGACACGTGTGTGATCAACCGTTGTTGGTGCCAAGTGAGTACAGGGTGGTGGTGTTTGGGGGAGGGGAGGGGGGGGAGGTAAAGACGGCGACACTGGAAACTGCGGACATATCAACGGATGCTAAATGTAGAGCACAAGCACAGCCGTTGTCGGAGATCACGTAATGGAGGGCAGATTATACATGAACTATTCGGAAACAACCCGCTACGCGCTTTAACACTTCCCTGTTGTAATCAATCCCGTATAAGGAAGTGCAGTGGGATGAAAAACGCTTGTGTAAATTGCACATTAGAGTCGTTATGCATATATTTAGATTAACCCGCCTGCCTCGCAAACAACAGTATCTCATTCTGATTACAAATATCCGCATACTTCACACTATGTATTGGGCAATATAATTAAAAAAGCACATTTTGTCAATGACCAGTTATTTGTGGGACTTTTGGCGTTACTGATCTAATTTAATCAGGAAGTAGGGGATCGATAATTGTGCCTGTCACCCAGAAACAGGGGACCAGGAATTATTTTGCAATCTTTATTCTTCATGTGCCTGTACTAACGGGGAATAAGTTCATGTTTCAGGCTGTGGGTTTGCTGCTGATTTTAATTATGTTGTTGTTCACATCGTCTCGGTTTCACCATAATAGATTTGTTTAACGGATTTCCGGACAATATAGCATGACGTTTTATTGACTGCATAGTTGTCTCCAACAGGAGATGGAGAGGTAGGGAAAACCATTTTGACAAAATAAATACTTCTTTTGTAACAACTAGTATATAAGCACTATGATACATTTTTATGTTCGAGATTATATTTACAAGAACAATACAGCTACCAAGTGTAATAGAAAAAAAATTATTGATAAAATTTGGTGCAGGTAACAGAAGATCAAACACATGATGTGACTGCCATTTTCTTCGTTTGTGTATCTCAGAATCTGGTTCTTTTCACATTGCTATATTTACTATCTTTCAAAATCACAAATTAAATTAAATGATATTCTAACAGATATATATTTTGTTCTTTTTTTATTACAAATATACAAATTTTAATACAAAAATGATAACCGATTTATCAAATACCTGTTATTCCTACAAAATTTGCTCCAGTTGTTTAGGTATTTAATGTTTTGATATATTCAATTTTATTGATGCCGTGTTTAATTATGTAAGTGCAACGCTGTGTTTTCAAGAGTTTTGTTTCATCTGTGTACAACATCACAGGTATCACAGGTACTAAACGATTGGAACCAAGCATACAAAACGCTCCAAATGGATTCCGATCATGATATCAAGTTATATCACAATACATTTTACTGGCGGAAAGAAATCATTTAAATTGATTAAGCAGGATTAAAGGCCTCTTAGACAGGTGAAAGAAAATATGGCATATGTTGGTTGTTTAGTATCAATCTAGATAAATAAAATTAAACGAATGGCTGGGTGTTGACTGGCTTCTGTTGTCCTGTTGATACAGATTAGCTTCTGCTTTGGGCTCTAGGGGCTTAGCATATTGAATGAAACTTCAAAATCTAACACCTGTTAGAGAATCACTTGGACGGAATTTTCGATTTTAAGTTACTTCACAAGATAGCAGTGAACTTGCACTTGACCTATTCAAGAACTCCTGTGAACGACTGGAGTTAAGAGGACAACATTCCTCGCCTGGGGAATTGCATCTGGTTCCCATTTGTGATGACCATGTTGGATACAGGGAGGTATTGGGGTTTCACACAGTTATGCTACACACCACATCCAGCACCCACGGGGACGCTGTAAAAATAACTATTGATACAAAATACCCCGAATAACCCCTTGTTGACTTGAATGCCTCATCAGAGTGAAGTATAAAATTTCACAGAACAGTCATAAAGTACGGCCAGACCAAGTAACTTGGACACAACGCTGCAGTTTATGTATATCAGATACAATAAATGATCTAAACGTCTTTAACAGCATACATCAGATACAATTTATGATCTAAACGTCTTTAGCAGCATACACGAGGTTAATATCACTGTGAAACATATGGCGTGTGGCAAGAGTGAAACCCAGATAATCCGAACGGTAACATTTTCAGGGAAATAATGAAGATTTAAATTTTTTAAAAGTGCAAATCTCTCCAAAGACGTATGTCCATTGTAGATATGTAAAATGTCTCTCAAGACGTATGCCAGTGCTAGGATGTCAAATCTGCCAAGTGAGTGAGTGAGGTATGATTTAGAGCTATCAATATATTTTAGCCAAATCATTACTTGAATGCATTATGCATTTATATGACATACAAACACCGTCATTGTAGATGATTACAACAACCAGTAATACATCGCAAGAAGCATGTCCACGGTATGTCAAATTTCTATATAAAGATATATGACCTTGGTATATATGTCATATCTCTGTTAAGATGTATGTCCTAGGTATATATGTCAAATCCCTGTCATGAATTATAGGCTTGGTGTATATGTGAAATCTCTGAAAAGTAATATGCCCATTGCATAGATATCGAATCTCTGTCAAGACGTATGCCCATGGTATATTGGTAGACGTTCAAAACAGTACCAACCCTGAAATCGATGTTCCCGCAATTGCCATATGTTCATGAAGTTGGTAAACTCACATACATAGTTTTCCATCCAAACGTATATGAAATTATGCAGTTGTCTGTAATACTCGGCTGATTCTAAATTTGTCAAAGAATTGAAATTGTGTACAATGAACAAATACACACTTTGGCTAAAGACTACCAACATGTATGGTACAACACTGAAACAAACTGTCACTGTACTATGTCATAACTACCACACTTTAATAGATGCTGACAATGCTGCGTTTTGCAGCTCAAGCAGAAATTCGGCTGTTCCTCAGAGTCAGAGTAATATGTGTTCAGGGTACTAGTTGTGCCGCTACATGAAGTTCAACACTAACACATTAAGGCTTAGAGTGATTGGCATCACAAAGCAAAACCGTATTGACCAGCACCCTATTCCAAAAAGCACTCAGAGAGCCATGATTGTCGTATGTTAATGTTAAATTATTGGGTTACGATCGTCCATGCGCTAAGACCCTTTGGAGGAGCGGACTCATCAGATCAATGAAATGAAATAACACAAGAATCAGCACATATTACACAAGACACAAGCAGTGACAAAGAACTCTCGAAAACCAACAACTTCGATGCACTGGTATCGATGAGAACAACTCACATGTTATCATTTGAAGAAGAATTTCACACTTTTTTTCAAAATATTATGAAATTGCAAACCACAGACCGCAACGTCGGACACATGTGAAATTTGGAGGCCATGCTCAAGAAATATTTCTGGACGAACATTTCGATCAGTCAACTCCTATTTATGGCTCCGAGTGGTTGCGTATGAACTTGCACTTGAACATTCTAACGAATTGTTACACCTATCCGATGGATCTTTGTGGCGTCTTTTTTACAGAAATACAATACGAGATAGTTGATACTGTAATGTGAGTCACATGGGTGAGGCATAGGGCCACACATCATCGTCAGCAAACAACATCAGCTATTCCGTAACCACTTGTAAAAATGGGCCTGGTGTCCATTTATAATGCCTGTTTATTTATAGAAAAAAAACAACACTTTGTACAAGAAATACTTTTGTATGGGCCAACATATTGTTTTGAATGAACCAACAATATTGTTTCATATCCATATGTATTTGTATTTGCAGGTACACAAAGATATAATGCCAAGGTGAATCACCTGTATGCGTCTTTTTATATAATATAAGGTAGTATAAAACACGTTCTGGTTTCTCTGTAAATTCTGTTTTGATTTATGCCAATAGTCACAGGCACAGTCGGTACCCTTGAAAATAGCATTTGTTTATGCATCCAGTACATACATTGCATGATATGTTTACCGTTTCAAAAGGTGTCGTAATCGTAGTAGCAGGTAGATGTGGGTAAACTGCCCCGTTATTCACCAGATTCTATGCATATTTACTGAGAAATCTAAGCTTGGATTGGTTATTTTTGCCAAGGAGCGTAACTTACGCTTCAGGTGTATCGTTAAAACGTTCATGTAATCAATTCGCTTCCTCCGATTTACTTCTATGAAGTAGAAATGAAGAAGATGTATAATAGAAACTATGTGGGATGGCTTACCAAAAGTCAACTTTCCTTTTATGGCGAGCAGTATTCCAGCGGTGCAAGCGTTTTGTGTCATCATCCCGCAATTTCTGCGGTAAATTCGAGCATACTTTCTCTTCGAAAAATTCGACTCTTGTTCAAATTAGTCCAGGTTACAACATTCCAGGCCTCAGTAAAGCTTTCGAAATATTTGTTTGTGGACATGGGGAGATCATTTCCACATATGAAGATTCATTGAAAAAAAAATGATGTCCATTGCATTTTCAAATTACAGGTGAGCAAGTCACTTGATATTGCATTTGTTTGTGGATGGCAGGACACACTCATCTGTATGTGAACACCTCGCATCATCACGATTTGATGATCATCCATTGATACGATAGGAATGGCACAATGGTTATGAAATATCATTGTTCTTCTTATTTGTTCTTGTTCGCAATTTTCCTTTTGGGTGTATTTGTACATTTAGGTAACTACAGGTGTACTGCAACGCGGCCCACCCATGCAAATCTGTTCAGATGGAAATACATATACCCGCGAGTACTTTTTCAAATTTGTTGTAGGCATACTTCGAAATAGTTACAAATAGAAGTTACACCTGTTTGTGCATTCTTACAGTACATGAGCTCACTTACGTCTTCGGCAAACTTTGTGAGTGGAGCGTGCTACTGGTAGAGCAGGAATATTTTAAGTGATCCATTCTTATTTTGCATTCTACGCCCAATATATGTGTGAAGCCCATTTCTGGTGTCCCCCGCCGTGATGTTGCGGAATATTGCTAAAAGCGGCGTAAAACCAAACTCAGTCAGTCAGTCAGTCTACGCCCGATATATGTTATGTAATATGTGTTATGTGCCCGATATGGTGTTATGTGATATGAATGACACACCTATGAAGGATTAAACATAGTGTAAGTACGGATTCGAGCGAAAATTTCTTGCTGTCTGTGATTTTAATCGAAGGTAGATACATGTATACTGCAAGGTTATTGAAATATACACATATATTTTATATTAAAACAAATTACATTTTGTACGATCTTATTGTTTCTTCAAAATGTTACCACTGCAGCCTGCACATTCTTTAAGAACGTAATACAAATGATATGTAAAGTGCACGTGGCCTAGGTATGCATTCGAACACATCGAAGGCCTTGACGTTTGAAAACACAATAGCATTGACACCACATTCATCAGAATCTCACAGTCTATAATTTTATGTCAATCACATAAGCCACAGTTTTTAAGTGACCATCGAGAAATGCTGCAAAAATTAAACCCAAGGAATCTGCTTTGATCTTGCCTCTCATTGATGCGGTTCACCACATTACGTAAGTGTTAGCGTTTTCCATTAGCAGTATTGTAACAGTGAGGGATGCTCCATGAATGACAGTGCTAATCCTTTATAGACAACTGCACCTGACCTTGACGAGCAAGCATCGCTGATAGAACGCATGGTGAAAAAGAGTAAAAGAATGCCATCATCTCAACACACAAAACCAAAACCAAACATCTGATTTTTCACCTGATATCCTTTCTTTGATGTGATGACTCCTAGACGTCCAACTTTTACATGTAAGGTGCCAGAGTGTGTTTACAACTACAATACCGTTTTGTTGGTCAGCGCTGAGCGGGCAATATCAACACTGCGTCACAAATGGTCATCGATGGGCATTTCGGACAGTGTTGGTTTTAACGTCAGACTTAGTTTTTACTCATTGTATTTAGAAGAGGTTCGAGCTTTCTAAGACAAAAACTAACATTGAACGCGAGATATGGAGGCCCGAGCGGCTCCTGACGTCAGCAGGGACACAAGATAGCGTATTCTCAAGGTCAGCTCACACTCGGGCATTCAGGCAGGGGGGACAAGGGAATCCATCTGGGTCACGGCCAAACAAAAACGTCCCCCGAGGAAAAAAATATTTTCATGATTGGTAATCCTGCGGAGTATCTGGCATTGCTTTGTATGACTGAATTCTCTGACACGCGTTCAAAATACTGCGTCATGGGACCTGTGTATTGACCACTCTTCTAACTGAAATGACACTCTGGTAGCTTTGGCTTTCGAGATTCGGATCTGCATAACACCAACTTGAAATGTGCTCTTTTATGGTTGTCTCCCATTACTTACACATGCCATTAGTTACACAGTTTGAAATTGCCAATTTTTACACAGTCAGATTAGAACAATACCCACGTCCTTAATAGACTCTTCCGACTGATGAGCTGAATATTTTGATCAATCTTAGTCCAGTGCTTATAGTGTTTTGTCTTATTTGTCATACACAAGTATTGGTCATTCCATTCTAAATTCTCACGGTAAGAGGAAGAAGATTAGATGTGCAGTCATCTGTAAAGTTGTTTGTATAAGGGTGTGCAACAAATGGCACGTGTAACTAATGGGAGGATACCTCTTTTATAGATACAAAAACAGTACATTGATGAATCTGTAGAATTAACTACCAATGACTGAATGGATATAAAACCAGGAAACTTACAAACAATGATTATATCATCATTATACTTGATACATTAGATGGTTTTAAATCACATAACACTCATGTAGTTAATAAATATATGAAACATGTATTTGATTAAAACTGTATCATCAGCATTTTGTCATGACAAATCCGATGACCCTGTAAGTAGTTCCATGGAAAATGTTATCCGCGGATGTTCATATGAAACAGAAACGTTCATACACGGAATAGTAGGTCCACAACCACTTTCAAGGTTTGGATCACTTTCTAAAAATGTATTGTAATCTTCATTCAGGTCATTGGGCACAACAACATCATTTTGTTATTACAAAGTTTCTAGGAGAAAACTACAGCAGAGTTACAATTGCATACATGAAACATACAACATTAAAATACCCGTTGAAGAGCGTATTCCATATTGGTCTATACATTGCAGTGTTATTGCTCTGTTCAGCAACGTGCTCTTCGACTTTAAGTATATCCCTCAAGAGTGAGTGAGTGAGTTAAGATTTACAGTCACATCGGCAATATTTTAGCCATATCGCGACTAAAACAAGTTTAAAATCGCAATAAATGCATGTAAATTATAAAAAAGACTGTCAACAAAGGACAGTAAAACAACTAGATTTTGAATATGAAACTAGTGTGTAAAATATAAAATATTTTAACTACAGAAGACACTACAATATAAAAAACAGGCTATAGATTGCCAATAGCTGAAGGTAGATCACCATACTAGGGAGCATGGGATTTCCCTTAAAACATTAGAAAGGATTCTAAAGAAATTCGATTCTTCTTAACCACCAAAATGCTAATACATACAGTTTCAGGATTACAAAGATACAGGTATTGCTATCAACCATTTTTATCAGGTAAAAAAACTTCTTTCTGAATATGTGTTAATATGTAAATGTTAATAATATGTGAATTAGTCTGAACCGGAAGGCTAGTAACGTAATGTCTGTACCACAGTTTCTATATTGGACTTAAACATTTTTTCCCCTGACGGATTTACATTGAGTATAGTTTGCCATTTTTGACATACATCTATCAATTAAATCTATCCTAAACTATTTTTAGGTGGAGAAAGGAAACGTCACAAAAAGGGTTACATATCGATATTTTCCACTGCTAGTTCAGGGTAATTTTCAATATCTGCCCTTATTGTTTCGGGATATTAATCGGCATCTGTTGATAATCTAACACGTTCTTTGGAAGTGATACAATCTTTTAGGGATAAGAAATATCTTTAATATAGCATGTAATTTCTAATGAAGTTTCTATCATAAAATGCGGATATGAAAACTGGTGGTTAAATCAGATAGGTTCGTTCAGTAGACTTGGCTATGTGAACATCTGTTGATGATGATCAGTTATCGAATAATACTACACCTACAAACACAGAGAACCTGATGTGGTTATGATACTGAAATGCAAATGATTATGTTGTGAAAAGTTTTGAATGCCATAGTGGATTGTTGTTCAGTATTTTACTGAGTACTATTTAACGTGAACTTTAGTCAGCTGTCCCATTTAAATCCCTCAGTTACACGTTCACATCGCACTAACCGGCTTGATTCAGACTGCATGGGGTCCCTTACATTGGGGAAATAGTATAGATTTAAAGAAAAGCTACTGGGAAATTAACAATCTAATTTAGACATGTTCCCATTGTGTGTCAATTAAAAGTATCAAATCAACTGCCGAATTAACCGTTGCTTTGTACACACATGAGATCCAAGTATAATTAGAAAGTAATAATTTGAATTTTATCGTAAGGAAACCAAACTATATAAAAGAAATGAAATACACCAAAACCAAACAAAATTATTAGTATTTAATCAGTAAATATGGAAATATGAACGTAATGTCATCCTGGAGTACATAGCATTGTATGTCCGTCCTTGGGGAATCCAATGGAGTGAAATATTAAACGTTGTTGACTCTTCGTGCTTTTGGCGTACACTGCGATTAAATTCAAATCAAAGGGTTAGATATCATGAACAAAAACAAATATTCAAGTTAAAATTCAAATAGGAATTTTACAAACGAATGCATTGCTGTTAGAAGTACGGTAATCCGTTGTTGTTTTCGCAGTTGATACAATTCAGGGAATACAAGTAATAAAATGTTATTGCAAAAACATTGCCCTCCTGTTTAAACAAATGCAGTCTATTTGAGCTTAAAATGCTTTTAAATATTATCAAATATAGAGTACCAGTGTTCAATACGGGCTTGCATAACATTCATTTGTTTTCAGGACAAGTTTGGCAAAAGGTATGACATGCATGTCTGAAGATGTCTATTTCAAACGTCCGTGAGGTTAATGGTTAAAAACACTTCAACATATCAATATACAGATTGCTGTAAGGATGTGAAGTTGAAATAAGAATGCATGTGATCGTGTTTTAATTGAATAATTCAATGCATTGGAGAGCAGTAAGGCCATGTGCCAAAGAGCATGTTGGCATGACCGTCAATATGTAAACAGATAACCTTGAAGAGACAACCACGTGGCTTGTCTGTTCGATAACAGTCGTCATAAGAATAAACACTTGTCGCATGCCTCTCGCTGAAATTGACGATTTTCTAGCATTCCTTTTGAAAAGCTGTAGAGGTTACTTTCATGTTATTTGCTTAAAGTCCGTCGACATTGGAATACCTTTGATCAAGGATTCTGGTTGAAATTGTCTATGCTTCAGTTTTTTGTATTAAAACATTTTAGCATAAGAAGCATTGGTTTACAAAAGAGGAAAAAGAACCTGTTGTAACGCATTAATAATGGCGTTTCATATGCATAACTATGCTTCATGTAATAAGCCACTTGTAATATACAGACAGACAGACATATACAATGCATACTGTCCCTGATACATCTAGTTCATACCCGTAGAATAGACACATTCGGTAATCTGAGAAATGAGAACACGAGCATCACAAAATGAACATAAACATCATCACAATGCTTCGTCTCTTCGAACTGACGTTTTCTTATCTTGGCAGTTTTTACTTATTTCCAGTTAAAAAAGTATCTTCAAGGCTTTTCTGAGGTAAGTTGTTACCTTGAACGAAATTCTGACTGTCTGTTGAGATACTCATTCTAACTTATGATTCATTCAGGGTCAACACAGCAATTCATCAAACGCACACATGTACTGTAATCAAGCTTAATGATGTTCATAAATGTAGATTTGAAATTTGAAATTTGATCTTACAACAATATCACTAAAGGAAGACATTTTGTAAAGAGACACAACAGTTGCCATAAACATAGGAATATCTACTAAAAGCAGTTATACGATTTATATCATATGATTAGCATATATACAAAGTAGAAGGTGGTTACCGTTTGATGTTATTTTGTCGGAACACAATGTCAATAAACAACCACGTATTCTTAGTTATTCTGAAAAAACCCTAGTTTGTACCAGATGTGAAAATCAGCGCCTAATTCAACGCGTATTAATTTTTCCCTGAGTACAGAAGTGGATTGAACAATCCCTTTCGACCTCATATAATCAATTTCATGATTTAATTAGAATTGCCATTTCCATGAATATACAAACATCTACTTAAAGCAGACTGTGTTGTTGTCTACTATGACCTTTCTTGTAAATTGATGTTTGTTTGAAAACAGTTTCGTACGCACGTATTTCTTTTAATTTAAAATGTGATGTTTTACAATATGAAAACCATTTTGAGTGTATATCATCTTGGGGGAAATACTGCCGATATCACTTAAAATTATCCTGTTTGTCATAATATGTCAAGTTTATGTACAAGACCTGTTCACCTTTTAACGACACAGTTGCGATGTCAGCTTTCCGCTATCCACTACATTACATGTTTATATGCATGTCCAATCATACATATTGTGTATGTCAAGATCTCATGCTCGACTCATTCCACCAAGATGTGTCACTCTGAATAACGATTGACCATAGTGAACCCATAACTACCTTTGTACGATGGTCAAACACATGTCATAGACAACACTTGAGTATAAACGCGTCCCCCTCCAAACAGTGTTCCAGTGCTTTCAACACCGATATATTTGTATAGGTCTTCTCAGATACCATAAACCTCCCTATGAAAGTAGAACGTGACTTAATGTGTGTATAATGTGTTGACAATGATAAACATCCTACAGTCTCTGGCGGTCAGACAGGGTCAGACAGGATGACCACTGTTGTCAAAACGTAGGTCAACAAGAGATGAACGATGTATTTGATCCGTCAGAATTTCCAATAAGCGCCGATGTCCAGGTGCTATACACTATGTAGGGTATGTAGGGTCATCGCGAATACTATGGTAACCATGCCATCCCCTCCGGTCATGATGCTGCAGGCATTATCCTGGCCATCGCATGTGTGATACGGGTATGAGCTCAATGACGTCACTCGTTGTCGTCACTGTATCCGTACCTCAAAACAACAAGGCACATAGTATACTGGTACACATTAAATTCTAAAAAACATGGACAATAAAGAATATATGATGTATTTGGCATCTTGCATCATTGTACATCTATATATATGATTTGCGGATACAATTAATGTGTAAAACGTGATAGTTGATGTGTAGCACTGATTTTAATATTTCTCTGATAAACATTATTATGTAATATGTAATAAATTATGTATTAACATGTATTGGGAACATGGCCACAATCGAGAACAACCTTCCCTACAGAAATATACTTCTAAGGTTACCTTTAGCTACGAAGTGTTCTTTATTAAATATTTCAAACTATAATTTTTGATCAACTGCAGTTCCAATGATATATTTTCAATTACAGAGTGTCGTTTCTGAATCCGTCGAGTTCTACATTAAAACACTCGTAAAAGCAAGATGATCGATGATAGCGTGTTGTTAAGGTTAAGCTGCGTATTATATCTATTTTCCTTCTGCTTACAAATACATGATCATAAAGGATTTTCAGTGAGCAAAGTCAGATCAACATGAAACAGTGCGAATGTATGTATTCCAAGACACCACAACAACTGGTGTAGAGACAATAGTTTCATAAATATATAATTTAGGAACAATATTCGATTTCAGGATTGTATCAGATAGGAGTATATGCCTATATTGGATTATATGTTCTTGATATGAGTGTATGATTACTTAAAAACATTACTATTCCAGTTCTTACCTATAGCGTACTTAAAAATAGTTGCACAGGAATAAATTACTTAAATTTCTGAAACAAGTATGTCCGGACCACATAATTTGAAATTACTGTCAATATGTCATGTCAGATAAATAATACAAGTTTGAAAAAAACCCCAGGTTATTCTTAATTAGGTAGTATGTGACAAAAAATAGAGATATAAAAAAATGCACGATGTAAGATTTGTACATTTAATCAAGCTCTTGTAAATTGCTTTTACTGAGGATATTTAAAAAAGAGACAAAATATGTGCAAGAAATCCTGTAAATATAAATAACTGCGTATTGTTGAAAACGCCACACCATAAGTGGCTTGTTTTTACAGCTAAGAGGAACAGAGGATGTAAAGAAAGGTAGCATTTACCTGGATGTTTGCAGGCACTAGAGTCAGGTAGGCAGCCATAATGAACACAGGCAAAACCTCCCTTGCTGGTGTTTGTCGCAAATTCCAGGAAGACAGTTTACTCAGATTTGCAACAACTCAATACGTTTTCATAGCAACCACAGGTTAAGCAGGACCTTGTATGCAGTCCTTTTGGAATTAAGGGGTTGTGACTTATTGAACAAATTAATTGTTCGTGGGTTCATTTGAGCTTTGATTCATTTAGAGTGGGGCTATGTGATTGAGCACGCTCAGTCAATGTGGAAGCAGTGTCGCTATTGCCTTTGTGTGGTCACAGTTTGACTCAATTCGCAAAGTTGTTGTTTCATCATGGAAATTAAACACAAATCTTGACTGCATTCAATGCATTGTTTGTATTTTCATATTCAGGTCTGCCTCAGTTCGGAGAAGTTGTGACTAATGAGTGAAGCTAAATCCTTCAGTGAAAAGTCTGAGTGAGTCAGCGGATTCACAAACAAGGAACAGACCACTGGATCTGGAAATGGACAGACTGGCATACCGGGGCCTCCATTCAAACTTAAAACCCCCAACTCAGATGTAGGTTGGAACGGTTTGAAAAAAATATATCTCAGAATATTGATTTATTTACCTTACCTGACAGAATTGGCGGTATATGCGAGACATTTTTGTACTGTCTCTTGAAACGTCAACTAACTGAAACAAATGCCACACCAGATGCCTTGATGGTTGTATTGAATAGCATAGAAGTCGAGACAGGATAGCCTAAGTCTTTCAAGTTATGCCAAAGTCAAGACACTAGAAATAGCCATGTTACGTTCGAGTGAGACTCTCGTCTCCATGAATGAATTGGACGGTAATGTATTTGCAGGAAGTTGTTGGTTAAGGTGAAGAATCATTGTTATATACTTTCCGTTGAATTTTTAAAAATTATATGTCTAGACGTTTACTGCCAAGTTTACAACACTGAAGGAACCTGGCTGCAGTCATTGAGATAAAGCTGTGTCTGGAGATACTACACACACCAAGAACGAGTAACATACATCGTGGAATAGTCTAAACGGTACATGCGAATTCCTACATGTCTCATTAGAAACTGTTGTCGCGATGGCCTCTCCTTGTCTTTGAACCTCCGAACATCTGTCCTGCCTTGGGAAAGGAACACCAACCACAACCACACGCTGTAAACAAAATCACAGGATAGCATATCAAGTGTGTATGTACATTGACACAAAATGAGTACAAAGCAATCTTCACAGTTTTAGTTTTCGATGTTACTTACTTCGTTGTTTTCATCGTTAGGTGGCCATACCATTGGTCTTGGTTACAGAACGCTGTTTCTCCTGTATTACTGTACTGGCTAGGCGAGGTACTGGCCACATGAGGTGAAGTGGACCCGTCGTCAAAGACTTGGCATTATAGTAATCCATCGCTCTAAAAAAGAGACACACACAACTGTGACGTGATTACCGAAGAGACCATGGTCCAGTCATGGTGGCAGAATCTTGCAGAGTGTCTTGGAACAATGTTTGTCATTCACATAATGTCATCCTTTAATGCAGCAGCACACACAGGTGCTCAAGCAAGTTTCCATTGCCCTCAGTTCATTAATGCAATTTTCTGCAACGCTTGAATGCCTGCAGGTATTGGAATATTTGAATCTGTATTGGTACCTGGCAGGTGTATTGGTGAGGCAGCATCCACATAGAAGGCTCATTTAGCGATTGTACAAGAATCGGTGGGTTATAGTATCCTTTGGCGTTATAGATGCACGTGTTAAGACATTCAATGTTTGACTGGTGTTATTATTAAGACACCTTCAATGCGATTGAATGGCTTCCAAGTGTTACAAATGATAAACATCACAATAACGCTTTCTTCATAATCAGTGATAGAGAAATCTTGTTAGTAATTGAGAGGCTCAGATGTGTCAGAGTTAGTATCACTTTTTCACATCATAAGAAACGGAAACAACATTATCTGAAAGGAATTTGTAAGTGGTACAAGTTCATCCCATGAGTGATGTAAAATCAAACGACGTACTCGCTCATGAGCAAAGTATTTTAAGTATGTTGATATCTGAATTGCTGTGAGTATTCGGCAAAGTCAATTACTTTCCTATGAGCCCCAAACAGTGGTCCTCATATAGCTGTCTAATGTAGCAGCTAAACATTTCCAGACTTAAGCAGGGATAATCACTCTTCAAGCAGTAAAACACAGCATGAGTGTCAAAAAGACGAACTGAACCATTAAGTTGTCTTATAATGCTTTGATACCACAGAGCCATCAAGCAATGAAGATATGAAAGCTATGTTTCACCGTCTTAATATAGAGCAAATGCTTGGGAGAGTGTAAATCCTTCCCTGTGTTGTCAAACAACTTATTAAAGCATTATCAGGTGTTAAGGGGGCAGAAATTTACTCAGCTTTGGTGTTTACTGAAAGACTAGAGGAGTTCTCTCGGCAATTCTTCGTTGTCATGGATTATCCACGTGGATTCACTGGAACCTGAAAGATTTTAATATGTTTAGAAAGCTCGATGTCAAAGCACAAAGGCTTCTTGGTCAAGCATCAGACATAACTGACCTCATCGGCATGTTTTTCAACGATGAACAATAAAAACTAGTCATTTAAGCAGGAATAACATTTACATGTGCTTTTTGGTTTCTTTGCAACAGGCGAAATGGAAAACCGCAGCCATAAAAACAACATGTAACAATTTCAAGTGATTAAAGGATCAAGGATGGAAATCTCGACAACACGTGATAGCGACCATAATCAAACAGTGTCGAGCAGGGAGACATGCATTTGTTCACAATGCATGTGTTAAAAATATTATTAACTATGTATCTATGTAATAAAATGATACTCTAAAAAAAGGATCTCATATAGTATTGCGTGGTATTGATGTTAATTCTTCCGTCAATGGTGCCCTGCAAACTTTGGCAAAATTCAATATACATAGGATAAGAATTATATCCCATCGAAATTTCGGAATGTGCATTATGAGAAAATATAACGCCTCTTAATACGTTTGTCTCAATTGAAGCCATGGCATTTCTATTCAATATGTGTACATAGTTCGATAAATAAAATAAATACATTTTTTGAGATTTTGCCTGTTACATCAAAAGAAATCTCAAGACACATTATACTGAAAATGTTGTCATATTAGGCTCCCTTACTAAGACATGGATACGGGGCAGTATATTTGTACAGGAACTTCTGATCCATAAGAGTATTTATATCAACACCTGATTTTGAACCTACTGTGTTAATTTTGCAAGCAAAGTGAAACCCCCCGCTACTTCAGCCTGTCTGTTTGCACACTTTCTCGCCTAGACCGGCTTGGGGGTGCATTCAAATCTAGTTTTTATCCCTGCTCAAACTGTTCGACAACGCTGAGGAAATGTTGCCTGCTTGTGATGAAATGCTTCAGTGCGTACATCACGAAGTTCAAAGATTGTCTCCGAAGTAAGCATTTGTCTGCCTACATTCTCCCTCCGACTTCTATAGAATCACAGAATAACTTACATTATTCGTTTTGGAGTTACGAATAAAATAGAATCGAGTGCGAAAATAATGATTAAGCTCATCCTCCAATCCGTTTGTATCTGCATGTAGGGTTATCAAAGACTGCATGTTAATTATAGTTACTTGTTGCCAACTGGATTAGTTTGGTAATCTTCACATCGATTTCTAGGTCACCACACATGGCAGAATGGTTCAGATGTATTATAGTTTTATGTTAATAACTGTAGTATAGTGGTAGACTTACTATATTATTGTAGTTTCATGTTAATAACTGTAGTATAATGATAGAATTATTATATTATCATAGTTTCATGTTAATAACTGTAGCATAATGATAGACGTATTATATTATCATAGTTTCATGTTCACAGACTTATTGTATTATCATAGTTTCATGTTAATAACTGTAGTATAGTGGTAGACTTATTGTATTATCATAGTTTCATGTTAATAACTGTAGTATAATGATAGAATTATTATATTATCATAGTGTCATATTAATAACTGTAGTATAATGATAGAATTATTATATTATCATAGTTTCATGGTAATAACTGTAGTTATTATATTATTATCATAGTTTCATGTTAATAACTGTAGTATCAGTTTCATGGTAATAACTGTAGTATAATGATAGAATTATTATATTATCATAGTTTCATGTTAATAACTGTAGTATAATAATAGACTTATTATATTATCATAGTTTCATGTTAATAACTGTAGTATAATGTAGAATTATTATATTATCATAGTTTCATGTTAATAGCTCTAGTATAATGATAGACGTATTATATTATCATAGTTTCATGTTGATAACTGTAGTATAGTGGTAGACTTCTCACCTCACATGGCAGGATGCAACAGATTGGACTCGTTGTAGACAAGGCAGATATCCCCACACATGGCAGAATGGTGTAGATGTATTGTAGTTTCATGTTAATAACTATAGTATAGTGGTAGAATTATTATATTACCATATTTTCATGTTAATAGACTTATTATATTATCAAAGTTTCATGTTGATAACTGTAGTATAGTGGTAGACTTCACACCTCACATGGCAGGATGCCACAGATTGGACTAGTTGTAGACAAGGCAGATATCACTACGTATATCCAACACATCTGTACCATGCATTGTTGCGACATCATTCAAACTTGTGTGCAAATAGATCAAAACATGGTCACTTCTATCAATGGAAATAGGCATTTCAAACAGATTAGCTTGACAAATAGGTTATTTTCTGACTGAGGTGCATTTACCACGATGAAATGAATCTCTGTGCCCGTTCTGTGTTTTTCGACTTCAATCTAATATCATACAGCTGTAACGCTCCCTCCTGTTCCATCTTTATAATGGCGTTTACGTATTAGAATTTTCATGATGACTTTCATAAACATATATCTGTTTGCATAATCAAATTAAGCCAGAACAATATAAGTAATTAAAACGCTGACACCGTGTGTTCAGGCAATAGGTGTCCATGACCCGCACCATATGTACCATAACATACAAGTGTAGCATGTATGATAGTGTTTGAAACTCTTGTTTGAATACGACATTCGGGATGGCACGTGTCTATTGCATATTAAATGTGCATTCAAAACATACCACGATGAAAATCCTCAGCTGAGAATTTAGAAATAAAAGAAGATGAAAAAGAAACATACTAATAAAAACAAGAACTTATGTTAATAGTTTTGATCCCCGTATCCCAATTTTACCCTTAATGGCTTCTGGTTAAACAAAATAAAGGATCTGAACAAAAGCCGTCCTGAACGATAAGGATTTACCTGCTTTGATAGAGCCTTGCAATCTTAATCTTCTTTATTAACATTTCCGTCCTCAAATACAATGTCACAATTCCACAAACCTGGCCATACAGCAAAACGCCATCATGATAAACAAATAACAACTATTTACCAGTGTTCATTCTAATAATTCTAATCGATTTAAAAAGACTCAAAGTTTGCTTTAAGAACTATTATTATTCCATTCAAAATAATCACACATAGTTGGAATTGTACATAGCACAAGAAACAGGCTCTGAAAATAGCGTGTGCTTATTTCAGGTAATACAGGCATGCCGATCTTTGATAATGTCAAGGGCAAGCATTTACATTGTGAATATCAGTCTATTCCAGCCAACACGTGGATGATATAGGTGGCCTCGTGAAGCGATGTACTACGCTATGAATGTAGATATGCAATAACTAATCGATTTTTTCACTTGTATAGGGTGTCATCACGGCTCATATTGTCCGAGCTTGGGTCACGTGTTGTCAGGGCCTCGTTACCAGTAAACATAGAAGGGACAGTAAATATGAGTAAAGGGATCAAACCTCAATGAAGTGTAATTTCCGCTTCAATTAAATGAAACTTCTATCACGTTGGTCTGCACTTAAAAATAATACGTTATTTCGATGTTGTTCTAGTGAATACATTTGAAAGTATATTGATGGACGTGGCTAATGTTTGTTTTGTTTTTTCTTCAGTATTCTTTCATTGCACTAGCTCGTAGGGTCTGGACGAAACCCCAGGATTAACTTGATACAAACCAAATACGTTTTTGTGTCTCCATAATGTGTTAAGCGGCAAAATTGTGAAAAAATGTACGAAAAGGAACATGTTAATAATAATTTCACTTCTATAAAGCAATGGTAATTCATAATCACTCAGATCTCTGACACGAAAGTATAAATGTAGGAGACGTCACCATTGTTAGCAAAACGATCCTCATTACCTGCAGTGTCAGGTATTTTATTTTCAAAGAATAAACACAGTCATCACAAACTCAATGCAACATATATCCCTGCCACATGACTTTTTTACATACAATTATGATATATATAGTATTGGCATGTGGATCAAGTGAATGTTTGGGCTATGTTCTGGCTATATACAAAACTTAAGGTTTCAAAGCAAAATATGCTTTGGAGACATTGTCTTCACCGACAATAATGTCAACAAGAAAGGACTTTCGTTTTTATTGTTTTTAATTTTTCGTTATTATTGTGGTTTGTAAGTAATTTTCCAGACACTCAACTGTCTGTGGACATTAGCGATTTAAATAAATAAAGCGACAGAAACCTTTCCACATTCAAGAAACAATATTGTGAGTTATACGTTATGAAAACATAAAATAGAAAGTAATAGGGCAAGTTAATACTACATAAAATATAGGAAAGGAAATGAACTTGAGAGGAGAGTGATGGTTCGTAATCTGTTACTTTGTAAAAAAATAGCAATTCAGCAAACTCATCATCAACATAAACATTGTGCTAAAACAAATCATTCGATATTTCATATTTGTGGTATACCGAGCCAAAACTAATACCTTCAACGAGGTTGATTGACTTTGTATCACGTTTAAAGACGATAAATAATTACAAGAAAGGTAAATAATTACAAGGAATGTAAATATAATCAGGACAGTTTCTTTGAATGTGTTTCCTCCGGTGTGTCTCTGCCTGAGTACGACTCCATTATGATCTCTTCAGATCAACAGGTACGCTGCTATCGAATCAGGTGACGTCACGGATCTAAACGCCACTAACAGGCCCACACTCACGCATGCGCAGATGTCGAAGTATCGGAGGATGTAAACAGAGGGAGCACATGGGCACCGGCAGGAGCATCATTGATTACACTGTTACAATATTAGCATATTTCACGTTGGTTGCAGAACCGACCGCGTGTGTGGGAAAGCTCCGCTGAGGGAGCATTAGAATCGAATGTCTCCGCTGTGTTAAAACTGTCTATTAACCTTCGTCTCTATCAGAGTTAGAAACATCATTGCAAAGAGAAGAGGCTCGCTCTGCCAAACATTACATAACAAGAAGGAGATAAGGGGCTAGTGTCATTGGCAACTTGGACTTAGTCGAAGAAGGAGGTGTAGGCAGGTGGTGGATCTTGGTGACTCTCACATCTATTGAACTTAGTGCTTCTTAGAGGAACATCTTCGTAGGAGACATTCACTTTCTGTACCTTCTGTATAGAAGCGTTACAGAGGGTGAAGAAGATGCTGTTACGGACTTTCCTCCTTTCTGTGATAATTCTTGGATTTGTGGTAAGTATTCCATGGGACTTACCTTAGTTTGGGATTCTCATTCGCAGCTTCAAACGGATTTCATTTTGCACTGGAGTTATAACACTGGTCCTTCGGAGTGGTTATATGTTCACATGCTTTCACATTGCTGTAAGTACAACCCGCACTCACTCACTCACACTGGCAGCCTGGACGAGTTAACGCATTGTATCGCAGATCTGAAAGCTTGGATTATGTACCTGCACTCACAATATTCGAGGGGCGGTCGGGTAGCCTAGTGGTAAAGGCGTTCGCTCGTCACGCTAATGACCTGGGTTCGATTCCCCACATGGGCACTGTGTCTGAAGCGACGTAAAGCCAAACTCACTCACTTACTCACAATATGTGAATATATTTCAGTTTCAAATATATTTCTTTCCGAACACTTATTCGCACGTTTAAAATGTTCTTTTGGTCATAAACGACACTGTCAAGACGTTTTTATTTGGGCGTCGTCGTCAATGGATCATACACACAAAATCTGAAAATATTCGTCATGACTATAAATCTAATTTTTATGCAACTCAGATTGTAATATATGCTCAAATCTTAATCAAGAGCAAATCTACAATAGTATTATAATTACTCCATCAACAGCCAGATACTAAGAATGATAATTCAAAGCATTCGAATATTAGAGTTCTAACCACTTGCTTCTTAATGCTTTTATATGTATACTGTGTAAGCTCAACACGTACGTCCAGATATAATTGATGTAATGTATTAAACACAGAAGCAATGTGATTGGAAACGGTTTCAGTTTTACTAGATTGCTCTGAGTTAAAATTTGGAAAATATGTATTTTCCATGTGTAGCCTTTCTTCACATTTGCGTCATTATTAGAGGATATTTCTTAACAAAAAATCTGTTAGCGTTAAATTTGAGACCTCTGTTGATACGAATGGTAATACCATACGGATAAGGTTATGCCACATAACATAAAGTCTGACCTCCGAATACCTGCACAATTAAAATATTACTTTCTATAATGATATTACTCTTCAACTTGAACCATAATAATGTTTGTTTTCCTTCATCTTAAACAATTTAGGATAATGTAACTATTCTTTTGGTGGCACCAGAACAAGGTATTCAGTTCACAGTGTTAAAAGGCATTTTTTTCTCTTATTGTACGACCTTTGAGTTGATCCAACACGGACGTGTCCAACTTTTGCTTCTCTGCCAACGCACACATGCACAACACCGCGACTAACTGCCAGATCGTCTAGTTGTATCAGATTTGACCTAACAAAGCTTGCAACTTTAACACTTACCAAACACTCGCTGCGACGCCGTTAAACTCTTTCTGGAGCCGCAGACAGATGACCTTCGGAAGTTGCATCACCGATGTTCGGTTCAACTGCTGCCATTAATCTGCTAAGCATACGTTGGTAGGGTGCACTGCTGTTAGACGTCCAAAGGCATGTGATATATATACTAATGTAAACTTACAGGTGTATATATCTTCCTTTGCTGTGGTCTGATTTCTATAATATATCCTGGTTTCTGTCATGTGACAACGTAGTCTAAGTCTCATTTTCGAACGTTTCAGCAGTTGGCAATGGTGTTAGGTAAATCAGACAGCATTTCCGTCCTCCTCAAAACAAAGCACGTGTTTAATTTCAAAGCGTGACATGTATTTTATACGTTATTTACCTGTTTCTGTCATTGTCAAGTGCAACTGACGAAGACCATCGTGTGGTCTTTGTTCCGATAATGAGCTGTTGACATAGCAATTAACGAAGGATTTATAACGGGCATGTGACCTAACATATGATTACATGTGTCAACTCTCAAGCCAAAAAACCTAAATCGGGGGATTATTGTGGGAGTTTCTCTTGAGCCAGGTGTAATGATCTATATATAGATGTAATGAGTGGCCAGATATAGTGCACGTTATTACGAATGGGTTTTCAAAATGATCGAGTAAGATTTTAAGTCACTAAAAGCAAAATTGTAGTATTATCACCTGGGGGAATGGGTTTCACATATTGTACTCATGTCAGCAATCAAACTCGTATCTTCAGCGTGATTAGCGAACGCTTTAACCAATGGACTACCTCATGACCGTCTATCGTCAGCGAATAATGTTGCACTATCTAATCAAAAGACAAATATCATCGAAGATCATTTACGTTTACATGAATATAAAAGGCGAAAAATGATAGGCATCAACTTCTCAAACATGTGAAAGAGGATGTTTCGGAGTTTATTCTTACTCCTTTATTGGATGGAGCTACATATAGTTCTATACGTGCTAGCTGTCATTCACTTGATGAAGGAATGCGATTGTACACCGAAACATCGTGTTCCACATATTACAGAAGTTGACATAGATTTCCCCTTCATGTGTATTACTTCTGAATGCCACTCGCATACCTCATGTAAATGTTGTGATTAAAACTAAAATGTAAACTCTCATTATAATGACATGTAGAACCAGCAGGGGTGATAACCAAACATTTGATTAATTAGCATGGAATCCAAGTCATAGAGAACTCTGTAACCGGTAAAAGCAAACTGAAAACAATGGGCAGCGTTGAACTCTACATCATGATGTAGTTGGTGTCAACAACGATGTCGCCATGCAGTGTTCAGGCGGATAACCACACTAAGTAGGTTTGCGCTTCGGGGGCAACTTCCTGTGTTAAAACTACACGTAACGTGTTACCAGCGTCTTGCTTCACATGTAATGGTGGGTTAATTATTGGTCGAGCAAAGATGTTGGGGTCCGTTTGCCATAAGCCACATGTAATGGCGGGTTAATTAATGGTCGGGCAAAGATGTTGGGGTCCGTTTGCCATAAGCCACATGTAATGGCGGGTTAATTAATGGTCGGGCAAAGATGTTGGCGTCCGTTTGCCATAAGCCACATGTAATGGCGGGTTAATTAATGGTCGGGCAAAGATGTTGGGGTCCGTTTGCCATAAGCCACATGTAATGGCGGGTTAATTAATGGTCGGGCAAAGATGTTGGCGTCCGTTTGTCATAAGCCACATGTAATGGCGGGTTAATTAATGGTCGGGCAAAGATGTTGGCGTCCGTTTGTCATAAGCCACCGATGGCGGTACGATTGGCTAATCCTTTACAGGTACCTATTTCGAAACATATTCTATAGGGCGTAAAGGTGAAAGTACATGATTAGAGCATTGAAAATCACTGATACCACCGGGTGTTAGCAGGATACCAGGTGATTCATGAAGGTACATCAGGATGACAGGTTATTTCATTACCTGTGACTACATACATGAAACATATTTGGTAGAATGTATTTTTATAACCCTGGTATGACTGAGTGAGATTTCGTTTTGAACACACCTCTAAAACTAGACTGCATAGATGCATATGTTTTCTCAACACTACGTTCAAAATGATGGATAGAAGTGACATAATGACTGAAAGGTAACTGAAAACAAGAAAAGCAAGATTTATGGATGTCAACTTCTTTCTTGTGAATAACACGACGTTTCGGAGTGTATGCTTGCTCCTTCACCAGGTGAATGAAGGAGCAAGCATACACTCCGAAACGTCGTGTTATTCACAAGAAAGAAGTTGACATCCATAAATCTTGCTTTTCTTATGCATTCCACTTCTATATGCCCTTCAAAGATTTAAAAGTAACTGGGAAGTTCAGTTTTCACTCCTGTAATCCGGCATCAGCTGACCATGGTTATATTATTAAAAAGCCCCAATGAAATCTGATACAAAAGTTTTAGCAATAATCTTTTTAAACGACTTAAATCTTGCCGTCAAATATTATCTATCTTCTGTACACTTCATTTTAAAACAAGTGAACGTAGGTCTAAACACTCTGTGTACCGTGCAAAATGATTGCATCCCTGAATACTGATGAGGCAGTAGATTATGATTAAATTCATGATGTTGTGGAAAAATCAAATAGAATGAAAATCGAATGTTAGAGCTTACATAATACATAATGCTGTGGAGGACAACAAGTGCATTAAGTTGAGACAGCGAAACATTTCAGGCTTTACCTGTTGACATTACACCTTTGGTATTTAGTCAGGAATGCTGAACGTGTAATCATGCTTCAGTTATCCAATCAAAGATCGGGATCACTGTTGGTTATGGCGCTTGTTAGAAACACTCACGCGGGGAGGGTTTCCTGCCCATAAAAATTCCACGAAGTTTCACTTTAAAGTTAGAAATGCAATTGAAAGTGCAGTGAATTAACATCCTTACAGTTGGACAACGGCCTTTTGTTCTGTGGGGAATTGGATTATCTTATTTGGGATTCTGTTTCCTGATCACACTGTAATGGTGATACACATGCTAGATGCACTCATTGAATTGAATTATGTATATATAAACGTTTTTCAATTATTCTCAAATAACACAAGCAGTGATGTGCCAGTCCTGTAAACTGATGGACAACAATATTCCATCATTTATTACACAAGACACACGATAGAAAATAAAAAAACACACCTGATAAAGTTGCTTATTATATCTTTGAAAACAAACGTTCATAAGGAAATCAATAATTTATGCTGGTTAATAACTATCTATTATTAATTATTTGTATATTGTTTTATATCATTCATGGATTAAATGATTTTTCATTTTACAATTCCAGAATATAGATCCATTATTATATCTTCGTAATGAAATGGGTGGATATTTTCGGATTGTGTGAACGCCTCTTATTAAGTCTTTGTCAGGATACTGACTAACCCTTCACCACAGCCCCTGTTTGTATTAAATAGACAATTTATGAAAAGGTGCGAAAAATGTATCAAGAGCCCATTGATGTCGGTGACAGAATATAAACAAAGCCCCAGTTTATTGACCAAGGAGATATCATGCAAGGGGGCGAAATATTAACGGCACAAAAAATTCACATGTCACAGCCGTTTGTATTACCATAGGGACATTGAATACACGCAACCGCATACTGATGAAACATCTGTCATAACAGATGAAAGATTCAAGGTGAGGAATATTAGAAGAGTCTAATTTTGGAACAAGTGTTTCTTCTCAACATGGTTCGAATATCAGGTTATGTCAACCACAATGTTTCTTGCTTTCAAGAACAAAAACTATAAACAACATTTAGTACTGACATTAATCGGCTTATAGCAAGCCTGTCACATGCAAATGAACATCCTTTCCTATACCTATATCCATTAAGTGTTTATTGGTCTAGTTTTACTTATTAAAATTAAAATTAAAATCCAGAAATGCAACTTGTACATCACATGAATTTTGCGATTTAAACCATATGCTATCAGATAATGTTTTATCAACTTCTAAGCGTTAATCCTTATGTTTAGAGTAAGGTAGCTAAGAAGCGATGCATGTTAGTATTTGCTGATATGACTGTCGAGTGTGCGCAACACCAGGTCGGATATATTGTCCGAGTGTCCAAGCACGGGAACGACATGGGGGAACCAGGTATGCCTTCTGATGTTTACAGACCAGAGGACAGTGTAGTGCGGAATCCGCGACAGGTGAACAATCGATTGATGTTTCATATGAACAGGTAACATCAGATACCAAACTGACCCAAGAAACTAGAGCGGATTTTAGACAGTGAGTCCTGCGGCTTGTCAACTAGAGCCTCTCAGTTATGTGTAACCAGCGTGATTGAGCCTCGTTAAGTGGCGGCCACTGTGTAGATACAGTCTTGGCACAAGGATTTGTGTAGCGTTGCTTGATTATTCGGACCGACTAGTCGTTTGTTGGCTGAAAGAAAGAGTAAAAGAACTTTCAACGATCAGACACCTATCACGTCTGGTGGTTAATTGAGTAGGAGGTACACACTGGTAGTTTTTAGATTTTATATAAAACCATATTAGTGTTCCATATTTGTAACTAAGCGTGATGCTTCAGGGGTTTTGCTGTCGGGTTCTGTTGACTTTTATGACAAAAAGTTAACTAAGTCAAACTAGAACCGTGTTTTGTCTATCTAAGGCAGTCATAATGTTAACATAATTTTTTTCAATATCGGCCTTATTTTGAGCATAATGTCTGTACACTGTGTTTGCTTAATACAGCAGTTCGTTTAGATTCTTAAATGACTTCAAACATATTGCATCCATGATACATAGAAATACTTAAAAACAAAATTACAAAGTTAAAAACAAAATTACAAAAAACAAAACAATGTATAATGTGATAAAGTACATAATACCTCAACATAGACGGTAGGCATGTTTCAAATATTTCTTTCGTCGATTCTGCTAAATGTCCCAAAGATAATTTTCTTTTAAACTTGTGTCAAGAAAGAGAAAAAAGAGACAAATCCCCATCACACTGGGGCGGTGGGGTAGCCTAGTGATTAAAGCGTTTGCTCGTCACGCCGAAGACCCGGGTTCGATTCTCCACATGGGTACAATGTGTGAAGCTCATTTCTGGTGTCCCCCGCCGTGATATTGCTGGAATATTGCTAAAAGCGGCGTAAAACCATACTCACTCACTCTCATCACACTGACAATGTCACCCAAGTAGCTACCTGCGGGTTCTTCAAGTGACTAACATTAGGGAGGTTACGCCCATAACTGACAGCACGAACCCATGGTTGAATCTTTGTTTGTCGTGTTAATTTAAGCCAGCCATGATAATATTTTGATGCGACTACAACAATTAACATTCGAAACAGGAATGCTAGGAGTTCTGATATGAAGTCGTGTTATTTATGGGCGTGTGATCAATCTTTTGTAGAAGCTGGAACATCTTGTCTTCTTTATAGTAACGCCCTGTTTAATACACCCATACTCGTGTATTTATAAGACATCCCTTTGTCATTATTATTTTTATCATCAATTTGAACATGCATTTTTGTTTCCTGAAACCACAAAACGTGATCATTTACATTTGGCAGAAAAAAGATAGGGGATGTCATGGATGTAAACGTCTGTAATATGAGAAACATGATGTTTCCGAAGTATCGTCTTACATTTTCATCAGGTGATGGTACCATTCAAAGAGTTTACATTGGGCAGGTCTTCATCAAAGTTCATATCATTGTTATATCTGTCGGTATGAGACGATTAGCATAACCATGCATCGAATTATTTATTGTTTAGTAGAAGTTTATGTGAGTTCTGTGTCTTTGCCTTTATTGCGTATCCTAAAGAATCAAATCAAACTTTAAGAACAAGTACCGACAATCTGTATATTTTTCCTAGTCGTCAGCGCGACTTGTGAAATGTGAAAATGTAAACATAAAAATATTTACAATTAAAGCTTTTCAAGAACTTGCATTTTCCCATTGGCTTAAGCCTGGAGTTATTTACGTAGTGGCCCTGGCACATGATTTAATTTTTTCATTAAATAAGTTCATATTGAATGAACAGGAAATTTGTTTATAACAGACGGCGAAGGTACCCAAAGTATTGTAGTTGTCAATTACTCGACACTATGTACTTAGCAGGACTAAGCTTCCTGCGGTGGAGGCGTGTATTGACATAAGCCGGTTGAAAACACCTGACACTTCTACACGTCCTCTCTATCCATGCTCATGAAATGTCATCTGAATCAACAACAACCATATCACGTGGCAGGTTGGAAACCATTTGGAAAGAAGCTGTATATCAAACGCGAGAATGTTGACACAGCAAATCGCAGCAAGTGCAACGCTTTGTATAGATCGATGTCTCAATCTCTCACGTTTTGATGAAACATTAAATATGATTTATACAGCTTGTAAAAATACGACAGGGGCCATTATGAACCTGAAAGTTTGACTTGTTTGTTTGAAAGACTTAGCAATAAATACTTTAGTCTGTACACTTATCCAGTTCCAACAAAAGAAATCCCTAATCTCATACACCTGAACCTCCAGGACATGTTGGCGGTCTTTGATGTGCTTGGAGGTTGAAACAGAGGCTGATGGTTTTGGAATCATCGGTGTTGCTCAACAACTGTTCAGCAGTGGTATTTGTGACTTTGACCAGATCGTCTGTCCTATAGTCACCTTACCACATAATAACGTAGTCGAATTTCCACCATCACATGGCCAGATAAAGACAAACTTTATGGATGAACTGAGATGAACTCAGGTGATGCAAAAAACCTAACCTGAATAAAGAAGTTGTTAGTCAATCAATAAAGTTAGTCCTTATCTGACGCTCCAACTTCTAAAAATGCCACTCAAAGAAGGAACATATGACCAACGATGAAATTATTTGGTCAATCCAACTCGGTAAAGAATGACCCATCACGAAAAGCTGTGGTCAGATTAACTTGCCAGGTATGACTCATCGCCATTAGTCGGACATTCCTCGCATGCTCTTGACCCACCACAAAACAATGATTTACTTCATACTATTGTGGTCCTTCTGCGTTAGCAGTGCTTTGTAGAACAACAAAGAATTCGCTTATTTGAAGATAGAGTGGAATGGTATAAAATATTTTAACTACGAAGTACTCTTAAACACAAAAGCAACAGAGAACACTCAATCCTGAAACTGTGGATGCATACCTAACGGTTCTCCATTCATTAATACTATTCTGTTCTCTTTCGTTGGTATATACTTATTTTTAAACGGATCAAGTAACTTTAATGTGCATATGCATCATATTAACATATCTAATATTGCGATCAATAATGTCTGTGTAAACATCCAGATTTCACATGTCATATAATCTGACGTATCCATAGATGAGATGAGATGTCCCGACCATGTAACGTCGTTTGTAACGTCCAGTAGATGTACAGGAACACCTACAGGAACACCTATAGGAGAACAGAATACTCGAGCACAATTAACGACATTGTCATTCAACGGCCATCACAGTACTCGAAGTTTTTGATGGACATATGTGCTGCATGGGTTCTTATGACTCTATTGCAGAGTTAGATGTTGTAGAGACTTGTCACTCTGAAAGAGAAATATCTGTTATACAACTGGCCCTAATTAACAGAAACGGACATACTGACAGTTCATGCAGGTGATTCATTCTGTCTCGGCGTTGAAGTTGTTAGGACTGCGAGCTCACGCTTTAGTTAAATAAAAGAAGATTTAATACTTTAAAAACTTTTGAGAAAACGCTGGCCCTATAAACTTAATGTGTGCATCAGGGATTAGATTTAATACTGGCACCAGACAACTGCTGCACACATCAACATCTCTGTGTGCTGTAGGAATTTCATGTCAAACTTCCACATATTGTGCTGGCCATATCAGTGTATTTATGACTAATACTCTTACTGTTAGTAAATATAAAATTGAAAAATAATGTCCTATCATATTTGGATGCTGTTGGATGTCATTCAATTTAACAAAGTCTAATAAATATTTGTCATGTAACATCTGTGTTTAGAATGAAGATTATTACTGGATCTCAAGAAACCGTCCCCCTCTTTGTCTGCTGTTTCATATTTGCTTCCAGAATAGTATACATTTTGTAAAACCAAAAATGTCTCAATAGGACTCATGTGGTCCTCTGGATCACTGTCTTTAAACATAGGTCCCCGCAAAATATTCCAGTCACCTTTCAATGTAAATAATCTCCTTTCTACACCATAACAACGTGAAGAAATCGATGATTTTTAACGCCAGGGCAAATTTGTTTTATCCTCCTTCGTTGTTTATTTAAAATTGATGACATCACATGTGTTTGAATATGACTTCGCATGTGTTATAGCAACACGAAACGTGCTGGACAAAGTTTATCTCCCTCAAACTCATCGAAATGGAAGAAAGCCCCACGGCGACCGGCTATTGAGCTATGATGCATACTGTCGTTTTTCGGAAGTTTTTCTTCAAGGCTTATCGATTACATTGCATCTTTGCCTTCAAAGTAAGACATGGGGATAGGGTAACAATTTGTGTATGTTCAGAATGTCACTTGTAAGTTGACATGGTACTTCAAACTCTTTCTTATCTTTTTTGACAGTTGAACAAATTTTAAGAGGTTAAGTATAGATAAATCCTTCAATACTTAGCTACCAACTGAGCTGTATAGTTCCCACGCTGACGACTTTATAGATAGTGAGTAACAACGACGCATCAACCGTAACAACGTTTGTTAATGTTAGACAGATTATAACCCAATCACTAAAATACAAAACTAGGACTGTTAGAGTTAATAGTAAACAGGATATACTCTTTAAACGGTTAATATACAAACAGACGGAAATACTGATGTTACGAATCTGAGCAAACTTTCGTATTCAACATCATAAGAATGAGCACCAATAACAGAACAATGATAAGTATCAATAATGCTTGCGTCTTCAGCTTCACGTTCATTTACATTTCTCCAACGTGATGATGTTGGACCCCAGTGGATCAACACCAAAACCCAGGAACAGAGTTTAAGACAACGTTTCATTGATGCAATCAATTTCTCATTCCCCTCATCTTTCAGTATCAAACACAACAGATTGGCATCAAATCCTCCATGTCGACTTCTGGTTAATTGTTTCTGAAAATGTTTTCTTCGATTGTTTCAGAAATTTCTGTTTGAATAGGAATGCATTCATTTAGTATGAAACATCAGATGGCGTTCATTTCAATATTCGCTTAAGATTGCAAGTTAACCGCGATTTAAGTGGTCCTGTGTGAATTCAGATATTGTGCTCTTAAAGGATGTCTTACTTGTTTTTCAAGTCTAGGCATTGGAACATATGAACATGGAACAGTTACTAGAAATACGAACAATTGAAATAGTAACAACAGAAATAGTTACCTTTTTTATTATGCTTTCGTTATGGAATTTATTTTTTGTGGCGTTATTAACCTTACCCTGATGAGTGAAAACAAATGATGAAGATGACGAAGAAATATTTTCAAAATGACCCCCCCCAAAAAAACAAAATCAACTGTCGTTCAGGTGTTTATAGGCAATCACAAGAAACTTCGTCATCAACATCAAGGCATCACATAAAACCATAAAAAGTAAAGGCCGATTTGCTTTTTAAATGAATCACCAATCCTTCTCATGAATTCTGTGGAATGTGTAATCGGGATAATAAACTTAGTGACGAAAATGTTTAGATTCTAAGATGCAACAATCGTTATTTGAGACAAATCACCTGGGAATTTTCCTGTGCATTCTACAATTTGCTCATCAGGCAGCAATTTCTCACACGCGAACAATCATAAAAAAGAGAAAGGGCACATCGTCAGTTGTTTAATCTATATATTACTCATGCATCAAGTGTACATTACCCGCCGAAAAAATAGAAACCCGACAACTCTTTTCCAAAGAATGTCAGCCGAATGGAATGTATTTGTTGATTAAGCTCATTGATTATATTCTGAAAACATGTGACTTCACATCTGTCCACAAATCACCGCTCATTTACCCTCTTAATTGATTTTTTACTGGTGCGAGTAAACATCTTGTGTGGCTGAGTCTTAATTTGTTTGCAATTTGCCATTAACCTGTGTCGTTAGACTTTTTTCTCCGGCAAAGGTGCTTCGACCGAGGGATTAGCGCATGCATGACAGGTGTATGACACACAGATTCCGTCAGCACCACTGCAAGCACTCTACAAATAAGCCAAACGTTTAGCATGGATAAATGAAATGCAAATGGTTTCCATACCCTTCACTTGGGTTGACTTAACTTGGAGCAAGAAGGCATGTAATTGAAGTGAACGCGGTTTCTATCGCACCTGATTACAATATGTTTTTGGCCCCTAATTCGTGCATGTTGACTGTTTATATACGTCAATGTCTGAAGGACAGTGACATACCTATACTCAACAGTTTCGTTCACTGGTTCGCCGTGGATAGCCCCAATGACAAGCTAAAAAAAGCTGGCAAGCCACAATATCACGACATTCATGTAAAGCTCTTGAGATGTCATGTCTTTAAAGAAAACCTTGTTAATCTTCACATTCAGAAAATGCCAATATCACAAACAGAATAATGTCGTCATCGAGTTATTAAAAACATTCACATCGGCTCGAAAAGAAAGTTCGGATTATGTACAAATATTCCCAACAAGAGACATACAAGTGAACGTACTTTAAGACAATTGAAACTATATATATTCCTCTACATTTTCGGCCAGCAGTTAACCAGCCCATGCCCACACTCTTCTCTGACACCATGTGTGATGCTTCATGCTTGGTGCTCCTGTATATGCAGGGGTGTATTACATTATTTTACTTTGTCACAATAGTTACTCTTCAGCATATGTCATTGTAAATAAGATGCTTTGATATTGTCGCAAATATTGTATCGCAAGTATCACATGAAACAAATGAAGTAATAACAATACCCAAGCTTTATGAACGTGCCTATAGACATGAAAAACATGACAACGAGACTAGGGCGATGTCACAGTATCCGTACCAGAGTGAAGCAGTGGATGAGTGAGTGCGTGAATGCGTGAGTGAGTGAGTGAGAGAGAGAGAGAGAGATCGAGCTGCAAAACCATTCCATAGTCACAACAAAAATATTTGAAACTGGCCAGAGCACTGGCATAACATAATTGGTAATCGGGTTGGAGAGCATCAAGAAACATTATCATAATCATCAGACATCTCTTCTTCCATTAACCATCTACTCAACTAACCATTGTAAGATTCCAACATAATATGTGTATATATTTATGAAACAGTATCAAGCAGTGATGGTACCAGATGTTCGCAAAATAGTGAGCGTATCCTTCCCCATCGGTATCACCCGTCACAGCCACATGCTAACCATATATGATGAATGATATATTGATATAATCCTTCCGTTTTCAGATACATCATACGGACGCCAGAGGAGTCCTTACAATCCGACTTTTGAATTTCGAGAACCACAAAGGCCGTACCTACGATGGGAGCTGTTGCGATCAAGCATCGGACGACAGCAGCACCTGCCCCGATCAGTGCGATTATGTCATGAGACTCATCATCTCAGGACTTGGAAGGTAAGGCTTGTTCTAACAACGACTTTGTTCTTCTTTGACATGAGCAAACGACACAGGGCTTCCATTCTTTATTTAATGCCATGTTTGCGGATATAAGTGGTCTGCTGGGATGAACATGCATGTGGCAAACCTTTACACTGTTTATCTCCATAGACAATGGTAAAAAATAGCCCTATTATGTGTATCTATACATACAAACACCAGGTACAATTTTAGCCAGGTTTTAGCGTTCTCTCGAGGGTTTTTGTTCCCCTGGCTGTAGTTGTTTACATTACTTAGCGGATATTCTTTTCTTAACATTATTCGAACCTTTTAGGAAAAACTAACTGCCATAATATACTGGTGGTGATTCTTTATCTGTCGTTATCACGATTATAATATGGATATGAAATCGCTCTTATACTTATGCTGTACATGTATGTCGTGTGCCAACGATACTAAAACGACTACTTATTTGTTGCTACAGGGCGAATGACCATGTATTTCTCTTCCATCGACCGCTGAAGTATGATGCCAATGACATTTCGTTCCAAGAAGAAGGAACCGACATGGTCCTCACTATTCTCTTCGATGAATGGCCAAATATGGTAAGATTTCTTGACACACATTGACCACTTATGTCAACGTTGGTATGTATGGACATTGGCACCTTGTAACGTTGTAGTGTAACATTAAAAAGTTGAAACATGTCCATATTTGTACAATTTTTATGAAGTAGCTCAAGGCTCACACGAGCGTTACCAGCAAAACCTTTCCAACTTCCATATCAAAGCTATTATTTGTCTCCATGAACCTGTGGCAGATCCAGTAAAATCTCTTCGTCTTTTATCGTGATGGAAGAACACGGTGTGCATGCCACGCATATGGTGCAACGCCTCCAGAGGCTCTTCGAGACACCTCTATGATTACAAAATAACAAAAACTTTATAATGCCAAGTGTTTGTTAGTGATTAGTGAGCCAATATTCACAGAGGATTATCGGCTACGCTGATTTGATAAAACAAGCAGTCATTATTCAGTGCACACGGAGCTATTTCCTCAGTCTTAAGCACGGCTTTCTCCGTTAGCTAGCAGATAGAGTGTACAAACTTGATGTTGGTTAGTGAGACATCCCCTGGGCAGGTGGTCTGGCTGCTGACCACTGTTATATTGATATATGACTCGTAGTGGGTTATGATGCACTCAGTGCCGTTTTGACACTATTTCGTGATGTGGAAAATATTTGATGGATGTCATATCGACATAATGGTAAACAATTTACTTGAGAATCTTGCCACATCCTCGACATCCTTTCACCAACGTGATGCTGTGTTACAGGGTCATGTCAAGATGAACGTGTTCTTCTACGACTACGACGACTATGACCACACGACACTGTTAGTGGATTGGTTCGAAAATGAATTGAAAAGAACTGTCGACAAAGGCCAATATCAGAAGTCTCAGGTTCAAGGCAACCGGCAGTCAGATAAAACATTGTAAGTAAACCTTCCACGATATAATGGTTTTACCGACTCCATGTTAAGTCATTTTGTTTCTTGATGTATATCGATATATGCCTATCTTCTGTGCAGTCCGTAAAATTCATTTAGTAAACTTTTTTAAATGCAGCAACCAACATATGCCATTTTACAATCTATATATTGCCTTTACAACAAAATACAAATAGAATCAATGCAAGGGATTAAGGGGACTTGAATTTCCGTCGAAACAGTGAGTGACTTTCGTTTAACGCCGCTTTTAGCAATATTCCAGCAGTATCACGGCTGGGGACATCAGAAATGGGCTTCACACATTGTATCCATGTGGGGAATCGAACCCGGGTCTTCAGCGTGACGAGCGAACACTTTAACTACTAGGCTATTCCACCGCCCCTCCGCCGAAACAGAATCAATTAGCGTAAATAGGAAAGTAGTTCGGAAAATTATTTGAATTGACCACTTACAATTAGTGATGAAAGCGTGTGTTCGCGAAAGGTGTGAGCATGTCCTGAACTTCAGTAGCACCAGCCAGTCACACCATTCGGATACATTAGACACTTCATGATGCCCATTAAACTACAACACAGCCATAACAGACAGTACAGTACCAAAGTGGGAATGGTTATCCTCTTAATTTGTTAATAAACGGTGCTTCCGGGCTCCAAACATTTTGGTAGCCCAAAATACGTTTCAAAGCTTTGAGGGGCATTTAGAAATGGAATGCATAAGAACAGCAAGATTTATGGATGTCAACTTCTTTATTGTGAATAACACTACGTTTCGGAGTGTATGAGTGCGCCTTCATCGAGTGTCAAGGATGCACATCCAAAATACGTTTGTAAACTGCTTCAAAGTATGTAGTTAGTACTGAAAACCATCGATCAGACAAAATATCCATGGGGATGAAGAACATGAAGAATGCATAACATTTCTTTCGGCGTACATTTCATAATTAAAGAAGGTGGTGGCACAGCGCGCAGGCCATAACTCAGACCAAGTTAAACAACGTTGATCTCGCAGAGTAGATGGATGAATGGTTGTGTCTGGAAGCATGAGAGTTTGAATGGCTGTTCGTCCTTTCACTATCTGAATCATAAGGAGGCAAATAAGTCCGTTTGCAATATGCTCCTGTTCTATCTAACAGTGCATGTTTCCTGTAGGATGAGAAGGTAATATGACGGATCAGGTTCTACCTCTACCCCCTGCCTTGGGCATTAAAACGATTACACAGTGATCCTGTGGTGAGGATTTTGATTGAGTATTGCTTTAGGGGTATTGATGGCATCGTTGTCACAAGAACAAACATATAAAAGCAGAGAAGATCTCGATGTTCTGGCGAGACAGATTCCACCAATCTATGTGATCAAAATTGTATGAACGAATGAATAAAAAATGGCAATGATAAATGGTGAGGATATGTGAGAGCAAAAAAGTAAACATTTCTTCTTCCTTTAGCGCAATTGCAAAACCAACAAATATCTTCAGCTCAGAGATAAAGTGTGCAGGTGTTTGAGAAACACTGGTATGCCCGCCGGATAGATAGAAGTTTACTGTTGTTTTTTAAAAGGATATAGGACCAGAACACTTCCCGGCTTAAAGAACACGATACACTATGCAATGCAACTACTTAAAGAATAATGTCTTATATCTATAAATACTGCAGAAAGGAACATGTACGTGCTAAAGGGCGTACATATAGGTATAACTCTTAAAGTTTATTGACTGGTGCAATTTGATTACATCGATTTAGGACGCATTGTGAAACAGTTTTGTTTTGCACCGTTTAAGTAGAGAGGGACCCCTTTTAACCTAAAACGTTCACTTTGCGACAAACACAGGTCCAAATCCAAAACTTTGTATGCGATCTCAAACCAATTCCCATCAGATCTGATCAGCAAAACTTGATCCAAAAACTGTCCAAACAGTAAATAAGGACTTCTTTTGTCATGGCTTTAGAGATACTAAAGTAGCAAACGCATAATGCTAGATATAGACAAGTGGCATCTTCCAAAACAAATTATTCTGTCTAAAAAAAAACCCGACCCTCGCCCTCATCCCTCAAACGGAGATTCTTAACGATTGGATTGAATTGGAATTTTAATTAAAAGTGGTAATTTAATTTATGCCCTTCATGTGAGCACGCCAATGAAATCTTGCAGATAATGATTTTTTCTTTAATTAGGCTGATAACGTTTGTTAAACACACTCGCCGACACTGGGCAAACATGAATTTAGTGAATTGTGTTGCGAGAGGTTTCACTGATCTGGGCGAGATCAGAGCTCAATCAGACACAGAAAGTTGTAACATATAAGAGAACATTTCCATCTTACCGAACCTGGAGAATGTAGTAAGGGACAATTACATGATACACTTCTTCACGCAACACGTGATAGACATTCTTTTTCACTAAGCTGTACTGTTTGCTTGACGTGTTGGTCTGGTATGCTTTATTCTCGATACCCTAAGCAGTTTCAAAAGTTATATGTTGCATTAAAACACCATACGTATGTAATTGACTCAGATGCGAATAATTTTCCGTATGTATTATAAGTCAACCGTAGCAATATATTATTCCTGTGTTCAAATAGAGAGAGTTATGTGTGTCTATAGACAGATAAAATAAAGGTAATTATAGATGATGCATCAAAATTGCAACAAATTACTGAAATGTACAAAAGCCACCCTGAGGTTATGTACAATGTATAACAAATGAAACAACATTATTAGAGTGCACACAGTGACGCACATTCGCATATACGTATACGTATTAACATGTATACGTATTAACACACATACATGTTTAAATGCACTTTGTTTATCATTTACATATGTCATCATCGCAAGCTGGCGTGTGTGTTTGTAAAATGATGCTACACTGAAAATGAACATTTACATACATATTAATACACTTCAGTAAGCCCCGATTATCCAGTGATTGTTACTGACATACCCAAGACTCATTCGGAAGTGACGTAACCTTCCCAGTTTTCGTTGTCATTCGGATCATAGAGTCGTTCATATGAAACACAATTGGATAATCAAGTGCTTTAGTGATCGGCCTCAAAGTTGGACGGAACAGCGCCGTATCATCGGTTGTTGTTTTATCAATTGCTGATTTCTTCGAAATCAAATTATTCCGTGGCTTTGTCAGTCGAAATATAGTTATATAGCACTGCATTTCAATCGTATGATGCAGTTTTTAATGATTAACGGTGATATATTTTTGTTTCCAAGCCTGGTATATTATTTAATATGGTATAATAAAATGGTTCATGCATTTTAAAAGTATAAAATATATAATAACTTGACTGTTAAGTTATAGGTTCTAAGTGAAGATTTAATTTCTCTGTTAGGGACATAGACCAGTGCAAGCAATCAGAAACTTTGATGTAAGCATAGTTGTACTCCTACTATATTTAAACATACTCTGCAGTGCCAATTCTAATAAGGTATCCAACTTTCACAATGTAGATCCTACATAATAAATGAACCATATTAAAAGTCCCTTTGTAAAAACTATACATATCTAAATATAGTGATGAGAGGATAACACACAAGGAACAGATTGCATATCAGACATGAAATACGATAAGCATACCGTGTCATATCTGACTTACATGTATTATGTTTAAGTTAATCAACATTCATCTTTCTTCAGACAAATCCTTTTGTTAGGAGTCCGTGAATTCTATCCATATATATTTGGGTTATTGTCGTGTCCCTGATGTTGCCACTCTTCATCAATAAAATGACACATGAAAGATGCATTACATTAGGTAAACAAGATATATTCAACTGAAAGTAACAATTATATAGTACACAAAACGGCCACTGTATGACATATATACACGTATTTCACTGATTGAAATCAATCGGAAAATCATTGACAGAAACGTTACATGAGTACGATGAAGATACAAGACTATCTAGAAAAACATGGTATAATGTTTATTTCTGTGACATATTAAAATGCAGATCACATGTATTGCTTGTGACAATGTCATCACTGCACTACATCACTAACCGTTACTGCAATTACATTTTCTAAACATCATTTCGTCTGTATTTCAGGCTTGAATTCGAATGGTCCGTCCATTGCTTCACCGCTAACGACTGCCTCCAGCCTCCCCCAGGATGGAAAAGTTGGCCCTGGGACAGAAAGGAACAGGAAACTAAATCTGGTCTGTACATTCCAACGAGCACATCTGAGAAGACGCCGCCACCAAGCACTACACTAGAGCTCACGAATGAGTCCCATTCTCATCAGTGGAAGAATGGTAAATGGAAGAAATCACACAACAACGACGAAGTGACCAGATCCGACTTTGATGTTCCCGCTATTAGATCAAGAGATGAGAAGTACAGAAATGTAAGACGGAAGGGCTATGGTACATCTGAAAAGACAACTGTCATGTACGAGGGCATCAACGTTAAAGCTGTTACAAATGTTGCCGTTGCTGCTGTCGCTGCAGACGCACATCGGTCCAGGCCAGCATCACAGGATGTAAAGGGACAGTCACAGCATCAAGGCAATGCACTGAAGTCATCTATAAAGTCTGGAACAAAAGTAAACAGACATGGATTTAGGAATCCTTACACGAGGCCATCAGATGGTGGACGTTTTGTCAAAAAAGATACCCCTGCCGTGGGTAATCATGCTCAAAGCGCTATAACAGCATCCAGTGTACCTAAAGCTAACACAAAAAGTCAACCTACACCTGACGTTGATGCCAACAGTACCCATGTAATCAAAGGAAAGACGAAATCAGGTTGGGCAATCAAGCATGGTATTCCACCATTCAGAAAGCCAAATGAAAATGACTCCAGTGCAAGGAAACAGGACGTAACATCAAGTACTGATGCATCGATGGGACCAAATTACTACTCCACTAGCAGTTCCAAACAACCTATTTCCCGGGGGAAGACTCTCGTTCCAAACACACGTACATTTAACGATGCTTCAACAAACCAGGTTGTTGGATCATCTGATAAACCAGTTGACAGATCTACAATTTCAACAGCACCAACACGTCGCAATCCTTACAAAACTTTCAAGACAGCCAGTTGGAAGTGGATACATCAGTCATCAACAGGAATAAGCACCAACAAACTACCTCATCCTTCATCCAAGCCCATAGGTGCTACAAACTCGACACCATCATATAAGAAGAGAAACGATAAAAGCCACACAACAAGAAAAGTGGTAAAGAAACCAGCTACTACTGCGTCTAGAAAGAAAACTGATCAAGTGAAGAAAACTAAGCCAGGTTCAGTCAAAAAGAGCCCATGGAGAAAACCAACAAAGTCAGTGAAGCAACCCCAAGACACTTCAGATGTGACTGTAAAGAAGCTATACTTCCCGAAAGATAAATGGCAAACTCAGTCTACCACTATGCCATGGGCTAAGAAGCATGAACTTCTCACGCCTACAACACAGTCCTATTTTTGGCATGCATCCACAACTGATAAGCATCATAAAGGACACACAAGAAAACCTAAAACTGTTACATCATACAGAGACCAATATACTACTCGAACCTATGCTTGGCGTGGTTCGTCTCCTAAACCAAGACGTACGGCTGCTCCAACTGTTTCCCCACCATCCGCAGATCAAACAACAAGAAGGAGGTTTGGCGAGAGGAAGAGAAAATATTTCGGCGGCGCACTTAAGAACAGATATCAACTTATGTATGAAGCTGAAAATGAAAACAGGGCAGACAAAGCTAAACCAATGGTTCGTTTTCCTTCCAGAACGACTGAGAGGGATGGTTCAAAGTCGATCCATGATCGACCAAAAAATAAACCCAAACTAGCAAAGTCAGAAGGGAAGGCAATCCCCGCAGTTGTTGTCGGACTTATATCAAAGCAAAAGTTGTCAACACAAAAACCACCATCTGAAAATGATTCCAGAACAACTATGTCTACTAAGATAACACAGTCAATCAGAAAAAATGCGTCCAGAAGGCCTTTCCAACCATGGTCTAAATCTTCTGTTACAGAAAATTCAGAACATATTTCTACTACTCAAAATGCTATTTCATCAAATATACCAAGAAAAATACTCAAAGAAAATGTTGGTAAAATGCAGACATCTTCAACACCAAGTGTTCCAGCAGTTACTAGGCGAGGATTTCAATCATGGGCTACCTCAAAGTCAAAGAAACAAAGTATCCAGACGCATCAAACAACAACCAACCGTATGAAGTCTACTTCATCGGGGCGCCTTAGTGAAAAAATCCCCTCTGGAAGCAGTACCGTCAAGCCGACAGTGAAGATTCCAATAGCTACAAAGACAAGTATGAAACCATCCACAAAAATCGTTTCTCAAACAGTGAAGAAAAAACAATATACACCATCAAAATCTACCACGGGAAGCAGAGAGAAGAACATCAGAAAGTCAGCAAGACCAACTGTGAGACCTGTCAAAGGCACTGGCAAAAGTCCGTTCGCGCCAGTAAAACCTACAAAGCAGACAGATGTTCAAGACAGTATGCTGAAAGATCTCAAAAGTATGGTCCAAAGTAATATGAAGAAAATGATACCTGATGAGATCAATATAAAAATTGGTCAACACACTAAGACACCAAAACATACAACCCTGTCAACAAGCATTGCTAAAATTGACAGAATTCCATTCAAAACAAACAAGGAGACCATCAGCAGATATGTGACTTCTACGCAAGTGTATTCCTCAAGAACAGTGAAAGGAAAGCGAGAAGGACAGACAACAGTTGTCATGCCAGTGACGCCCTCTAGACCAGCAGCATGGACTCACTTTACGCGATGGTGGCAGAGACCAAAGACTTTCACAACCCTGCCACCTCTGAAAGTCTTACCAGCTGGCGTGAATGAAGGAAAGGTATTACATGTTGTTGATGAGTACAAAAGAATGAAGATGAAAACGCAAAAGACGAACCAGCCAAAGACCAGTCACTCTCCGATGAAGAAGGTTCCTATGAGTTCAAGATCAGAGAAGACTACTAAATCAAAGGCAAAGACCAATCACTTTGTGAAGCTGGGGTCTACAACAATGTCACACCCAACCCATGCTACAACAAGAACAACAAAACAGCCCAAAACAACACAAAGGGTGATGATAAATGGAACCACGAAGAAACCTGTCAGTATAAAAGCTGCTCCTAAGAATGCTGCTGCGGGAGTGACAGCATCAACATCGAAAAATGTTCACAAAACAGGCTGGAACAGACATAAAGGCAACCAACTAGTTTCTTCTAAAGTTACTAAAAGCTCTAAACCAGGAACAACTACACCTGACAAAATTGTGAAAGTTACAAAGATGAGTGGATGGAATCCTTTCACAAGGAAGACAACCCAACAACTTACGACTAGTTTTCATACAACTGCAACACCCCAGCAAGGCAATACCAAAACAACAAGGTTGGCAATACGAAACCCAGGGACGAGAAACAAAGCAGATCCTGTACCTGATTCAAAACAGATCACAGACAAACGCAACCGAATAACTGAACATCCAACTGCAGGCTCTCCAAAATGGGGAAATCAGAAACCTGCAACCAAGAAGCCATCTCCTGTTGAAAGCCCTTTCAAGAAAAAAGCGCTACCAACCCCAAAAGCTCAGATTCCAAAGTATCCCCAGACAACAAGATTGGGGAATAGGAAACCAACCACAATCACTCCCAAGCGTACAGATAACAGACAAAGAAAGATGCCCAGGCCTAAAAGTAACGTTAAGGAACCTTTAAATATTAAAACCTTTGATAATAGACAAACAACTATGCTACCACAGTTTGCATCACCCAGCAATACTAGAAAATGGCGTTACATGACTGGAGAGAAAAATGTCCATAAAGAAAAGACCACTAACATATGGGAAGGATTGATGAGCACAAGAATAATTACTAGCAGAAGAACAATCCCAATGGGACCAGCACCAACCCAGAAAACACCTATCCAACTGAAGAATTTGAATAAATTGAAGAAATGGGAAAGGCAGAACCAATCAAAGAAGACGAAAACAGTTCCTCAGCCGAAGCAAAAAGATAATGCTAGACAGAAATATAGACAAAACGCACATGGTCAACAGGTTACAAGAAGAAATTATGCACCAACACGAATCCCAATTTTGCAAAGCACTTCAAGAAGAGTCACACGCTGGTGGCAGAGAAGAACTTCAACAGCTCCCCATACTTTGAGAACAACAGCAGCCAATCCAGTATTCAGGAAAGTTACTCTTCCTCGTTCAGTGGATAGATCAACAAGGTGGTGGAAACGAATAAATCGAAATGAAACACCTAGAACAACACCTCCTACATTTGATGGTACATCTACCAAGTCATCAGGTGACAGGGACATTGTATATACCCTCAGGCCAACAAGGTGGTGGCGTAGAGTGAAGACAACAACCCAACCAGTTTCATCTACAAATGATGGTATACCTGCATCACATTTAACAACCACACCAACAAATGCACCAACTAAGCCCTGGAAGAGAAGGAAAGGAAAGGACAAAAGTATTGCTGAATCAAACTCGGGTAGAAAGTCAGTAATTACCACACCTGACTCTAAGAATGTTAGGTTTACGAGATACACTGGGCGCCCAACACGATTTTGGCAGAGACGAACCACCACTGCAAATACTGAAGCTCCTTCAACCCGATTGTGGAAGAAGAAATCTGAAAGTGTTACTAAACAAGCAAATGCTATGTTTTCAAAACATAGCACAAGGTCCTGGAGATCACGAACCTCCACCCAATCAATGCCAACTTCAAGAACAACATCAGTGGTCACTTCATCCATCTTCACACCAAAGACAACACAGACGTGGGGAAGACATACTAGAAAACCAATTGGGATCCAAAAGACCTCTCATTCTGCAACCAAGACACTGAATACCAAGTCACCCTTGCAGAAAAATGAAGAAAAGAACAAGAAATCGAAATCAGATGAAAGGTCAACCATTACAACAATGAACCGTATGGATTCTACATCTAACTATCATACAACCACAAGGACATTGCCGACAAAATCATGGCATCAGAAGAAGCAAACGACAACAAGAATGACAACAAAGAAACCAGTGACATATTTAGGGCAAGGAAGAACACAACGAAAATATCCATTAACAACAATGAAACCTGAGACAAAATCATGGCAACGAAGAACGCAAAGAAAGCTGATAACTACAACAACAAAACCACAGACGAAACCTTGGAAACGAAAGACAAAGACGAATCATGTAGTCACAACAGCTAAACCACAGACGAAACCCTGGCAACGGAGGACAAAGACGAATTATGTAGTCACAACAGCAAAACCACAGACGAAATCCTGGCAACGGAGGACGAAGACAAATCATGTAGGCACAACAATAAATCCACAGACGAAATCCTGGCAACGGAGGACGAAGACAAATCATGTAGTCACAACAATAAAACCACAGACGAAATCCTGGCAACGGAGGACGAAGACAAATCATGTAGGCACAACAATACATCCACAGACGAAATCCTGGCAACGAAGGACGAAGCCAAATCATGTAGTCACAACAGCAAAACCACAGACGAAATCCTGGCAACGGAGGACGAAGACGAATCATGTAGTCGCAACAACAAAACCACAGACGAAACCCTGGCAACGGAGGACAAAGACGAATCACGTAGTCACAACAACAAAACCACAGACGAAATCCTGGCAACGGAGGACAAAGACGAATCATGTAGTCGCAACAACAAAACCACAGACGAAATCCTGGCAACGGAGGACGAAGACGAATCATGTAGTCACAACAACAAAACCACAGACGAAATCCTGGCAACGGAGGACGAAGACGAATCACGTAGTCACAACAATACATCCACAGACGAAATCCTGGCAACAAATGAAACGGACAACCTCATCAGTCGTGCCAAAGACAAAACCATGGCAAAGAAGGAAACCCACATCGCCTGAGCCATCACAAACACGATCAGTGCCTGTGAAAAAACTAAAATATCACACTACATCTACTCCACAGTCTGCCACTAAATGGTATGAAAGGAGAAGAACCAAAAATCTTCCTGGGGCAACTTTGAAAACAGATTCTAGAAATAGTGGTAAATCAGCCGACCAAACATCAGATTATCTAACCAAAGCGAAGCATATGTGGACGACCATGCCTCTGCCAGATGCAAAGAAGGGCCGAGGTGTTGTCACAACATCAAAAATTGAAACAACTGATAAGATGAAGGGATGGAACATATTTCAATTTCTTCCTGAAGTGCTTAGTAAGATGTATAATGGTCAGTCAGTAGAAGAAATGAAAAAAGAGAAGACCAGTTCAGCTGCTGCAGGCGCAAATCCAAATCCAAAACAACTCCTGAAGTCTACACCAACTGCCATTACAACTCGACCTTTGATCGTAGGTAATCACGTCACAAAGGAAACTGCATTGAAACCCTGGGAGAAGAGCAAGATTTTGAAAACGTTGATGCCTACAACTGGACAACATGATAGGCATTCTACCATCCAAATGCACCAGCGGACTTCGTATAGAACAAGCACATTACCTACCAACCGAGGCAGGAATTCAAGTAACAGACAGCAAATAACCTCTACAGCTAGACCTAAAGATGCCTCGGAGGTGAAACAGACAGGTATTAACCACACAACCGTCAAAGGGGAAAGATCTACGAGTAGAAAGGCCTTCAAAACTACGGCTCAATTAGATTTTAAGAAACAGACATCAACAAAGAGAGCAAGTGACATTCACTTCAAAACAACACTGAATACACCACATGTAACACGTAATGGAGGTATTAAAATAAGCACCTCTACCAAAAACGTGATGACGTCTTTGTCCACTACACCATCCCGGGCAGAACAAACAACAGACAAACGTTCAACCGCTAAGGGAAAGGCAACATCAACTGTCAAGCTTCCAACTAAAATGAAAACAACATTAAGCAGCATACTGAAGACCACAACAAAGCCAGTAAAGATAAATTTGACCTTGCCGAACTGGATATCTTTCCCAACCAAGAAAGAGACTTCAACCAAGGGCATGAAAAACAAAAAGATTCACAAAAGCAACAAGAATAACAAGACGAAGAATAATCAGAGAAAGAAGACACAATCTAAGCCAACAGTAGCACCGACCAAGAAGGTTACTGCTACGAAGAAGACACCTCCAAAAACACCAAAAGGAAAGCCTGTCGTTGCAAAGACCAAAGTTGTAAAGAAAAAGATAGACTTGAAGACACTCATGAAGAAGAAAGCTGATGCAAAGAAGAAATCAGATGTTAAGAAGAAAGCAAATGCAAAGACAAAAACAGATACAAAGAAAAGAGATGGGAAAGAAATTGGCATAAATGTTAGTATAAAGAAACCAGTAACAAATAAAATTGACACTAAGAAGAAGATAATTTCACGGAAAATAGTGCCGAGACCTACTGTGACATTGTTAAATAAGACGTCCGACAAAGGTCCAAGAGTTATCGTTCCAAATGATGGACTGTTTGTGCCAGGACCAACTAAAATAGTGAAAATAGTGACATCTCAAAAGGATGAAAATGGGACAATAACAGAAGAAGAGGTATTTGTAGCAATACCATCAAATTCTGAAGCTCAACAAATTGGGCTCCAAGTGAAAAGACTCAATATACAGACTGTGTTCAACCGGTACTGGCCAGCCATCTTAGGTCTGACGATAGGAACAGTGTTTCTTGTGGCAGCGGTACTCACTTCAGTGGCATGCAGAGCTCAAAGGTGAGTTGTATGATACTATTATATCTGGCCAAATATGCATTGCATACTGATAATTAAAACTGAATGCAGATGGATAGTATAGTCATGCTTCATTTAGCATCTATACTTCAATTAGTATAGATGCTAAAGATAAACGCATCAGACATAGGTATATACGATTAACAATAAACAACAAATATGACTGCACGTCTTCCTTGATAAGGCTAGAAGTTAGAATCGTTTGATGACAGTAATTGTAGTTGTATATGCTAGTAAGAATGAATAGTTGTCGAGTTGTAAGGTGAGTGAGTGAGTGGGTTTAGTTTTAAGCCGCTTTTAGGAATATTCCAGCAATATCACGGCGGGGAACATGAGAAATGGGCTTCACACATTGTACCCATGTGGGGAATTGAACCCGGGTCTTCGGCGTGACGAGCGAACGCTTTAACCACTAGGCTCCCCCACCACCCCCGAGTTGTAAGGTATTCGTGTTGATACTGTAGACAGGAAATCAACATAGCAATGATATACAATATGACCTAGTACTTTTCACTCGTTCTCGAAAGCTTAATATGTCTATATTGCCTCAAGGGTAAAAAAACGACATTTTATTTTATTGTGAAATTATTTTGACAGTCGAAATTAATGAATTAACTCACAAATACCTGTCTGTATAATATATGAATTCTGACGTTGATATCAATGTTTTCGTGATTCGTTGTAACATTGACATAACACATATTATCACAACCATTTGTAGATACTTTGATGTGTGATACGATGGGTCTAGATCGTCCCTTACGTCCATACATAGCATTACACCGTGCATCTACGTATAAGTAAAAAAAACCCAGTTGTTTTCCGGTTTACGAATGGTGATTATTTTTTTCAGTCACTAAAAATGGAGATTTTGATTTGTAGCCAATTCGAAATGTTGTTGAAGGTGAATTCATGGCGACCTGTCATTACACCATATCATACATATAGTGCAATATGTGGAGAACGCGTGTGTTCAAGTCCTCTGACCCCCCGCACAGATTAGCCAGGATCCAATCATCGTAGTTTCGGATCCCATAGTCTGATCATGGACCATGATGTGCATCACTGTACAAAGTGCTCATCCGCGGAACAATTTATTTCCTCCCTGAATGACTTGGCAAACCATGATATAACTGATTCACGCCATGGTACAACTGACAGAAGAGTTAAACTAAATGATGTACCCCAATTATTATATTCTACATCCGTCCTGATTATGATCCTTTTGTTTGTGAGTAACAAAGTTGGTTTCATTAAAGTGAGATAAAAGAGACATGCATATGTTTGGATTTCCACACTGAATATTCTAACACACTGTTATGTACTTGAAATAATGCTAAAACCATTGCCCACTCACACGGAATATACATTTAAACACGTTTATTATGATATATATTATGGTTGGTACCAGTGGCCTTTAGCGATTGCCACACGTGAAGCTTATTCTTGGTGCCTTTGTGTTTTGGTGTCTCCTGGATTTTGCGATAAACCAACCTGTCACGAACTTATAGGTGCCGATCAAAGATAGGGAAGGAAATGTCTTCGAGTTTAAACTCAATAACACTTTAAAAGGTTCTGCAGTTAAGGAGGTATTTTCATCATTTTACATGCGTGAAAAGAATGTTCTGCAAAATTTTCATCCCTTGAAAGAAGTCCTAAATTATTCTTATCCGTAGCCACACTTTGGATAAGACAGACACGAAATGCAGATAATCCATTTGTTTTGACTTAACTTTCAAAAGTGCACATATAGTTATTAAGTACAAGTATTATTTCCTAACGCGCCATCTATGATCGAGTGCAAGTGAAGCACTTGCTTCCCGGATGACGAAAAACTCGGAGGGATTGTTGCAGCGGGTTTATTTTTAGGCGTGGAAAAGAGCTTGTCCTGTTTTTATACCGATGTATCCTGAACAGAACATCGAGTCAAGCGGGCCCTAATACTGGATCAAGAGACTTTTGTTTACAACCATTATTTCTCCTTTCAGAGGAAATGTTTGAGTAGCCATTAATAGCGAACGCCATGGAGAAAATATTACAATGTATAATATTTAAAATATAAAATATAAAATGCCAGAAAGTAAAATCCTCCGTCCTTTCACCAGTTTTCTGTCCACGGAGTTTGCACACCAATCCCACGTTGCAAGTTTGATCTGTTCGTTTCAAACATCACTTTTCCAATAAATATACATTTGCTTGCATTAAATGTGTGACTAAAATGTCACATGCACACATGTTTCACTTACTTGACTGACTGACTGACTGAGTTTTAGTTTTACGCCGCTTTTAGCAATATTCCAGCAATATCACGGCGGGGACACCAGAAATGGGCTTCACACATTGCGCCCATGTGGGGAATCGAAGCCGGGTCTTCGGCGTGACGAGCCAACGCTTTAACCGCTAGGCTACCCCACCGCCCCCACTTACTTAAAAGACACATCTGTGCAAGGTTAGCAGAAAATAAAGGTATAACTGATTAACGGTTCCAGTCTGAATGTAACATACCGATTATAACAGGTGCTGTAGAATGGAATGAAGTCGTTCATCCATTCAACGAGATATAACCGAAATTAATTTGAAAATCTTCTTTAGATCGCCAGCTCATTCACCGATTTGACTGAAAGTATTTATCCGAAAATATGTAGTTTTACCGGTCTTTATATCCACACTGTCCAAGATACAGAGAACATATGATGTATGAACACGTCCAAATATTTGCCAAAATGAGAAGAGTAGTCGTTTCTGAAAATTCCACAGAATGCCATGTATCTATGGAAGTATCGCAATGCTAAAATTTAAATGTTCCTTAAAAAGAAAATTCCCATGACATTGTCATTAGTGAACCACATTCACAATACATGGTGAACAGCAGGAAGGTTGTGAAGCAGACATTCATTCTAAAGCATCATTCAATATAGCCTGAACATCTTATATACGGTTTTATTGAGGTCACCATTCTCTATCACCACTCGACCACCGGAAATCTGTTCCATTTTGCTAATGCATACCATTTCATTGTAACTCGATTTCGTTCAGATATTTTCGGTTATCTCCTCTATCGGGACTCTTTTGTCTCGATTATTTATAAATATTCACGACTTTGAATCTGAATAATGTGTCCCAGCCCTTGAAATTACCATATGTTTGTTTCAGCTGAGCAGTGTAAATATTATTCGCCATGTGATATGCTGTGCCTTTGTGGTAGCCCTCCCCGGCCCTGCCTATAAGAATTGCATGCTTTGCAACTTTTTTTTTTTTCGTCGTTTGCATTCACATTTTACTGGACAAAAACAAGATATCAGGAATTTCTCATTGTTCTTGGGTACAACCTACATAATGTGAACAATAAAACCAGAATGACACTTTTGTGTGCCTGACAGGTTACAAACACACAGGGCTAGAATAAGTATTGTTTTTTTCTGAAAGGTAAATCATATTTGTGATAACAACATGGTATGCTTTACAGATTAGATTAACCGTTGTATTTCACATGTTTTGAGTAAAGGAGGCGTAAAGTGGTAAGTCTTTCAGGAAAGAGATATTTTGGCATGGTAACTTCTGATCTGTGCATAAACCTGATTACGACGGCTTAGATATATATTATACCAGTGTAAGCAATAGACTTAGCCGAGTTTGTGCAATCAGGACTGTGTATCCTTCAACATTAGTTTCACGTATAACAAATGTTGACAGCCGTGTAAGGTGGAAAAAACCCACTTATATAAATATAACCAAGCGCTTAAATGTCGCTATTTATACCGACGCCACGACAGCACGGCGGTACAAGCATTGTCATGTCCATACTCTTTACATTAAGGAACAATGTGTCATTCAGCTTGTAATACTTTAGGTAATTCATCAAATAATCTCTGCCCCGCCAGGAACATTGCATCTAGGATGACTCAAATTCTAAAAACCTCAAAGTGCAGTGGAATTTTAAGCACGTGAGAAGAATTATGTGACCAATAAAATAGTTTAAACTATTGCTAACTATAAAGGTTTACAAGAGTTTCACACTGTCCCTTGTTCAGTACTGTTGACAGGTCGAACAATTGCAAGTGGGGATATTTCTAATAATTTCCATGCCATAATTTAGATATGTTTAGCAGCATTTTAAAAAAGAAACATGTTAAAGCTGCATCTAAACAGCTGGTTCAGCCATTGTAAACTTGAGAACTGAACATTCAGCAGAAGAAGTACAATGCCCCTGACAGCAATAAGACACCAATGTTCATTCTTCTTGTGCATGAATCTTATTCATTCTTTTTCAGTAAGGTTACAATATTCTTACTTATTTTAAAATCGTATTAAGCATTCCTTTCAGTTCATTGGGGGTATTTCTGTATTTCATCTATATTACACAGTGGGCACATTCTCTTGCATCGTTCAATATAAAAACGTCTTCCTTCGTTTACCATTATGTTGATCAAACCTAACCTAACACGTATAAATGGATATCTTAATTTCTTTGATGTTAAAAACGACAGATATTTCTCCGTGAACTATTATCTATTACTGAATACCATTCTTGATTAAACATATTAAGACTTCTTTCTCGAAACTGAGTTAAAAACAAACTTGCATCACCAACTGACTGACTTAACCATACAAAACCATAATCATGGTCAAACAGAAGATTTCTTACATAAGATGCCCACGTCACTTTACCAATGTTGTCCAAATGAACAAGCATGTTATAAGCCTTTTTGGGTAATCTATGTTCTTGCATACACAATATCTTAAACCAGAATTTTATACATCGAATATGAGCATTTATATACAGGGAATACCACCCACATTGACCGTACACCATAGTATTCGGTGTAGAGGGTCCTACATTTAAAAAATTCTTACAGGCCATCAGATGTATTTTTTCTATGCATTCATATTTCTGGAATCCCCAAACCCAAAGTATACCGTTCCAAAATATTCAACTGGGTTTGTCGTCCAACTACAGATTCTGATAAAAGAATTACGTCATCAGCAAATAAAAGAATAAAAAGTTCTAAGAGATCTGGAAACATTTGGATGCCATGCTTACCATTTGCGATAATATCGTAGTACAATTCGTTGATAAACAGGGAAAATAGAATTGGACTCACAACACATCCTTGTCTTAAGCCAACGGGGCAGTCGAAAAAATCAGCCTTATCATCACCACAACGTACACAAGCTTTCACATTAGTATACATTGCTTTTAAAATTGAATACATTCTACCCTTCAGGCCAGCATTACTTAAAGAATACCACAATTTAGAACGATTGACAGAATCAAATGCTTTACGGAAATCAACGAAAGCTACATATAATTTACGCTTATGACGGGATAGACATTTCTGGGCTAGTGCAAATAGTGTAAAGATATTATCAGAAGTTGAATATTTCTTTCTAAAGCCTGCTTGTGATTCGGGAATTTTATCTGTCATACTTGCCCATTTAGTGAGTCTGTTATTTAGAACAGATGTAAAGACTTTACCTAAAATACTCATAAGGGAAATTCCTCAATAAGTATCTGGATTGGTGACATCACCTTTCTTATGTAAGGGAACAATAATTGATCGCGCCTAACAACGGGGGAAAATACCATTTTCAAACAATTTATTAAAACACTTATTCAAAAAGGGCATGATAACAAATTCTGAACTTTTAAGCATTTCCACCACGACGAGGTCAAGACCAGCTGATTTTCCATTTTTCAAATGCAATAACGCAATCGAACCCGGGTCCTAGGCGTGACGAGCAAACGCTATAACCACTGGGCTACCCCACCGCCCCTCTTTATTTTGAGGAACACGACGTTTCAATATTGCTTCAATTGTGATAATAATTACTTTTCATCCTATCATTGTTCATTTTGGCCAAACCCCTATGTTTATACACTAATCGAATATTCCAGTCGGCCACTGAATATATTCAGTTATGTGTTGTATAACATCAGAGATCAAACGAAGTAACTAAACATTCGAATGTTTAATACTGAAGGATAAAATTATAACAACTATTGCGTACATTCTCCTAAACACATATCATGATATATATCCACGTGTATGTGTTTCTCACATAGGAAACTAAGGTGTAAATTGCAGAGATCTAAAGACATTGTGACTTTGCATCAATATTGTATTTTTAACTAGTGCTAGTTGGGAATTCGTGGATGACAGCATGTAGCCATATTAAGGATGATAGTTTTCTTTCTTACATTATTTTTCAAAAGAAGTACACGTGCAGTGTAGCATGACATAATAACAATATTTATAACTTTTCAATACATCTTAAGTTTCATTACAGAAAATAACATATTTCTCATTGACACATTCACTCTAGTAATACAAGCAAACATACTGCATATATATTATTTTGTCTTGTGATTGTTTTCATCTTTGACAGGGGTATGAATACACATAACAATGCATTGATATATTGTTTTAATAAACATCAGCTAATGTATCAGAAGACACTTAATCTTACATCCTCAACATCTGTATCAACCCATCCATACGTCAGACAAGAGTAATGGTTGAAAGTATCACGTCACATTACCTCACTATAGCTTTTCCAATATCTATAGCCACACACAACATCACATGACAGCAACAAAGACCCAAGTAGGATAGCATCTAATGTTTTCCCCTATGTTTCAGATTATATGTGCAGCGATCTCGGTACAACGACCAGCCCCAGCACCTGACGGAGCCCCCGGACACCAGCGAGTACTCCTCATCCGCCGCCTCGCTCGTGTCGGACGCGACGCGGTCGTCAATACGCTTGTAGCACTGACGTTATGTCAGCAAATGTGTGTATATGAGTATATGTGTGTGACAGGTGTGTGCTACGTGTAAATGTACATATAAGAATGGCAGAGTAAATGAAATTGTGAAATAAACTGTGAATACTGTAGCACTGTAACCAAAGGCATCTCTACCCTTGCTCAACCTATCGTATATTGATGCTGTACATGCTATGCGATTATTATGTAAATTATTACCATAGAAACAAGAATGTAATGACGCTTCCATGTACATTAAGCGTGTGACTGGTTCAGTATAACATTGTACATCTTTTAACGTATTATGTAATGAACTGAGTGAATCGGCTTAGTCAGCGCTGTTGATCATAATTATTCTGACATGGACGTATCCGGTGTATATTTCAACAGCAGAGATTGCTGAGAGAGAGTATTCAATCAGTAATGTATGTAAATGATTGTAGATATGTACATGCCACCTACCCACTGGGTCACCACAATAAGATGATATGCATTTGCCGTATTCATCAATGAGTAAATGTAAATACTATGTCCATCGAAGTGTATATAAGGACGAAAATGTATTTTTGAAAATAAAGCTTTTCTTGTCATTACTCACTGTTTTGTGATAGTTAAGAGAACGATGCAACAGTCCCGTTATATCACGAGCATGCATTTATGAACAACTTTCAAAGAGTGACGAAATATTGTGATCGGGCTTATACTGAGCCTTCCATAGCACCCGTCTCAAACACATGCAAAGGCAGGTCAATCGTTTACCTGAAATCGTATAATTAATACTGAATTCCTGAGGATGTTATTGGAAACATCTATCACTTTTTGAAAGTTTTAGAGGCATTGAATGTTTCAGCCTTGATAAAAAACTATTGAGAAAGTGCGTGTGACACTCTTTGAAATTTTCATGGAAAGAGCTTGCTCTGTGGCCCCTCAAAAGCTGTGAGATTGAACCCCTTTAATGCGAACGTCTTTAAAATGATACATCGATTTTGTCGATGGAACGTGAGTCAAGAGTCAAGTCAAGAAATCTCGAAATATGGCCATACATGGAAAATAGCCTTGTCTCGCACTGTGGATAACTCGACATATTTCCGGTGGTCCAGGGAATCCTTGGCTGCAGCAACACACACACGGTCTATTGTGTGGACATACATGTAGCTTCATATATTGGTTTACATACACTGTAGGCGTCTTTGACGTATTGCTATCACCCCTGGTGATGTAAACTGTGATCATGCTATGAGGCTGTGTATCTGGGGCGTATCATCTCTGCGAGCCACTGTACAAACGGGACCTTCTCCATGTCTACACGGAAATTGATAGAACTTGTCCAAATATGTAGACCTGAAAAACGCAGCCATACAAACGAAGCAGAATCTGTGGCAGGATTTGTACTGCAGTTTCTGTGTTATGCCAATATCACAACAGCCTATCAGGCGAGGAGCAGAGACAGGCAGTATCCTCTACTTATTGATAATTCTACACGTCAAATACATTGCATCTTTGCTGCTATACGCTAATAGTTCAATTCAAGTTCGTTGTATTTTTAAAGTAAACAGTGTCTGTATTTTTCAATTAAGAACATTCTTGCCTGGCGTGATGGAATAATGCTATCTGGAGTTACAGTGTACATACCGAGTTCTGTGCAATTGATACCAGTGAATTCTTAATCTATCTACGCTGCCATGTAAATCAAGGCTTATGTTAAAGAAGATATGATAAGGTTTCAGGGATTCAATCATAGAAGTTAATCCGAGTAACGTATTTAAAGGGTAACCCATACATTGCGAACTAAAAGCTTTAAAATATACATCCACAAAAGCGTTTCTGTACATTTGGGTTGCAGTCTGTAGTGTTAGCATTAACTCAAAGTTATGCTGCCAATCGCAATTCATGTTTCTTACAATACTTTACGAAAACACAAGAGTAACTGAATAGATGGTTAGAGTGGGTTTCTCTGTTAGAATGACACGCATGCTGTTTGTGCTATACACCTGTCTGGTACATCCTATGTAACACAAATGACAAAATACAATAAAACAATGAGGGTTTTCACGAAGACCAAGAGCGCAAAACATAACATCTGTACGGAAACATAATCAACTGTCCTCCATCATTGTTCTTGAGGTAATACCCAGAAAAAAAAGAATTATTATCTTGAGGAAACAGTAATCTGAAGGTATCAATCGCAAACAAACCTCTAACCAGGCCACTTCGCAAATTCTTTCTGAACATTATTAAAGTGAGGCTATTCATTATCTCTGGTCGTAGATAATTCCAAAGAATAGGTAGATTACCTTCTTAAATACCTTCGTAAAATCTAAAGAAAATGTTGAAACGCATTTCCTTAACTTTCATGTCAAATATTGCTCTCGTCATTTCGGATACGCATGCACTTTCTTTCGTTTAGTTAACGAAGCCATCAATAATTTCACAAGTTGTTGGGATGAGAGTTGTTTGAACATTCAGTCTGGATGTGTTGCACTATAGATTTGATAACTCGGTGTAGATAACTTTTTACATTAACGATCTAGAACTTCATTCTGCAACGTTACAATCATAAATCAATATTTGGACAAATACCTGTCCTGCTCACGGTCTGAACAATGAAATGAAATTCCTTCACCTGTAAAAATCGTCGTTTGTATTTGTTGGTGGGTTCAACCTAGTGTTTCGAGGACAAATCGATGACCAAAGCGACACAGTGGTCAGCAATGTTTGTCATGCGTCAGTGTGGCTGGTATCGACTAGTTACACATTAACAGTGGTCATTGCCAACAGCGCGGGGGCATTCCTCCACTCCATACCCACAACAAGCAACCCACTTCTCTCTGCCCAGAACAAGCGAGGAAATATTGTTTCAAAGTGATAAAAATGACCATTGATGGCTCTTAACACTCTAAAGCTAAATAAAGTTCAAACGAGGACGTGCATTGTGGCATTTTTGTGAACTCTTGACGTTTACTTTGACAAATCAAACATGTTGCATTCAACATTATATTTGACCGCTTGTTCGACATTTATCATCCTGTGTGAAGCATAAAAATAAAACAATACCGATAAGTCGAAAAAAGGGAAAGGTTACTTGTATGAAGGCCTCAGATCCATACAAAAAATATGCACAAAATGTTTTGACGTTATACCATAAGAAATACATCATGCACACAACTACTACGCCAGTTCCTTACAAACAGGTCCTTTAATAGGCATAGCGTAAGCATATTTTAATAAGCCATAACACTGCAATACATGTCCCTGGTCAAAACAAATTCTGACTTCAGGGTATTACAGATAGGATATCTATAAATACTTTCCTGGAGTCATATTAAAAAAGATCTTCATAATTCAAACAATAAATAACGAGTAGTAACGTGAATGAACGAATGTCCGTTTTTGAAATTTAGAACGTCAGTGCAAAATAATATCCAGTCTTGAATATCCCCAGAAACAAATTCTGAAAATTATATGAATGCATCACTGAAAATCAGTCACACCAGGTGTTCCCGAAAAGCGTCAGCATGTCCTGTTCTATTGGTATCACCCGCAACTCATACAATTTGCCTGAATATACAAGTAGTTTTTGCCTGAAGTGCCATTTGATATTACGTGTCCTTAAAGTGTAGAAAGTTGGCCACATGGTTTGAGATATCCAGACGAATCTATGTGTGGTCCTCAATTATTTAATACATTTTAGGTAATAGTGCCTCGAGCATATGAGCTACTTAAGCCACAATTGTATTGTGCTAATGAAATGCAGAATACCGATGCACAGTTCTAGATGTACACGTTGGAAAAGGATTATCATTTATCATTTCAACAAACATACTGTATTCAGAACATTCATGTATGTGGCATTAATTCGAACGCAATGCATCTAAGGCACTGACTAAATCACACTATTGTGATTTCAAACCTCTGACTCTTATCACATGAATGTATTTTACCCATTAGTTTTTAGGAATGCAAACTAAACATAAAGTTATTGAGTCGCTGACTTCAGCATCCCATATGTTTATCGTTTCGTAAAAGGACTGCCATATTCCTCAGAAATTGAACAATATCTTCTCACTGCATTTGTCGTTATAAGGGCGTATAAGGCTGATGTAGGGCTAAAGCGCGACGTGATGCAAGTATAGTTTACCACTTTGATAAAATACACGAGCATGGGCCTCGTGGTTATACGATTGACAGGAATGGATGTAAAGAAGTATATATTATACATGATTCATACGTTATGGTATCAACAATTTTCATAATGTATCCCCGGTCACTACTCAACATGCAGATGTTTCCGTTGCTACTGAGTTAACATACGTCACAGTACATAACTGTATAATAATTTTGAAAACACTGAAACTTACATGTTATTGAGAACAACCAGGGATAATCAAGAACCACACACCACGAACGGGGCGGGCGGAGTGACTTAGTGTAACAGAATAAGTCTACGGTACATGCGTTTAAGAAGGTGTACTTTTACATGTATATGCCATGCGAAAAGTCTGATTGCTGTTATGTAAACCATGAAATGAATATCATTGACTCTGGAGGTATGACACATAAACAAATGTATTTATGCTATTATTACCTGAAATGCATTTTGTCCAGCTCAGAATAAATAGTTAATAAATATGATTTCATTTCTTCCTCAAACCATGAGTTCTATAACCAGGAAATATGTTGATTTTGTTTTACTCAACTGAATGTCTTGCCAATCAGTCGCTTTTGTACATGCTCATCGCAAGATAGTCGGTCGATAGGTCGTGCACATACTTTCAACTGCACCTTTTCAACTGTTACCTTTCGCCGTTTGTGCTCTGCATCAGTTAACTGGATGCCATCTTTGAGCTTTAATGACAATTTCACACGATATGGTACCTGAGTCCATCTCATTCTGATATCAAATAATGGCATACTTTTCTTCAGACAGTTTTCACACAAATACAGTGAATTTCCACGTACGTTTGAGTTCCACAATATTGCTTATGGGCAGCTGTGTGACATCAATCACTGACCCTTATTGTCACGCACAAAACCCAATTTTTATTGATGAGACTGTTTCCCAATGTCCCTTACCAAAACAAGAAGATCGTTTGCGTCACTCAAATAAACTACATTCTAATCTTGCTCGTATTATAGAGTGGCAAACATATCAGTGATGTATTTGGGTGTAATCGCGGTAAATCAATAAATATGTCCCATTTCATCTCGGGGTAACGTTCATATACTGGACATGTGATCAGTTTCTGTTGCTCAGATTGATACACTTTCGGCGTCACATACAATATTAGGATCAAACATTGAAAACAGGCACATTGTTGAGCATCTGCTCTATATTACTCGTATGCCAGTAAAACCCATGCACATGGAGCTGATGTCAGTGGAAATCAGAAAACCGGCCTGTTGTCGGCTCCAAATACAACAGAAAAGTTGCAGTATCATGTTTGTCCGAGATGGAACAGAACTCGTGTACCTTATGTTGAAGACATGGCCTTGATCGCCATTCGATATCTCCCCCAAACATTCGGAACACATGACGCTTAAGGATACATTTGGCTCCAGGTGGACCAGGTGAAGTCATGTCGTCTTCAGAGGAGAAAACATGTACGGTGACAAGCTCTGTGATGCTTTTGAAAAGATTTGAAAATATTTGTTTGCGAATATTCCTTTTGGTCTCTTCGTGAATGTGTCTGTGTGCGTGCATGTGTGTCATAGAAAATGAAGTCGTATAGAGTGTCGTGTTGTGATAAATGAAATTTATGTGAATTCCCATTCTTTGAGTTTATTTAGTTCACAAGCTAAACTGGTTGCTTAATCTTGCGAGGCAGCAATCTTAATGAGTATTGGTGATCAAATACAGAATGCGAAGCGAGATAGTTCTCAGTTTGCTTAAATAAACGAATTATGTTAAATTATCTACTTGAGCCGCTATCTCTACTGATGAATGGTCGACGAATTGGAACGAAAGATTGGGTGGGTGGGTTGGTTTATTTTTGAGTGAGTGAGAGTTACTTTCTGATATTGTAAACGTGTATTTTAATGATTCCCTAATCATTTTCCACATAGGTTTTAAATCTACTAGCAATAAGCAAGGATACTTTTAGTTCCAGGTTAGGCCCATTACTAAAAGGAGGAATATTTATTTGGTATATACTAGTGAATGTGATAACAAAAAAAATACAACATACACGTCGAGTGTTTATTTGGCACATTGCATTTGAACAGTATTCTGAATATGTGTATTACGTGTTTGCGATTACAAAACCAACATTCTGACAACTATTAGTGATCAAATAACACATACTGAACACAGGTAGGATCAATTGGGGATCACATGGGGATGTGCAATTTATGTGCAATTTACTCATCAATAATATATAGATGTTGTCAACGGCAACCGTCCAGAATGTAATTTGACAGACACCGAGGTTTCCATAAAACACTGGATCGTTGATAATATGCATCTTTTAATCAAACTCGGTAGATTTTCCTAGGTTCATGTATGACCTCTGTGTCATGTTAAAATGACTTTCTTCTTTGTTCATATGGTGGAACGTAATCAATGGCAATTGTTCACACATCGGTTAGCTTCTTTCAAACAAAAACAAACGGCTTTCTAAAGTGAATCACAAAATATCAAAACAACCTGCATTCGCCTTCTCAAGAAATAATTCGGATAACAAATCGAGACAACGTTAACTTTTCAAGGTGATATTTTTAAATGTGTCCCATCTGAATTAGAAAAATTTATTTTTTCAACTCAAATATGAGAAACATATTTCATATCTGTTTCAAACATTTTTGTCTCTTTTGAGGTATTTAAGACTGGATTGTACTGGCCACACACAGGAGGCCGGCCCAACACGTAACCTGCGTGGCTCTCATACCATCATTCTGCATCAAAAACAATCGCAACAGATGCATGTTTTTGGTCGCAGTTGTAAATTCACATACAATGACATACGTTTCATCGTTAACCTTGACACAGAGACACGGAAGCCGATCGGTTGACCAAATAAAGTGTGAAAGACCTGTCGACAAGGTCATCCTTTATGTCCCCAGTCATCAGCTTAACACTTGGGGGTAATCTGTGGACATCCCGAGGGGGGAACGGTCAATATTCCCATGGATTCTCAGGGGACGATTTGCTTACATTTGGGTTAATACTGTATCTTTTCACACATTGGTAAACCAAGTTAAGAGCGATAAACTCTCTTCACAACAACACTTAACGTAAGGTGAAATGTCCGTGTGTGTCTTTTTTGGAACCCACGGCTACAATTTCCTGGTATAAGATCCACATGACATCGAGATGTAAACTTGACCTTCGGAGGGATTCCGTGTCTCACCAGAACGCGAATTTATTTAATTTCTGGAGAACTCTAAAAAAGGCCTTTTTTCAGTATAACGCACGTATGTGGAAAAGGCAAGAATGAATGCAATGATGTTGGGATATAGAATTCTTTTTCAGATCTTAGAAAACAGCACTGTAAGAAAAAGAAATGATATGAAGCACATTGTTGCATCTGTAGATGGGATTGTATAGCGACAGTACACATAAACCATTTTCCTTTTTGAGGTATTTCAAAAGGGATTTTACAAGTCACACATCTGAAGACCGTCGGCACGTCACCAACGTTGCTCCCAGTCCATATATCTGCATCAGAAAGGAAGCTGTTGGTATTCGATTGAAAAAGTATTTTCACATGAGGACGAACTCATACTGTTTCGATTGGACTAATGTGGTTTATACTATAGCCAGCTAATTAAAGAAACGCATAGACAAATTGGAAATATCGAGCCTGTAAACAATCGTTTGTTTTATGTCTCTTGAGATCAGCGACACAAGCAGGTGTCCACAGCCAAAGACATAGGTTATATTGCCTAACGCTTATAAAGTAATATATTATTTGCAAATGATTCAGTGGCTTTTAACTGACAAACAAACACTGATGTTTCCTGTTTAAGTTTCAACGAACCTTATACTATCGTCGATTAGCGGATTATTTTCGGCTCTTCTGTCTGTGCGTTGTTCTGAGCTATGTTATTGATGTCGTATCGTTGGCCTGTTCTGCCGGTATCAACCGACACTCGCGTAACCGCCTTTAGAAAGGTATAAGGACCACTGGTGTGAAAACTACATTAAAGAAGAGAATCGTTTATCATCTTGTCAAACTACATGTCCCAATTTATGGTAATTTCAATGTCTATCATAAGACTTTTAATCACATAATGAGATCGTTGATAGTGTACCATGATTGCTGAAAGTCATATATAAGGAAAATCATTAATGAGTGACATAATCACATGGTTGATAGTGTACCATGATTGCTGAAAGTTATGTACAAGGAAACTTATTAATGACTGACATAATCACATCGTTGATACTGAACCGTGATTGCTGAAAGTTGTAAGGGAAATGGTTATTTCCGTGGAAAGTGCACAAGATGTACACGCTCTAATGTACTACGCTATAGAAAACTGTAGATGCCATATACTGAGCTGATGGTGTACTGTTTAACATGGAAGGGAAATTATTCTATGTACATAATGAGAACAATGGCCGATGCACATCACCTTGCCGAGGTTCATGGCTATTGAATTTTGTAACTATACATTTATAGATCATTGTAGATGCGTGATGCAACCAAATTGATTATATTGAAAGATTATATTTAAAAGTTAAAACCAAAATGTATAGATAAGCCGTTGTTTACTCTGACAGAATGAATACATCAGCAACATGGCATGCAGCTGTACTATATTTCGGGGTCTGGTGAAAACAGAAAACGTTTGAAGGCCTTGTAGTGCTCGACTCAACATAATTCAGCTTGATGAACTTCCAATGATCAGTTGCATGGTTCGTAAAGAACAATACCATCTGTACCCAAATTTACTCCCCTACGTCTATATACGGGTAATTATTAACATAAGCTTGGCATCAATAGTAGACGATTACCACAGTTTAGCGCTAAACCATCGCTCCTAATGTTGTATGAGTACCATGGATACACGAACTTGAGGCCACCTGTCATGTTGACAGGGATTTCTGCAAACACAACCCGTACTTTTAAACGCCTCCAGTTAATACAATTCGATATTATGAAAATATCTAAATATTTTACCTTTCTTAAACTCTCAAATGGTACAAAGGATTATACGTAAATTGAAACCACCGATTTATTACAATTGGTATTGGTGATTTTGAATGATATCATTCTAAGAGACGTTGTTATAATGTTGGCATTTTGGCATGCGTGGTGGTATAATTGGTTGATAGTAGACTCCTAAAACCCTTTAGAGGTTTATAAAGTGCACATGCTTACTCTGTGTTGACTCTCCCAGAATAGCGGGGTTGACTTTGTGCTTGCCAACTCCATCTGCCATGGTTGCCAGGTTCCCGACGTTTACATCTAATGCTGAATCGTACTCAGATTATGAGACATTATCACCGACAGTAACACCATATGGCTACTTGTGCACGTACACACACATGTCATAGATCGTCAAACTGTCTTTTCATTTATTAATTAATTTATAAATTAATAGAACAGGTTCGTTTAATATTCCTTAAACTGGGATGTGATCTTAGAAACTCAACCCCAAGATGTATGGTTTATGTGGAAAGGGCTAGAATACCTTTATCGATTAATGCAACGTGTTGATAGTTTCTTGCATAAACTTTGTAAAGCTGGACCTGCCCCGAAATTGTCGCAAAGAATCTATAAGTTTGCTCATTTGCAATTTGCATCTAAAAATGAAAAAAATGTCTGGAAGATTAATTGGGGCAAAAACGTAACTACTGTTGGCCATCGTATGTATTTCATGACCCACAAAATGCACAAAATGTTTCGAGCCAGCGGCTAACTGCTCAGGTAGAAAAGTCACTAATTATATATGTAAATGTCTGGTCTGTCTGGAAATCTGATGTCAAGAGAAGCCCTAAACGGTATGATTATAAATGTTTAACATATATTCTTTCATTTGAAAATGTTCTCCTTATTCTGTGTAATCAAACTTATTATCCTATCCTGAATATAGAACTTGTATCCATAATCTGCCTGTCGAGGTTGGCCGTTGGCTTGGCGTAGAGAGAGAATATAGGACATGTAAACTGTGTATGTCATCAGCTCTACCCGATGAATTCCACTGTTTAAATGTAAATCTTTCAATGAATCCAGATCAAAATGTATCTCAAATAAAGTTACAGTTTCCTCAGAAAAACTATCATGAAATACAAAACTGTTTTGCGTATCAGAAAAGTAAAAGAAGTCAAGAAACTTGCACAATGTATAATAGATAAGTACCTTTGAGTGTGACTGTATATATGTCTGCCGAATCGGTATACCTGCATTTAAATGTATCTGTTTTGTTTAAATGTTCATACAAAATTTGAAGCAATATGCCTTTATACGGCCAAATATTTGTACAATATAACCGATAATTATACATTAATTATTTTCATGTTAAGGAACCTTTATCCTGTTCGTTTTGAGAAATTGACATTGACATTATCGGGAGGTATTGCATTAGTTTAGTCATTAAATAATAATTTGTAATGTGTAATTACATGAATAGGTAATGTAGTATTGCTGCATGTTTTATTAAACTCAAATGGCATGCGTTGTATTACGGCTGCCATAAGGTGTCAGATTGGGTATAGGCCGTTTTAACCACACGTCTGATCTCATGAGTGACACATCCCGGGCCATTGATAACGTAACGGGTTACCAGTGATACATGCTGTGCGAAAGGTTGAGTCGTATTTTATCTGCAAGGCTACCCCACCGCTCTCCCTATGATCACTTCACTCATAGGCAATATTCAGTTGAGCACCACATTTTGACAATAATGTATGATCCCCAGGGAGTTGAGATTGATAATACATTGTGCCTTTTCAGACTGACATCCAATGATCGAGGGAAAAACAAAGCGCCTTTGAGCAGGTGATCTGGATATTGGCGCTTTATAAATATATATAAATAAAAAAAATAACAAAAAAACACAATGATATATTGTAAATGTGGTATCTGGCTCGCCTGAAGGAAATGGCTCTGCTACGGAATATGGCAGATTGGATGCTATTTATGTATTTGTTACTCACATATTAGAATCGTCCCTCAATTTCTTGAAACGTATGTCAGTTTAAAACTGGTTAGTTAAATTACTGCAAACAAGCGTACAGTCCATCGACTGCCAAGTCGGTATTGACCGTGACATGACCAGGCATTTGACCATGCCCGAACTGCCTGCATTCACCTCTCAGTTCAACTCAAATGGCTGCCAACTTGAGTACACGGACCTCTTCCATGTCGCCGTTCATTGGATCAAGTTTTAGCAACCTATGTAGGCCTTGGAGGCGTGCAGTTCTCTCTAATGTCAATAGAGGTATACGTTGATGTACTGGTGTTTCATAACCTCGTGATGTCCACACAGTAGTAGAAGGGTTATAACAAATACAGACTGGTGACTATGAATATAATAAACAAGAACGATAAAACAGATAGAAGTGTGTGAATATGTGTTGGACGTTGCATTTATAAACGTTTCACAAATAAGTATAAAATTGACTTCGAAATGCGTGTAGGGCACCGAACAACAGCATAATGCGTAACTAGAGAACACTAATTCAACGAGGCTACCAAACAATCATCTTGAATTCTTGGTCCCATTCTCCAAGAGACAACGTCCAACAGTGACCCCGAAGCTGCGCAAAAACATTTGATGATATGTAATCGTGTGTCTGCCCCCCGTGAAATGATACAAATACAAACGTGTCGACTAGTTCTTTTCGTCCCCAACCGTTCAACATCCGACCCGTTGATACCACAGTAAGTATATGAACGTTTGATTCATTTGATAAATCGCAGTATGTAGTCATTCTACGTTAAATTGGTGAAGAAAACATTGTGTTATTTGCAACATGCAACAAATGTGTATTGCTGCTATTATCCTTTTATGTTACATTAAACGATGAACAAAGGAAACCATACCTCTGACTTTATCGCATTTATTTCATTTTCATTTCTTAGTATATTACAAAACAGTACTGGTATTTAGTAAGCACTGAAAGACTCATAATTTTTATATTTTGAAACAATACCATCAACATATTTGTATATTCCGGCACAAAGTTGCATCATTGCAAACATAGTAGAGTTACTTTCACACCAAATTACCTAGATTTAGATTATTTCTTGACCAACTTCTACAGGACTAAGTGATGGTTAAATAGATAGATGAACGCTTTTCTTCAGAAGATCCGGTATATCCAGTGAAAATGATTTATTTTGTAAACTTTTTGGCAAAATGACCTCTTTTCAGTATTTAATGGTAAACATACTTTTTCTTTTTATTAATTAACATCAAAGGCTCCCAATAATATCAAAATGATCGGTCTCTAAGGATCAGGTGAATGTTATCGACATTAGAGTTTTGAGATCGACAATCAGTTAAGGCTTACCAATGTGCTTCAAGTATATACTCATCAATGGTATTCCAGAAAACTGTCAAAGAGTATTCTGCTAAAACGTTTCAACTTGCCACAGATCCTCAAAAAAGATGAAGGTTATCGCCCTTGTTTTCTGCCTGGTCGCCGCCGCTATTGCTGAACCGATCTAAGCTACGTATTGTAGCGGCATGGGCGGTCTGTATGGTCTCTACGGTATCGGCGGTCTGGAGGGCATGGGCGGTCTGTAGGGCATGGTCGGTCTGTATGGCATGGGCGGTCTGTATAGCATGGGTGGTCTGTAGGGCATGGGCGGTCTGTAAGGCATGGGCGGTCTGTAAGGCATGGGCGGTCTGTACGGCATGGGCGGTCTGTACGGCATGGGCGGTCTGTACGGTATGGACGGTCTGTAAGGCTTGGGTGGTCTACACGGAGGTCTGTACGGGGGTCTGTACGGAGGAATTGGACTAATACTATGCAATTTAGCATTGAAGTACAATCTCTGCACAATTAGGACTCGGGAATTTAGAATATAGAATATAGAAACTATACATGTGAAAGTCACTGCTCCCTTACGCCTAACGGACACGGTGATTTGAATCTCTTACTTACAATGATTGTATGAGAAGGTGGCCATTGCCTGTATACCAGTTGACACACAGCCTAGTTCAGTGTATTCTGACTCAGAGTCTGCAGTTGGAGGAGTAGTCTCCGAGTTGGGTTTAACGCCTCTTTAAACAGTACAACAGCTCCGGCACGGTGTGTCATCTGTATGTGTGAGGAGAGCTTAACGACAAGCAGGTCGTACAGCACTCCAGTAGAACACACCAGCATGCCAGAATATGCTCTACGTCTGTCAGTGTAACCTCAATAGTTATATGTCATGTGTTCATGCAACATCTGTTGAGAGATGTTTGTCCAGTTCTGGCCAACGAATGTATCATCTATGAGGAAATTGTTTTGTATGAAAAGTCCACATTTATGAATTTTATAACCTATTGAAATTGGTCGAAAGTGTGAACAGATAGTTATAGATATATTATTATTTAGAGTTGAGATTTATTATAGTAAAAGGCGGAACTGTTTTCGACTTTAAGGATGAATACCATTTCTTACTTGTAAATCCCAGGTACCAAATATTAGACTGACTGACTGAGTTTGGTTTTACGCCGCTTTTAGCAATATTCCAGCAACATCACGGCGGGGGACGCCAGAAGTGGGCTTCACACATTGTACCCATGTGGGGATTCGAACCCGGGTCTTCGGCGTGACGAGCCAACGCTTTAACCACTAGGCTACCCCACCGCCGCACCAAATATTTAGAGCAAAACCCATTAATAACACTTTTGGGATAAGTCCAGTGTTTACAAACTTACGCTGCCTTTAAAAAGTTATTGTAAATTTACTTTAAGAGATCTACCCAAATATAATATACATATTCCACCATTAATGTTCTAAAAACTGTATGGTGTTCAGATAAACGCAGTCACTATACTGACATTATATTGTATCGAGATGAAGGACTGAGGTCGTGCTTTGTTTTAGTAAATCCTGTGTGTCTGTGAGGCGTCTTAGTCTCGCATTACTCCAGGTTTTCCTTACACATGACACTGAATGCACGTCAAGGCTGTTACATACTAAACCCATCCATTCACTGTGTATCTAGGTAAACTGTGTCATACACAATTACATTGGCGATAGAAGAAAATCAATGCGACTTGAAAGTAAGTTTATCCAGTACTGTCTAAGTGTCTGGTTGTCTAGCTTCTCATCTTTAATAGAATAGATGCGATGAAGATCATGATTGTCGGTTTGATTTTTAGACATCAGCAGAAGGATTGTTTTCAAATTTCATAATTTGACGTTAATTATTATTTATTTTCTTTGTATATTACAGGCTTCGGTTACTACTGAGTTACCCCCGATCCACGTCTCTCGAGCGCTATCCATAGTCGACCATATCATACAGGAATATATTCATGTAAGGTCAAATAGCCAAATAATATGCAATGATCATAACTGCATGTTCGATGTTGATGGCTTGCTGTCAGACTGAACGGTCTCTGAGGTCGAGTAAATAAAGATTGTACCCGGCGAGCGGATGGTTGGCGGTTCGATTCCAGGATCATACCAAAGTACGTTGAAAGATGGTACAGTAACTTGATATAACCCTAGGTGGCGCTGCAGTAAGGCGATGAACGGACCGGTCGGCTCTGTCAGTATATACTGTGTCCGAGAGAGCTACCTACAGTTATCTGCGGTATACTAGCTTAGTCGTGACTTACCAGACCGACACACAAACACACACTCGCGCACGCCACAATAGTAGTGCAATAAAATAGACCCCATTTCACTCCTCCACATTCATGTCTGGTATACCGCACCATCTCCTTTCGGACTACACTGGCACTGAATTTATTTACGAGAAATAGCCGTGCATAGAATGAACTGCGGAGTGGTGGGTTTGGTTTAAGGCATCTTTGACCGATATTCCAGTTATAGCAGGACAGACTGATGCAGGAGGACAGCCCATAGGGATGCAATTCACAGACACTTACCACCTTGGTGACATCCAAGATTGGTGTTGACAAACCTAGAAACATAGGCCGAACTGGGATTCGAACCCCCGGTCATGGATGTCTAGGGAGTGAGTGAGTGAGTTTAGTTTTACGCCACACTCAGCAATATTCCAGCTATATGGCGGTGGTCTGTAAATAATCGAGTCTGGACGAGACAAACCAGTGATCAACAGCATGAGCATCGATCTGCACAATTGGGATCCGATGACATGTGTCAAAGCAGTCAGCGAGCCTAACCACTCGATCCCGTTAGTCGCCTCTTACGACAAGCATGGGTTACTGAAGATCAATATTTTAACCTGGACTTTCACGGGTACAAAGATGTCTAGCAGGCCCTGAGGGATGCAGCTATGCACAGCCTACTCCAGTCACACTTCCTAGTTCATCTCCTGCAGCGTCATGCATCCAGGGCTCTAGACCACTGGATGAGTGAGTGAGTGAGTGAGTGAGTTCAGATTTGAAGTCACATCGGCAATATTTCAGCCATATCGTGACTAAAATATTGCAGCTGTGACTGTAAATCTTAACTCACTCACTCACTCATCCATTGGTCTAGAGCTTGAAATATATTTATAGCGAATCCACTTTAACGGGCTGGACTTGATTAGCCCTGGATCAGAGTGAGTGAGTTTAGTTTTACGCAGCACTCAGCAATATTCCATCTATATGGCAGTGGTCTGAAAATAATCGAGTCTGGACCAGACAATCCAATGATCAACAGCATGAGCATCGATCTATACAATTGGGATACGATGACATGTGTCAACCAAGTCAGCGAGCCTGACCACCCGATCCCGTTAGTCGCCTACAAGCATGGGTTACTGAAGATCAGTTCTAACCCGGACCTTCACGGGTCCTGGATCAGACCAATAATTGGTTGATGAGATTAACAATGAGGCGTCATGCCATTATTATGCAAGTAAAGGTTTACACGCGGGTGGACACTGGAACCTTTACTATCGAGGTGTTGGACACCACTGTACCATATATGGTATCGAACCCGGATCCATTGTATACCATGTATTATACTTGGTCATTTTATCTTACAAAACTTTTACACAATAACAAGGATATACCAGGTATGACTATGGCACTTGAATAACCGGTACATCACTGGGGCACGGTGTAGAGGATGATGGTGAATCAATCTGTAAATGATTTCAGATGGCGGAGTCTGTGCATCATAATGTAAGGGGAATAACTCTTGGTGGCGAGAGCTGTACTGATGCCGGCCTGTACGACCTCTTCTATGAAAATTGCATTACATGTTTTAAATTCTGGATTTAATGTAACTATAGACTACATATAGATGAGATGACATAATCTGGCAAAGAGACACGCGAGCATATCAGTAAATAAATCTCTTACTGCTTGAATAGAACTATTTGTGAAGTATATTGGTTGCAGTGCATTAATTGACCATTCATGGTCATATGACGGGTGTTTAAAAGCTACTTGCGCATTTCACTTTGTGTATATACGTAGTGAGTGAGTTTAGTTTACGCCGTTTTTAGCATTATTGCAGCACGGCTGGGGACACCAGAAATGTGCGTCACACATTGTACCCATGGGTGGAATCTAACCTTCGTCTTCAGCGTGACAAGCGAACGCTTTCACCCCACTGGCCGTATACAGGTAGGCCATACAGCTACTACATCAGCAGCAGCAGAGCACCAAAACTATACACTGCCATGTTGGTACCTACACTGCCCCTGTCGGTGCCTACACTGCCCCTGTCGGTGCCTACACTGCCCCTGTCGGTGCCTACATTACCCTTGTCAGTACCTACAATACATCAATGCCTAAACCGCCTATGTCAGTATCTACAATACATCAATGCCTAAACCGCCTATGTCAGTACCTACAATAAATCAATGCCTAAACCACCTATGTCAGTATCTACAATACATCAATGCCTTAAACCGCCTATGTCAGTACCTACAATACATCAATGCCTTAAACCGCCTATGTCAGTATCTACAATACATCAATGCCTAAACCGCCTATGTCAGTACCTACAATAAATCAATGCCTAAACCGCCTATGTCAGTATCTACAATACATCAATGCCTTAAACCGCCCATGTCAGTACCTACAATACATCAATGCCTTAAACCGCCTATGTCAGTACCTACAATACATCAATGCCTAAACCACCTATGTCAGTACTTACAATACATCAATGCCTAAACCGCCTATGTCAGTATCTACAATGGTAATGCCAATACCTACACCGGTTACGTACTCAAAGGAAAAGGAAATTCATATGCTTATGTCCTTACCTGCGTTTGTGAAGACAACACTTACCTATATCATTTTACACTGTTTATTATAACACCTATACTATCTACGTCAGCGTCTACAATGTCTGTGTCAACAATACACTGCCTATGTTAATACGTATACTGCCTATGTTGATACGTATACTGCCTATGTTGATACGTATACTGCCTATGTTAATACGTATACTGCCTATGTTAATACGTATACTGCCTATGTTGATACGTATACTGCCTATGTTGATACGTATACTGCCTATGTTAATACGTATACTGCCTATATGATACGTATACTGCCTATGTTGATACGTATACTGCCTATGTCAATACGTATACTGCCTATGTTGATACGTATACTGCCTATGTTGATACGTATACTGCCTATGTTGATACGTATACTGCCTATATGTTGATACGTATACTGCCTATGTTGATACGTATACTGCCTATGTTAATACGTATACTGCCTAGGTCAATACGTATACTGCCTATGCTGATTGATACGTATGCTGCCTATGATTGATGCGTATATGTTGATACGTATGCCTATGTTGATACGTATACTGCCTATGTTAATACGTATACTGCCTAATGTTGATACGTATGCGCTACCTATGTTAATGCCGCCTATGTTGATACGCTGCCTATGTTAATGCGTGTATACTGCCTATGTTGATACGTATACTGCCTATGTTGATACGCATATACTGCCTATGTTAATACGTATACTGCCCTATGTTGATATGCCGCCTATGTTGATACGTATACTGCCTATGTTAATACGTATACTGCCTATGTTAATGATACGTATGCCTATGTTGATACGTATACTGCCTGTTGATACGTATTGATGCATGTTAATACGCATACTGCCTATATGATTGATACTGCCTATACTGATACGCATACCGCCCAGGTCACGTATACTGCCCATCTATGTATAATGCCTATGTATAATGCTATATGTTGATACGTATATGCCTATACTGCCTATGTTGATACGTATACTGCCATATGATGCATACCGCCCATATGATACGTATATGCCTATGTTGATACGTATATACCGCCCATGTCAATACGTGTATACTGCCTATGTTGATAACGTATACTGCCTATGTTGATACGTATACGCTGCCTATGTTGATACGTATGCCTATGCTGATACGTTATACTGCCTATATGTCAATACTATGTTATTATGCCCTGATACGTATACTGATACGTATACCGCTATGTTCAATGCTATGTTGATATACTGCCTATGTTGATACGTATACTGCCTATGTTGATACGTATACTGCCTATGTTAATACGTATGCTGCCTATGTTAATGCGTATACTGCCTATGTTGATACGTATACTCCCTATGTTGATACGTATACTGCCTATGCCAATATGTATACTGCCTATGTTGATACGTATACTGCCTATGTTGATACGTATACTGCCTATGCCAATACGTATACTGTCTATGTTAATACTTATACTGTCTATGTTGATACGTATACTGCCTATGCCAATACGTATACTGCCTATGTTGACATGTATACTGCCTATGCCAATACGTATACTGCCTATGTCAATACCTACACAGCCAATATAAATACACTCAGTGCTCCTGTAGATCGCGAGACCAGCTTGACCTAGCAGTAACACACACCACCGATTTAGGTGGAGCTAGTGTTGGTGAGAGCCGATTGGTGGTATCAGAGTGTGCGTAAGTATGTCATTTCACGTGTCATTGCATATGTCATTTCACACGTTAGTTCCCGAGGCAATGACTACAGTGGTGTTGCAGTGGCATGTAGCAAACCTGTTACTAGCATAACCTTATTGGATGAGTGATGGATGCAGCACGATAAATTCGAACATTTCCCGGTTTAGTGGGAAATAAATTTCATAACAGACAAAACTATAATAAGTTTAACTTTAATCATAAAGACACGAATACGAATGAAACGTGTTATTTATATATACTAATTGGAAAGCAAGTGAACTAAATCATCTAAAGATCGCCTGCATGCTATGTATTGATCATCTACACCCATTAGAAACCAGGAGAGTCACTTCACAACATGTTCAGGTAATACTGTATGTTTAACATCTCGAAATACAGAACTGTCGATATCACCATTCACTGTCTGTAATGTGATTATTATTGGCAGCTTCTGATTCTACATTCGTTGGGCTGTACATGTTTTATAACGCTAAAGAAGTGATTTGCAGGCCGCTTCGAAAAGTAAAGTACTTATTCAAAAGACCTCGACTGACTGCCTACAGCATTGTAAAGCAGGTCAGGGCCTGGATTTTCGAAGCTCTCTTAGCACTAAGATAGTCGTAAGTACCATGCATTAACATTAACTTACGACTATCTTAGCGCTAAGAGAGCTTCGAAAATCTAGGCCCTGGTGCACAAGGGCAGCTCATGTCTGATGTAGCGGAATATGAGACATTGATATGAATAACTTGTTGTTTCATCGTTAAGGTGCTTAACAGGAATATAACTAAGTTAGCTCTCAAAAGTGTTGTCAAGTTTAAGTGAAAGAAAATATTAAAAATGGACAACACTATGTACAGACGGGTTTTAACATTCACAATACCATGAATGTAAAGATGTGTATTGACAATTCTGTAAGTAGTAACCAGATAATAAAGCGGTCGCAGTGAGACGGTAATCTTTCGCTGGTACTCGGTTGGGATATACACACTTCAATCATATACCTGTTACTTCTGACAATATATCACAATGATACGAGCCACCGAATGAACCATCATTATGGAGGAAAGTTCATGATCACTGCAATCATTGATATAATAACTAACCTATTTGCATATTTGACTTAGTTTGTACCAAAGAACCTGATGACACCTGAATCTGTCAGAGGTTTTTAAATAGCACTTACTTATCTGCTCCAGTCTGTCCAACATATAGAATAATCACAGGTAGTGTAAAAATGTCTAATTGCATTTTTCGTTATTTGTGTTTGATCTAGTAAACCTCGTGAAAGGTTTAACGGAAAAGTACTTGAAGCGACTTTCCTGAAAAGTCGGACCAAGTAGTTCGATTGTTCTAGAATCCGATGACGGAGGCATCAACAGAACAGAGAGCTGTGGACACAGCTGACCAGACCTGAAGCATGCGGAACACGGACCTAACAAAGTAGAACACAGAACTGAGCAAGCACAACACAGAACTGACAGCAACTACAGAACTGATCAAGCAAAACACAAAGCACAACACAGAACTGATCAAGCACAACACAGAACTGAGCAAGCACAACACAGAACTGAGCAAGCACAACACAGAACTGATCAAGCAACTCACAGAACTGATCAAGCAAAACACAGGACTGATCAAGCAACTCACAGAACTGATCAAGCAAAACACAAAACTGATCAAGCAACTCACAGAACCGAGCAAGCAGAACACAGAACTGAACAGACGCAATACAGAAATGGTCAGGCAGAACTCAGCTGAATACGCGACGCTTAGACTTGACCGAACAGAACACGGAACACAGAACAAGCAGAACACGGAAATGACTCAGCAGAACACAAAGGTCACACAACAGAGCAAGCAGAACATAGAAATAAGCAAACAGATGACATAAGAATGAGCAATAGAACAATATTCGCATATTAATGAGTCCGAGCCGCCCGCAAGTTCCAACCCTCCGTGAAGTCCCCACAAGTCCTTCAAGTGCCCGCAGTACATGGAGTCCTACTTCTCCCAGCTAGTCGTGAAGGGAACCAAGTCAGATCACCCTGTGTAGTCCCCGAGTTCCATTCAACAGTTCCAATAATTCATTTAATTCGAGTCATCTTTCAAAGCTAATCCTACGTACAAACCCACGTCCTTAGTGCAAACCGAACACTCCCCTCAAGCATAGCCATCCTGAAGGATTGCGTAGTGTGATGCGAAGTTTAATAGTTACACTTAATATCACTGAAAAACATGCATTGAAAAAGGAGTAACAACTGAACCACCTGGTTTACAGAATGTGGAGACGCACTATCAGTTGCTAAGTTGCTTTCCTATGTCGATTGCACCCTTGATTCTGTTTCGTTCACCTACCAGTACTAGTAAATCATCACATAACATTTCATCTGTTAACAATATATGTGTTCAATCATTTTAATCTTGCTCATGAACCAGCTTAGTGGTTTACGCGCTCACTCGCCACGCCGAAGTCCCGGGTTCGATTCCCCACATGGGTACAATGTGTGAAACCATTTCTGGTGTTCCCCGCCTTGATATTGCTGGAATATTGCTAAAAGTGCCATACAGTTTACTCACTCACTCATCGCTCATGAAACCATAAAGAAACTACAGTTGATCCAGTTCAGTAATTGTTAAACGTCTCAATACATTCATGCTTGATTTAGTATTTAAACGTTCGAGCTGTTTTTACTAACCCGGGTATGGATGCACTATGGGTAGATGCGGGTGATTGCAGGTTTAGTTGGCGGTTATTTACTTAATTCTTTGGATCATAATTTACATGTTTCGTAACTGTTTTACCTTAGGCCCTGATTGAAATTTTTATTAATATTTTAAAGACACAAGATCAAATAAATTAGACGTAAAAACATATTTAAAATTGTGAACTTCCTGGGCAATTAATCATTATGCAAGGTAAAAATGAATTTGGCGAAAAACATATTTTTTGTTTTAGTCAAGTACTTAATCATGACTAACATCAAGAAAGTTAATTTGACATTGAGTCAATATCTGTGATGTCACCAAATATTGAATCAAAGATTTCAGTAAATGTCACGTTTCTCGCTGGAAACAATAATTAGTCTTCGGCAACTCATTCTTGTTGTTAGAGGCGCTTAAAGTAACTCAGTGAGGGAGTGAGTTTGGTTTTACGCCGCTTTTTAGCAATATTCCAGCAATATCACGGCGGGGGACGCCAGAAATGGGCTCCACACACTGTACCCATGTGGGGAATCGAATCCGGGTCTTCGGCTACCCCACCGCCCAAAGAAACTCAGAGATAAGGCTGGCTGACTTGTTTGATACACGTCACTGTATCCAGTTGATGATTGCTCACACAAACACAGAATAACATTTAATACCAACCAACATAGTCATGGCCTCTCCTTACACTTGCCACATTTGGTACAGTTTATCTGTATGTATTATTTTATGCAAAGTGTACTCTTAAATAATTAAATATTTGTTGGGACAGGTGTGTAATTGGCTCTCCCTGTTCACTAATCCCATTCCGGTCGGGAAATAAATATTAAATCAAATAAACATGGATTAAAATTAAACTGTTACCCAACATCAACATACTAACTGTGGTGCTATCAAACCTATGGTAGGGTCAACATACGCTAAGATAGGATAACCTGAACAAACATTATAGAGCGGATGGGGAAGCCTGTGGTACCCTGGGGAAGACGATGCGGAGGTGAGATTAGTTGGAAATCTTCAAAACTTCACTTTACCTATGGAACCGAAACTATCAACATTGTACATACATACGATTACCTTGGAATTAAATTCCACAGGCCTAATGGACGATTTGTCCAAGCAATTAAAGTACTTACGGAAAGCGCTACCAAAACAATGTATTGCCTTTTAAAGAAATCCAGGAACGTTTATTTAACTTTAGATTGCCTTTTAGATGCATTTGATGTTATGGTTGTTCCAATTATCTTGTATGGCTCAGAGATATGGGGAAACGAGAACTGAGAAATAATAGAAAGAATTCCAGTTTCAGAAATAGCACCCCGAATTATATCCTTACGGTGAATATGGAAGAGAGCCTTTGAGTATCAAAATCTATAAGCGATTTATTTCACGTTGGCATAACGTAGATCAGATATTTGAAGCCATCCCAGATTATATATAACTGTTAACCACATCTGTGACAATACAAATAAAATCCCAAGGTTACCATTTGTGAAACATATCCTTGAAAACTGCGGACTATCCTACGTGTTTCTAAATCCGTCTTTATGCTCGACGCCCTGGCTTGTCTCAATGGTCGCGATCGAAAACACCTACAGAGCCCAGTTTCTCAAAAATTGGAGTGAGTGAGTGAATATTTATCGTCGCATCGGCAATATTTCAGCCATATCGTGACGACTCCAAAATTGGAAGTCTAATGTTGATTCAAAAATTGAACCTTGATGTGCTGGGGATTTGTGAAAGTTTCCTTCGAAGTGAATGTGCTCTGAAAGTAGAAGGCCATATGGATTGGTAACAACAGACGTAAAGAACATAAAAAATCAAAACGAGGCTCGGGTGGAGTCGGGACCTTTTTTTAAGAACACTATTTTAGAAGAATGTGATGTTCACTAACGTCTTTTATTTGGTTCAGGATCGCCTGAGGTCGCATCCAGGAAAAATGATTTGGGTGAAGGAGAGAGATGAGGAGAACCGCCAACTCAAGGAGAAGCTCCAGGATGTTCACAACATCTCCATGACGTCATTCGCTGGTGACGTCTGTCACGAGGAATCTCTCGCTAAACGGCCTCGTCTCGACACAACGTTCCAGAGAAACGCGCAGTAGCTTGTGCTACTGTCGTTTGATCCAGAACAATATCTTCTCGATTGCCGGATAATAGCTCTATTTTTACAGCAGAAGCAAATCCAATACTAACAGCTCTTAAATATTAATAGACACCCCAAATATAAACAATATATAATATTTTCAGACTCTCTTTCTTACCTTCAGATCAGATCCTATATCCGTGATCTGATACAGAAGAAGTGGGACACCCAGGTAGGTATAAATAAATTACATGAAATAATACCATATATTGGTTAAACTTACTTGCGTTGTCAGTTCAGATTTGAGGTCATTATACGACGATGTCGTATTGGCCATTCAAGGTATACACAAGAATACTTATTGAAAGGTGAGGATCCTCCGTTTTTCATCCCTTGTGATGAAAGAATCACGTTCAAGCATGTCCTGCTTGACTGCATTGATTTTTCCATCACAAGGGATAAATATTTCAGCGTCAAAACTGTAAAGGATCTTATTAATTAATCTTCATTTTATTATCGAATGTTTAAAAGAAATAGAATTGATTGATAAATGTTGATTGATATGTTTTGTATACAGATGCATATTTTATTATTGGTATTTTAAGTTAGTAACTAAGATTGTAAGTATCTGTACCCACGAAGGGGGTTGAAGTATTGTAAAATTATTGTCCTCCTGAGAGGGTGCGTAAGTCTCAAAAGTTTAAAGTCAATTTAGCTCTACCAACTTTCTTAATTGTAGAATATTTGTTGTTTTATAATGGCTAAATATCAGTCGATCGCCAGTGGCTGAAGGGATGCTGTAAATCCAGCTAGGGTCCATGCAGGTAGCAAGAGTACTGTAAGTTCCAATGGTCCCTAGTATGGTGATCTACCTTCAGTTGTTAGCGATCTGTAGCCTGTTTTTATATTATGCATTGTTCAAATTGTGCTATTAGTTTTAACTTCACATGCTAGTCTTAAATTCGAACTGTGACAGTCTAGTTGTTTTACTGTCCATTGACGACAGGTTTTATAATATTACATATTCTTTATAAACGTCAAAATTGTTCTCACTCACTCACTCCAGAGAAACAGTGTGTCCAGGCGGTGAGTAGGCCTTCACAAGATTTGCACACAAGGCTTCCAAAATATTTACTTCTGTGTCGTCTGCCCACGAACTGAAAACCTACTTGAAGAACGGTCACTAGTTTAGTCTATGCTAGATGCTGAATCCGAGGTCACCAATGCTTGTTATCAGGTGTGTGTATCGGTGTGTTTGAGCGTGCGCGCATCTGTGTCGTATAAATGAACATGAAATGTCGTGTTATAATGATAAATGAATGTAACGTGAATCCCTTTCTTTGTCTTTATTCAGTTCACACGCTGGACTGACTGGCTTCCACTTGCACGTCAGGAACCAGTACGGTAATGAGTAGCGGTGACCATACAGGAGTACGGAATGCCAAGCAGGTTATAACTGTAACAATTCATAAACATTTTACTCTTCCAAGATACAGCTTGTCACACTCGGTGAACATAATAATAACACAGGTCTTCAGCAACCCATGCTTGCCACAAAAGGCGACTATGTTTGTGGTAAGATTGTTTCACCATCAGTCCTTCGACCAGAGTACGGTTTTAAAGAGGAAAGCCATGCTGGTCAGTCTACACCTTGCCATACATATAACAGTATCAAAAATGTGTATGCAACAGGTACATAATACGTGCACTATAAAGAATATAGCATCCATACTATCTAGGGACTGAAAGCACAAAGAAAAGAAATTTGTAGGACATGATCATAATGGTATTTAATGTGGCTCATCGTTGTTTCTTGTGTACAAACATACATAGAGTTACTCCATTTTATGAAAACTTGAGATACGTCGTTACTGATTTAATCATATTATGTGATACATTTGTATCAATTTGCGTTCCTAATTATTTGCCGTACGTCACGGCCCCCGGGGCTGCTATGGCACGTTGAGTGTGTCAGCTGCGCCATGGTCATCTCTGACGTATGCCGTGAGTGGGCGACCCTGGGGCTGAGGGAGGAACCGGGTCAACGCGCCTCACTGGAGGATATATAAGGACCTGTCACAGTTGTCATATCGTCTTTGTACCTGTCGACTCTTCCTATAGAATATTCACAGACTTGGTAAGTGTAATAATGCTATTACCTAGATATCTACATGTTTTCGAACTTTAACAGGTTTCAAAATCTTGAAAACAAATTGCACTGGTCTACTTGCAGCTAGCCATTATGTAATTGCGACATTAAGTCAGATCCAGGTTTGTGTGTAATTTACGACGACCCCGCAATCCCTTCTCTGTAACGACCAGGTGAACAAGAATTGACATATCACGCCTGGGCTGCTCCATGTGACATACACTTCTGACAGACAGATACCCAGAATCACTTTCAGGAAGAATCTGGGATTCGAACCAGTATTAACATAGCAACTCCACACAACGAAGTGTCGTGCCATAACCACGATGCAACCCATGTCCTGCAACGTCTTGCTACACTCATCTACAGTTGGTGCTCCATGGAACAATTCATGTATTCCTCTCGATTCCAGACCTCTACACAATGAAGACCATCACCACGATTATCTGTATGGCTCTCGCTGTAACATCTGAACCTATCAACAATTACAACACGATAGGTGGTCAAGCATTCCCATACAATGCTGGTTATGGAGTCGGTGGCATTCATGGCGGGTTATATGGCGGCACACATGGGGTTGGCAAGTACACAGGAGGCTACAGAGGACATATGCCAATGTTTGGACTGCTGGGTGTTTACACTGGAGGTCAGAAGGGACTCCATACAGGCTACAACGGAGGTCTGTTAAGTGGCAAAGTCGGCGGTTTCTACGGTGGCAAAACAAATGTATTGTATGGAGGCGGTCTTGGTGGTCTCCACGTGGGAAATGTTGGTGGTTTTAATGCAGGGAAGGTGACTGGGGGTGTCTACCCTGGAACTGTTGGTGGTCTCAGCGCAGGGAAGGTGATTGGGGGTGTCTACCCTGGAACTGTTGGTGGTCTCAGCGCAGGGAATGTGATTGGGGGTGTCTACCCTGGAACTGTTGGTGGTCTCAGCGCAGGGAAGGTGACTGGGGGTGTCTACCCTGGAACTGTTGGTGGTCTCAGCGCAGGGAAGGTGATTGGGGGTGTCTACCCTGGAACTGTTGGCGGTTATAATGCAGGAAAGGTGACTGGGGGTGTCTACCCTGGAACTGTTGGTGGTCTCAGCGCAGGGAAGGTGATTGGGGGTGTCTACCCTGGAACTGTTGGTGGTCTCAGCGCAGGGAAGGTGATTGGGGGTGTCTACCCTGGAACTGTTGCCGGTTTAAATGCAGGAAAGATGGCTGGTGGTCTCTACCCTGGAACTGTTGCCGGTTTAAATGCTGGAAATATACCTGGAGGTCTCTACGGAGGACATGTAGGTGGTTACAAGGCAGGCAACATCGGAGGAGGGATCTACGCTGGCACCATGGGCGGTCTGCATGCTGGCGGTGTGCATGCTGGCAGCTTGCTGGGAGTTAGGAACGGTGTGTATTTTATTTTGAAATGAAATATTAGATAGTTGATATACCTACACTAATAACTATTTTTTTCTATCTAGAATTTGATCTCTACTGGCGTTTAATTGTAAGTTTTCTAAAAAATTCCAATCGCTATGAATATTAGATAAATTCAGAATTACAATGCAATTAACAAACCTAAACATTTCCAAACATGATATAGTCACCATATAATTATTATGTACTGTACAACACACTATATTGTTCTATATTGTCCTTGCAGGTATCGGCCTCTACTAGGAGAATTTACGAGGAGCCAATTGTCAATATATCCACACTATTTATACATATTTATCCAACAAAGAGTGTACGGTGCGAAATAAATAGCTTTTGTATTTTCTACAATGATTGTTATGTTTATGTGTTTTCTTTGTGTGTTCTAATGACAGCCATGTAGATGCCTTGCCAATACAAATCGCAGTCGGAGTGTGTAAGTGAGCTGTGTGTGAGTGAGTGAGTGAGTGAGTTTGGTTTTACGCCGCATTTAGCAATATTTCAGCAATATCACGGCGGGGAATACCAGACAAATGGGCTTCACACATTGAACCCATGTGAGGAATCGAACCCGGGTCTTCAGAGTGACGAGCGGACGCTTTAACCACTAGGCTACCCTACAGCCCCCGAGCTATGTATGCGATTACGTAACATAACAGTATTCCACATCAGGACAGGTCAGCTTGATGTCACCTTCAGATTGTTGACATCTATTGGCACGGGTATCATAAACCAATGATCAGAACCACCTTTGTTTGCACGCCTTAGAACATATTGTGATAGATAGGTCTGTTCCTTCGGAAGTCAGACTGCTGCAACCTCTTCATGACATGACGAGGTGAGAGGTTGGGGTGGGGGTGAGGGGTGTGTGTGTGGTGTGGTGTGGTGTGGTGTGGTGGTTTAGCCTAGTGGTTAAAGCGTTCGCTCGTCACGTCGAAGTTTGATTTCTCACATCGGTACAATGTGTGAAGCCGATTTCTGGTGTCCTCCGCCGTGATATTGCTGGAATATTGCTAATTGTGGCGTAAAACGAAACTCACTGACTCGTTCATGATAGGACGCACACAGAGTGCAATAAAATCCAAGTAAGGACACGTAAACTGAACAGAGACCAGGGCAGTCAGATCACGTCGTGCAATCATATGAAATGCAAATGTCACGTGGCGGTGTATATCATATATGGTGAGTTTCACTACATGCCATCTAGGTGCCTCTTCACAGCAACGCTTACTTTGTATGTCATTGGACGTAGAGGGAAGGCTACTAGAATAATCATAGTTTAACATAGTTAATCAACACAATTCAAATAGCATAGTGCTAAATCATAATCTTAGTATCAGCAGAAACATACACTGGTATTTACTACAAATTCGAACCTGAGCCGCAAGATACATGTATTCATTTGGGATTTGAATATCAAGCACTATGCCCTGAATTGGGATATCGATACGCATGACATACACATATTTCCAGATGTAACTTTTTTATTGCAAAACATACTTGATAACATAAATACATCCTGCTGTCGTCATTTAAGGAAGCTGAAGTCCATCTTATGTATGTCTGATCAATCAGTCAAAAATATAATTTTATGCTTATTCGTTTGAAACACAAATAGACAAAACCTCTCAACTACATTTCTGAATGTATACAGACATATTTCAAATACTGACAAAAACAGTTTCGGTGCAAGATATATAAAAGAGTGGATAGCTTGATTTCTCAGTAATTACGACAATACATTAGCCTTCAGTTGTTACACAATCACCGTGCATGGGCTCACCTGTAAACACTCAAATGTCGCCTGTGAACCTTACATGATATGTGACAAACCGCTGCTTCGCGCGAGTGCAACCAGAAAGATAGAGCCGTGTCTTTGCGGTTCTCACCCGGTGTTCTCATGCTACAGTCACCCATGTGTAGATCTCTACAAACGCGCAGCGAGTGGAACATTACGTCGCTTTTATCTATATTCCAGCAATAACAGGAACGGTGATTATATAAAGTGGTGTAAATGTTGTTTTTGAAAATACCAACATCATATTCGTTATTTCAATGATTCATTGACTAAACCTGGCTCCAGACAGAGGGACACGCCCTAAAAGAGGGGTGGTGTAAAACTCAGTTTACAATGTCAAGATCGTGTGACCAGACAGGAGACGACTGGAAGCACCCAGCGGGGCTGTTGTTGCAAATATCAGCCAAAGGCAGAGCCAACTGATCTAGGGTTGCCTTTTGGTACTGTGTTAGGCGTCGGTCCATCTCATCCAAGAATGCTTTGTGGGGGTTGAGGCCTTGAGAAACGGCAGGTCATGGCAGTGTTATGCTGTCTTTCAAATTCCGTTACAACAAGTGTTGTAATGCGGGCGGGCACTATATCTTCTGTGGTGTGACGTTACGTCATTTGCCCAAAGGGAAAACGTTAAGGGTGTAACGATCCATTAATGATCGATACTATCGCTTTAATTTGTTTAATAAATAACGGTAACTTGAAAACATGTTCTGTCCTACAGTCCTACCCCCGATGGGGATTAATCTCTATTTGCTGTAAGCGACAGCATTTTGCCGTCATATAAGGGGGATGTAGAGTCACACACACACACACACACACACACACACACACACACACACACACACACACACACACACACACACACACACACACACACGCACACGCACACACACACGCACACGCACACGCACACACACGCACACACGCACGCGCACACGCGCACACCACCAAAATGGCAGCTCAAGCAGACAGCGGGGATTTTGCGAATTTTGAAATCGTAAAACAATACGACAGCTAAATCAGCTGTATAGGGACACTTTGGTTTGTAAAAACAGTTAAAGTGGACAATAAGCGAGTTGCATGTCGGAAGTGTGAGCTGATATTGAAGTATTGTGGAAATACAACCAATTTGACTGATCGTGTGCTTCGGAGGCACGGTCTTGTCTCTTGATGCGCTTGCCCCAACCAAGGGTAGGCCTAAAAGACAAACAACCCTGACAGTGCTAAATGACAACACTACTCTACTTTCGTCAAAACGAGCAAGAGACATTTCGGCAGCCATTCTTGAATTTATTGTGAAAGATTTGCGGCAATTCAGTGTTGTCCAAAATGATGGGTTTAGGAACATGTTGAGAGTTTTGGAACCACGTTACACAATCCCCTCGCGACGGTATATCTCAGATTCTGCCTTGACCATGTTGTATGAGACTGTTAAAACTGAGGTCAGGAATGACGTTTCCTGTGCTGAGAATGTTTCACTCACAACTGATGGATGGACTAGCAGACTCTTAAATCTGCACATGTGGACAGACTCTTGTTTCTAAAGAAGAATTGGAAAGTTGGAAACCAAAATAAAAAAATTAACTATTATCTGCCTTCATCACACTATTTGAGAACACTAGTTAATGTGAAATATTGCCATTTGTCACCTATCTTTGAACTTGAGTCACCAAGTTATCTGCTGACAGGTTTATTTGTGAGATTTCTTGATACTTTCATAGTGACAAAAGATTATTGTCTTCTTTAAATCTGTTGAGTCTGTTGAATGTTCAGTGCATTGGATATATTTCATCTTCATGTTGGTTAAACTAAAACATATCTACCTGTGAACTGTTTAATTGTCAACCTTTACACACAGTAAGTGTTTTCTATTGAAACTGAAAGGTGACCATTTGTCAAAAATGTGACAGTGCCACACAGCCAGTATTTATTCTTTATTTTGTATGTTATTTTACATACATAGTTGTGGGGATCAAAGAGTCTGCAAACCACAGTTTTGTAATAAATAGTATTAAATCCTGTGTGAATGTGTTGGCTTGTTGTCGAATGTTTTAATACTAAGTCATGTTCATGAAGAAGAAGTCATCATGACAGCTTGACCAATACGGACCTGAAAGTTATAAGGAATAAACAACTGAACACATTTTATGGTTTAAGTAATTTGAATTCTGTCTGAACTATCGCAATAGTTATCGTAATAGTAGCTTGCAATAGACTTTCGACATCGCAATAGTAGCTTGCAATAGACTATCGACATCGCAATAGTAGCATGCAATAGTCTATCGATATCGCAATAGTTCCTTAGACCTCAATAGTCACCCCTAGAAAACATAGTCTCGAACACGTTTGACCTGGTAGCGTAGACCAATCCATTTGATTTAACAGTGGTGAGCTGTGTACTCCTATGAGCTGTGATGTCACCCCATATCATATCATTCCACTTCCACACAAGAACCGACGGCTTTGAGTAAGGCAAGTGTTGTTAAAACCTTCTGCGCGACTGTAGACCCCGGCACGAACATCAGAGCTGACCAGATCTTGTACTCTGCTCATACCAAGCTAGGCGCGCGTGGTGGTCTGCTCTCTCAGCCTGTTTCAAACGATTCAACCTTTATTTGTCTCAAGCCAGAGATTGACCGAGCTGGCAATGTGGCAGGTTTGGTAACGATGCGCGTTCATGCACCAGCCGAATATGTTTTGTCCTGTTGACGTGACGTGAGGCGCACACTAACGGTCCTGGCAAGTACTGAGTGTTGACGTGTGATGTTTTGCTTCAGTCATGTTTGCAGAATACCCACGGCGCGTAGATGTTGATTTCACATGCCATCGCATTGGGCAGGCGTTTATATTGTAAAACAATAAAGTGTCTCATAAGTACAGGGCAGCCAAACAATCAATGTATGATGTTCATATTCAAAACAAAGCGTGTGTAAGTAACATGTCCAAACCAAACAAACACCCAAACATCCCAATTGTGCCCTGTGATTTAACATACATGTGCAAATTGTGAATCGCGGTCTTAATCGAGGAGACGCCGTCAAGAAAGTGCATTCAGTATTTAGTTCCAGAATTAGTATACATGCACGTTTTACGAACACGTTCTCCTATAACTGTCACTGAAAACAGGATGGTGAACCATTTAACCTATCGCTTGATTATTTCTTTGACTGGGTTATACTTTTCATGTTTCCGAGAATCATGTTTGTTGAAACCCAAACCCAGAGTCTCTGGCATTTGCATAAAATAAATAGTTTGATATACCAGTCGCTTGATCTGCAGGTAAAAGAAATATAGTTTTTAGGATTGCGCATGTCTTTTACGGGATTTGTACATTTCCCAAGTATGTAAAAAAGTATCATCAAATAACACGCGGAATTTGTGTTCAGCCTTCCAGTATGAGGGGGTGCCAAGCTTCGAGCTGGTGTCCAGAAAATGTGCCGGTTTCAAAGATTAATCGTAATCCTTTATAAATTTACAGTGACAGAAAGACGTTCTTTATATTCAAGGAGACAAATGGAATTAATACAATGTGGAGTCTCAACAACTCAAAGGATTTGCTTGTTCAATTTTGTCAACTTCGTACACCACTATAACTCGCAGGAAACTTACGGATAGACTTCATGCCTTGATCCGTGGAGAATGTGTCACTGAACTTGATGACCATATGTGTATATACACGTCTATTTTCAGAGGTTAAGGGCAATTTGCACAAAATGCACATGATTCCGAATTTGGCAAAATCAAAATAAGGGAATGTAGCCAAAAAGTTTAACATAAGCTTCAGATTTATTGATGATCCTGTGTCGTTCAGTAGTGGCCAAATAGTCAATTCCCTTCCACTAGGCTTTGGGGCAGCCATTTTTCTTAAGCGGTCACTCGTCACGACTAAGATGGGTACATTTCGATTCCCCATATGGGTACAATATGTGAAACCCATTTCTGGTGACAAAAACGTTCAACAAGACTGGGGCGGTGGGGTAGCCTAGTGGTTAAAGCGTTCGCTCGTCACGCCGAAGACCCGGGTTCGACTCCCCACATGGGCACAATGTGTGAAGTCCATTTCTGGTGTACCCCGCCGCGATATTGCTGGAATATTGCTAACGGCAGCGTTAAACCATACTCACTCACTCACTCAACAAGGCTGTGCGACAAAAGGAATGACTTCAAAATTCCAATAGTTACGTTTCCGTTTTTTGTAGAGCAGTATTCCAGCAGCTCATTTGGGATAGGGATTAAACATACACGTTTCCAGGAATTTTTTACAGTAGATTCCCAAATTTGACGCATCAGTGACAAAAATGATTTTCATTGTCAAGGCCCTGTATTGTTACTGGAGCCATATGTTCCCTCCATATTTCAGGTCAATGCTTGAGTTCGCTAGTGGACTCGGGTTTGTGAGGGTACACATATCCAGATTGTGTCATCACTATACATATATAATCTTGATACAGTCGGGATGGTACATTGGACTTTAGTAGTATATACCTTTTTATGATAATGTATCATTTGTTGGTCGCTTTTTGTTTCCTCGGGACACCTGTTCATCAACAATACTTTGGACACATTTATAGACACATGTGTTTTGATTTGGATCCAGGGGCTGGTCCAGTGATATTAGGCAGTTATTGTTCATAATCTTTTTAGATGTAAGTTATACACTGCCGTTAGAAATAATACCTAAATTTATTTCTATGTGAATGTCCACAGCCTCCAAACTGTGTTATATGGAATACCTCCAGTTACCAACAGTGTCAATAAGAACACAATAAAGTCCCTGCATCAATACATCTTTAAGACTAAACGATTTGATAAAATTATTCCAGACCAATATATGTACACAATGAATGAAACTCAAGTTTCACAATGCACATATATGATTTAATTTGTCGTTTTTGTGTATCCAGTTCCTGTGTATTTTGTTTAGATGATCTGTGTACTGTTGAGGTATTAATAAAAGCAAAGATTTGCTTGTTTACCAAACCAGATTCTTTGAGAATAAAAATATGTTTTAAGCAGATTAGGCACCCTCATTCTGGAAGAGTTGTGTCTGGAAACGGTAATCGTTGACTCGAATAAGAGATTGCGATCTCTGGTCGGTAAGCGCCATCGTTCTCGCGAGTTTCACCCAAAGATGATGACTGTTTATAACACACGGGGCTTCTGGTTTTCTAACTTTTTATGACCTTGTGTACACGAATTAGACTTTTCAGCTTGATCCATGAGAACTGACGTGCGAATGCGTTGGAAGCGTCGTAAAATACTCCGCTTCACTCGTAATAACGGTGGGTTCTTGAAAATAGAAGCGACTAAACCCATTCCATTTCCATAAGAACCTGCCGGATGCATTACAGCCTTATTATATGTAATTTTCATTGGCATGTTCATGCGTTATTCATTGATGACATAAACACTGATCGAGTACTTTCAAAATCACGGGGCTACTCCCTAGGAGTCTGAAACACAAACACTTTACCGCGTATCCACTTTAGTGAACAAAGCCAAGCAATGCCCAGTCAAACATTGTACACGATCCACGTCTGACAATATGCAGCCTTCTAGTGATGAGAACCCGTGAAGATCATGGTTAGAACCGATCTTCAGTAAGAGGCGACTAACGGGATCGGGTGGTCAGGCTCGCTGAATGGGTTGACACATGTCATCGTATCCCAGTTGCGTAGATCGATGTTCATGTTGTTGATCCCTGGATTGTCTGGTCCAGACTCGATTATTTACAGACGCCGCCATACAGCTGGAATATTGCTGAGTGCGGCGTAAAACAAAACTCACTCACTCTAGTGATGAGTACATATTCAACACATCGTTAAAACAACTTTGAATGTTCTGTTAAATGATAAAGTATGATTTACTCTTAATCGCCAGGATCACTGACAACTTCAGAAACCGTCATGTGGATAATTTTGACTGCTCTATTTAAGCTAGGGTACTCTATATAAACGCCTGTTAAACGTAGTTATTCGGCGGACTTACTTAGGAAGTTCAGATAGTATTGTTTCTGTGCGTATGGTGTAACAGACCATGATACTGGAGAAGAGGGACAATTTAATGGATAGACAAAGTCTTTATTGCAAAAGATGCGAATATTCGGTGCAGGTGCTGAGGAAGTGATACACAATATTACACAAGCAGAATATATACACTAAACGCCAAAAGATACGTTACCCTCCTTCCTTAATGAATTTATCAAAATCTACTCAAGTTAGGATGAAACTTTCTGCTGCATTGTGATGCGTGGACGTCCACTTCTTGGTCTGTCTACGGTGACCCCAGTCTGTCTGTAGCGCTGAATAAGTCTTATAACCGTGATATGGTGGCATCCGAGGGCGTTGGCAACAGCATTGCATCTCGATCCCATCTGCAACATCCCAATGGCTCTTTCTCTCTCTTCAGCTGTTAATCGTGACACATTTCTCGTGCTTGTGTATCATATCACGCATTCTATGCTCTCTTAATACCCTATAGAATCATTCTACACCTGAAATTGATGCAATGAATATTGCTAGTACGTTTTGGCGATTGATATTGCTATGTGTAAACAGAAAATGGAAAAATGTTAATTTTAGGTGTTCCTAAACACTTTTTCACAATATCAAAGATAACGTTGTACTTGTTTTCACTAATGCAAATCAGCAGAAAAAGTTTTAAAAGACTGAAATCATAGGAATGATTCTTTTACAATTTTACACACTCTACAACAGTTGTTTCTTGTTTTAATACTACTAGTTGAAAATGCTCACTTTAGTTGGTTTATCTTTGCCTCAAAGCAGAATTTTATTTCTAGCTGTCTTTTGGACATCTAAATAACTGTTATTGGTATATTTCGGCATGGTCGAAAATAGGACAATGTAACTCTTCTGAAAAAGATGCATTTCACCTAAATATGAATACATCTGAGACATTTTTTCCGTGATTTGCATAAAGCTGTGTTGTTAAGCTTTCTTGTAAACTAATGCCTTCTAACATATCTTTGATAGTTTTTAAGTAATTGATAAAGGTAGGAGGGTAATGTTTCCTTGGAGTTTAGTGTACATGAAGGATATTTGAGTTTATGCAATTGAAGAGGTTGATGTACAGTGTGATGACATGATTGTTGTTGTGACAATAGATGATGACTATGAAGTCAGATGGACACAGGGTAGGGAAGGGTTATTCTTGATTGGCCTTGATTAGATTATGGTATGCCGTAGGGATGTAATAACCTTGACATCCGTTGATTGTCGGGTTGAGTCCTTTGATGTTGATTGGCCCTAAGAGTTTTCCTGTAATCTGACCAGTTGGCTTCAAGAATGTTGATGTCGTTCCAAAAGAAGGGATAATTTGGATGGGCTTGATGGTATGTCAGAAATGGCTAATTTGGAGTCTTTACTTCACCGATGCCTGATGTTCCTTGATTCTCGTGTTCATGGGGTGGGAAGCATACCAACCTTTGTATCATTTGCTTGATAACGGTGTTTCATCTACACCGAAACGTAGCATCTATTACAATAAAAGCATCTATTACAATAAAATTGTTCCACCTCATTATACCAGCTTGTAAATGCCACTCAAAGAAGTTGTGATACTGGAGGCCCATGAGAGCTCTCTCGTTTTGAGGGACTATTCCTTCACGAGATTCAAGTGTTGGATAGCTGTGGATAGCTGTGGAGTCCGACGTGACGTCTGAAATTGTAAATATACCAGGCACATAAAGATTATAAGATCTGCAAGGTTTAGAGAATAAAATCTGCAGGACATATGATCATGTTTGGAGTAGGTACACAACAGATGCGTGGAAGAATCCCTAGCAGTATGTTTAATGGACAGTGGATTAGGTTACTAGGTAAAGGGTTCGCTCCCCACGACGGTTCGACGTTCCCCATTGGTGACTTGTCATGGGTGACATAATGGACATCGAACAGAACGCTTCAGTTCGTGGGATGAGGGTGAACACGAGTTGTTTCCCTTGTCCTATCGGCGACTATCACATCATACCACAAAACGTTTCGTAGTAAATAGCTCGAAGTGGGATAGTACGTGTCAGGATAGATATAGAGTTGAGTTTACGTATACACAGTACAACATGTGTTATACTAATGATAAATCTTCATCTTAAGTCCTTGCCCAAGTACTTGCGAATGTCCCTTTCCTAAACCTTGACTCTATGTTCTTTGACAACCAATCCCGCTCGAAAAACTATGGAATCTTACATAGAAGGGACCATGTCTCGTTGTCGCGCCTTAAACGCATTTGAATTGGAGCGATAATCCGACAACACCACATAATTTGACCTTGAAAAATCTCACACTCTGGTAAAAGTGAAAAATAAATATACTTTTCACAGCGTGACAGTGTAGCAAATGAACAATTTTGACAGGTTATAGACATCTTCACGAGTCAGTAAGACATCTGTACGACGACTACTACGAGCCCACAGTTCGACTACAGCCTGACCACATGTTTATGAATCATTGTCCAACAGTACTGATGGGAAGACGAGCAGCTTGGTATCTGATATGAAGATTAACATACTGCTAACATACATAGTATACTTTGCACACAAAGAGGTTTGGGTCTTCCAGAATGTTAATGTTTGGTAAATGTGTACAGTGGGGAATCAACATCAGGTGACAAGTAGATCATAAACTGCAGGAAACATGCTCAACGAAATAATTGTCAACAGTCTCATGGAGCTCATGATAACCATGTCTCACGGTATAAAATTGTTGTTGTTTTTTATGTAAGGAAATACCGTTCCGTATATCTAAGCTTAAACCTGAAGAGGGTGAAATATTGAAGTAAGATCAAACATGAAATTAACATTTGTTGCTGGATTTATCTCAGATGTCCGGAAGTTGCCACCCAGGGCAAACCTCCCACACCGGAGCCTCCCCTCCTCACTGACGGCGGGTCGGACACGCGCTGTTCCTTTCTCCTCCCTCAACAACAAACACAGGCGAACGTGGCGAGCGCATCACATGCCCGTGTTGGGGTGGAGGGTGGACAGGCGAGGTATGTGTATTTACACCAGTCGTGGCGAACGGACTTCTTCTGGAAAGCCCTACTGGCATACTTTGTGGAAGTTCGAGATCATCTAGTTCAATATTTGGAGCCTGTGCTAGGTCTGTTTGCGTCCAGGGTATTCTGAATGTTTTTTCATATTTTATGAGAAGACCTTGCAATGATTTCTCACTGAGTGAGAGTTGCACTCGATTATCTAGAAATTGTCATATCCTTTGCAATGCAATAAATGCTACTCGTGTAACGAAACATGATATCGGGTAATCCAAGGTATAAAAGAAAAATCCTTTTTAAAATCTAAATTGGACATCTCCGCAACAGAAATATCTGCCGATTTCTCATCTCCATTCCAGGTGGAAATCCTTAGAGAAACATTTTGAGACCCGACGTAACACTAAACATTCCCTGATATTTATTTCAAACACATTCTCTTTGCTCGCTTCACCTGTGTGAATCTTGATTACACGAACTCGTCTTACCGTGGTTTAAATGGAATTATCAGAGTCATAGCAGGACTCGAGTCATTCGTGGAAAACACACATAATAAACGTGATCACATCCAAGAAGTAAATAGCGTTGTCCCAGATACAAGCATTTCATATACCGCATGGTAATCATTTGTATAAATTTGTATGATACTCGTGTGATACTCGCAGACACAGACACAGACACAGACACGGTCACGGACACAGGCACAGACACACATACAAACATACATGTATATCTGTTTCACGACGTGTATATCTTGTTATTAAAGAGATTATGATGCCTGCGTCAATTATATCACTCATTTCTAGCCACAATCAAAATGGGTGTATAGCTTACTGATTAAGGTAATACATGTATTGAATCATAATCTTCAGTTCACCCCGCGCGGAACAGACCAAATTAATAGGATAGTCAAACTCGATGACACGGTTGATGGCGTTCCGACTGCGTGGATAGTTGATCAAAATATTAATAACGGAATTGTCGCATCCAGTCTCAAGTGTTTACTGGCTGTCGCCATAGGGCTGAGTGCCGCGTTAAACAAGACTACTTTGTGGAATGTGATTAGTTATCGGGGAGAATATATATATCTCTCTCTCTCTCTCTCTCTCTCTCTCTCTCTCTCTCTCTCTCGCTCTCTCTCTCTCTCTCTCTCTCTCTCTCTCTCTCTCTACACACCAAAATAAAATGGAATTCACAATAAAGTTACACACACACACACACACACCATACTACGTTACAACATTTATTTGACTACATCAATCTGTCCACCTCTCTCTTGTCTTTATGCAGGGTCATTTTAAATATAAACATTCATTGCAGCAAGAGTACACGTCAGCATCAAACTTTTGGAAGTTAATGATTAAAGTAACCGGCTTGTAACGTAGTCCCTTGTCACATCTCAGTGACGTCATTCACGCACTATCCCAACTGTGACGTTGTGCTCTTGTCCCTGCCCGGAAAACACCCACGGCCTCTGTGTATTTGTGTTTGTGTCTACATGTGTGACAGAGGTTTAGCTCACCAACAGTAAACAGGTAGGCAGATGCCTTGCATGTACAGAACACTCTGTGTCAGTCAACAATCAGCCTTACCCTATTAAACTATTAGTACGACTTCAAATCGTGACCAACACATTTAAACCTCGCTGGGAAAGCGGTTCTTATGCACCGGTGCACATAAAGGTGCACTCTGAAGAATGCCAGTGTGATCTTTCTACATCTAATTTTTGTTGAGGCTCCAATCCAATAATAGTTGAGATAGTTTTCTCCAGAAGAAAAAAATCTGAAAATAATTATAGCATGGAAGAAACTATGATGTACTGTTATAATTATGTGTAGGTCTGTTTATACAGGGCTGTATCAAGTGTAGCTGGACATACGTGTACATAAATGTTGAGAACATATAATAAATAAAAATAATAATATGTGTATTTATAATGCACTGAATTCCACACATAAACCATGCTCAAAGTGCTACATGGAGTAAAATACAAGCAAATATTTACAAAGCAAAGCAAAGGTTATGCTAGAACGGGGGTAAAAATATCAGGAAAGTTAAGTTATAGATTGTAATATTTTCTGAAAAGATGTGTTTCAGTGAACTTTCAAATGAGTCAATAGAGGGAGACATTTTGGGTTCAGTGGGGAGTTGATTTCACGACTGTGGACCACCTCAGCTGAAGCAGCGAAGTCCGAATGCCCGGAGTTTCTGCCTGTGATCTGTAAATATTGTAAGCATGTGCAGTGTAGTTTATTCCATATATATTATTTGAAATAGAGATTCTGTTACATTTAAGACTGTGAAATTTTCTATATACATTTACATAAACACTAAAGAATGTTCACTTAAATGAATTGTAATATAGGCTTTATGTGTCTTTTCTATATTCATACAAAGATATCTGTCATAATGTAGAATATGTCCATAAAAACAATCACGTGATCATGTAGACTATGTCAATGCATTTATACCCTGATCATGCAGAATATATCCTGTTCATGTGATAATGTAGGATTCCTTATATTATACACAATATGTCTATGGAACACTGATAATGTGTTAATGTAGAAGATATCCATTCCACCCTGTTCATGTGATAATGTAGGATTCCTGTTATTATACACTGACTATTTGATAATGTAGAATATGTCCTTTATATAATGTTCATATGATAATGTAGGATTCCTTATATTATACACTGACTATTTGATAATGTAGAATACATGTATGTACTTTAAATAATGTTCATATGATAATGTAGGATTCCTGTTATTATACACTGACTATTTGATAATGTAGAATATGTCCTTTATATAATGTTCATATGATAAATTATAATGTAGAATATGTCTATGGAACACTGATAATGTGTTAATGTAGAAGATATCCATTCCACCCTGTTCATGTGATAATGTAGGATTCCTGTTATTATACACTGACTATTTGATAATGTAGAATATGTCCTTTATATAATGTTCATATGATAAATTATAATGTAGAATATGTCTATGGAACACTGATAATGCGTTAATGTAGAAGATATCCATTCCACCCTGTTCATGTGATAAAGCAGTAGGCATCCATTCTATCCTAAACACTTGCAGGATATGTTTATTACATCCAGATCACACCTGAAGTAAAATATGTCTGTTACACCTTGATCATATGATAACGGAGAATACGTTCCTTGTACCTGACCATGTTCTTCTGTATGTCTATTATGCAATGCCCAATACAGTACGTAACAAGCGCCAGTACAATTTTGTCATGTGTGTGACACAAAAGGAATGACTGCATGCTGCCTACGGTTAAGCAAACCCTGTACTCCCTGACCATGCAAGGTTTCAAGCGTCAGTCATGAGCCAAGTTCACCTGGATGCTGACCCTGCAATAACCATGCCCACTGACCAAACCGTCAACAACACTGCACGACAATGTAAAGAAGAACACGCCGATACTCCTGGCACTTACACTGGAAACGTGGTTAATCTCTTGCTGAACAACGACTGTGCTCAGAGTTACTGCGTTCGAGCTGTCTTTTCGTTAAAGTTATTTTTCAGCCGTATGTGATAATAAATCATAAACACGTCTTGAATATATCGTAATTAAAGGTTTTGTTGGCGCAAAGGTTCGATCTCTAGACATGCCACATGGACAAGATAATATATTCTGTAAGAATGTTAACACGGCATCAGTCTATTGTACATTGAAAGACTTACATTGTCTATATTAAGCGCATATCTTGCGCACTATGTACGTCATATATATTAAATAGGTGAGGTGAGGTGAGGTGAGGTGAGGTGAGGTGAAATTGGGTTTAACGACGTGCTTGAGAATATTTCGCTCATATGACGACGTGCATGCGGGTGTATGTGTTTGTGTATGTGCGGCTGCTTGTACTAGCCCAGATTGAAGCTGGTTTTATAGTGCTAGCTCACTGAGATACCATGCCGCAGTGAAGCATGAATACCCCACTCAGACACATTATACTGACACCGAGCCGACCAGTCCTTGATGTACCCATTAATGCCGAGCGCCAGGCAGGGACCAACAAGTACCATATTTTTAACGCCTTTTGGTATGGCGCGGTCGGGGATCGAACCCATGACCTTCCGCTCTCCGGGCGAACGCTCTAACCACTACATCACGGAAGCGGTCTATTAAATATATATTGTGTATTATGTAAATATGATTTGCACGGTATACCAGTAGGTCTTTTAGATACTTTACAGTGTGTAAGTCATTCACATGTGGTATATATTTTGGAAAGTGAAACATGATTTACATTGTTTACCAGTACATATACATTGTATATCATACATGGAATGTAGACTGTGTACGCCATTTTCGTACTATACATTATGCACGCCAAATAAGATTTAGATTGTATATCAGTAAATCTATATAGATTATACAGTGTGTTTATAATTTTCATGTTGTGCATTGTGAACGTCGAATAAGGTTAAAATTGCATACCAGTATGTCATAGATTAAATGTACACTGTACACGTCATTTGTATATTGTATATTATGAACGTCATGTCATTTCCTTTGTGAAGAAAGGTTCGCTGTTCATATTGTATCCGAGAGTAAACAGAATAGCGGAATACTGTTTTGACTGCAGTAAAATAGTGTGTCCATAGAGATATTATACGATGACGTTCCTGTTAGTGTCCCTTTAATGTTGAAATGTAACATGTGGAAAATATAACCCTGTTCAGCTTCCTCTCATTTGTTGCATGGCGACATACTTTACTTACTTTTAACCCAGCGACCCAAATATTAGGATTCTGCCAAACAGTGTAAAGATGGAATATTGTTCTTTGTGAATGTGACATTTTCACCGAGACAACAATCATTGGCCTTTTAATGGATCGGGCATTCGTTCCTCTCCCGGCAACCTCGCCTTTCATACCTCGATCCGGGAATAGTCTCATACAGGATGTACCAGATATGTCTCCTGACACGTCAACTCATTGTGACGTCATCGCGCACAGATGCGCTGCTCGGTTGCTATGTGACAACATCCTCCCGTCATCTGTGATGTTCATATTGTATCCGAGAGTACACAGAATAGCGGAATTCGTTTGCTCTCCAGCTATTTATATCCTGTTTGAATCACGCACGATACCTACGACTTAAAGCACCTAATTGGTCAAAGCAAACACTGAGTTTTTGCGCCAAACCTTCCCTGTGCCCTGAGAGGGTCACATTTTCGTCGTACATTACTTAAAGTGTTTAACCTAAGAAATACACACACGGCAGGTCATTTGTACATAAAGTAGATTGACAATATATGATTAAAACAAGGTGATGATAGTGTGTACATACTGAGATTGCCATAACCCATGTTTGTACAGTCAACACCATCTTGACAACACCGTACAGTGACGTATACCTCGATATGAATCTGTGGACCAGGTGTGTGGTCTTCATTGCTGTCTTACCTGTCATCCTACTGGGTGCGACTGTACCCAGTGAAAGTAACAATGACGACATAAGGCAATATAATGTTTGTTAGACGGATTTTTCATCATTATATTTTGATGTTTTCTCACGCATTAAACGTATATTTAAAGATATGATAAATATAATTCAAATGAAAATAGTAATATAAATTAAAAGTTCTCGTTTGTAAGAAGGTTATGATTCAAACAAGGTGACTGAATTTTTCACTCAACCTGGATGTACTAAATTAGAATACATATTCAGGGTGCCCCTTTGGTGCTAGAGGCAAATGATGAAAAGAGAGAACTCATAACATCGTATGTGGGTTGATTACACTTTTTTGACAACGATTTAGACAGGTAGTCGATGAAACATGTCCGATATAGCCCAACTTTGCGTCATGTGAAGGAGATGCTAAATACAAATCTATGTTTATCTACTACTTTGCAATGCTCCTTATTCCACACCTTCGTAAATAGTCACAAGCATTCTTAAACTTGTACAGGATGAGGAAGGAGTGTACAATGTATCATTCAGAAACATTGCATGTATGTGACCACGCCTTATATTCTGCCATGACTATAGGCACGTGGATGTGTGTCAACAGTGTGGCCATGTCAAGTGTGCCCCAATCAAGCGCCTACAACACGTTACAACACCAGAAGCTGTGCGAGCCTCTAGTGCCTTCTGGACAGTTGGATTTCGCCGAACATTCTACAGGGTTTATCTCGTGACTGCCTTATTCACAGTCATTAGACATACGTGTCACGGGAGATGGCGCCCCAGTAGTACTTGGAATGGAGGTTGTTTCCCTTCCCTGTGATGGTGAACATGGGACAGTGAATACTGATGATAATTTTGACCCACTTGATTTATTTAACTGAAAATCACCCTATAATGAATTAACTGTTTTCATTGTCGCCTGATGATGATTTTGTCATGACAGAATTTTAGTGATCTTTAACTAGAACTTTGTCACAATTTTGTTTTTTTCACGCAAAGTTAGGTAGATGATGAAGAGGTACATATTATTTTCTGTAGATTACAAATGCATTTATGTTTTTCAGATATATACAATTAATGTAACATTGCATAATTATACAATCCACATGAACAGAAAAAGTTTCATTATCTTTTTTATTATCTGACAAACACGATTAATCAATGATGGCAGGGGCAGTAACACATAGCTACACCCTTCCTGTCACTGTTGGTAGTCACGTTGTGATACACAGAGCTACACCCTCCCTGTCACTGTTGGTAGTCACGTGTGTGATACACAGAGCTACACCCACCCTGTCACTGTTGGTTGTCACGTGTGTGATACTCAGAGCTACAGTCAATCACGTGTGTGATACACAGAGCCACCCCCTGTCACTGTTGGTAGTCACGTGTGTGATACACAGAGCTACACCCTCCCTGTCACTGTTGGTTGTCACGTGTGTGATACACAGAGCTACACCCACCCTGTCACTACACCTACACCCTGTCACTGTTGGTAGTCACGTGTGTGATACACAGAGCTACACCCACCCTGTCTGCTGTTGGTTGGTTGTCACGTGTGTGATACACAGAGCTACACCCACCCTGTCACTGGTTGTCACGTGTTGTCACTGTCACTGTGTGATACACAGAGCTACACCCACCCTGTCACTGTCACGTGTGTGTAGTCACGTGTGGTGTCATGACACAGAGCTACACCCACCCTGTCACTGTTGGTTGTCACGTGTGTGATACACAGAGCTACACCCACCCTGTCACTGTTGGTAGTCACGTGTGATGATACAGAGTACACCCTCCTGTCACTGTTGGTTGTCACGTGTGTGATACACAGAGCTACACCAACCCTGTCACTGTTGGTACACCCACCCTGTCACTGTTGGTAGTCACGTGTGTGATACACAGAGCTACACCCACCCTGTCACTGTTGGTAGTCACGTGTGTGATACACATAGCTACACCAACCCTGTCACTGTTGGTTGTCACGTGTGTGATACACAGAGCTACACCCTCCCTGTCACTGTTGGTTGTCACGTGTGTGATACACAGAGCTACACCCACCCTGTCACTATTGGTTGTCACGTGTGTGATACACATAGCTACACCCACCCTGTCACTGTTGGTTGTCACGTGTGTGATACACATAGCTACACCCACCCTGTCATTGTTGGTTGTCACGTGTGTGATACACATAGCTACACCCTCCCTGTCACTGTTGGTTGTCACGTGTGATACACAGAGCTACACCCACCCTGTCACTGTTGGTAGTCACGTTCGTGATACCTATACCTCCAAGTTACTATTGGAACACAACCGGACATTATATGCTACAGAGAATAATCTATCATAACGCTTACCAAATATATGAGTTTGTGTTAAATCTCTTTTAAACGGACCTACAGATGCCTGTTTCCCAGTACGTACTTGTAATAATTCTGTTTCACTTCGCGGACGACACTCAGCGTGAAATAGTCGGTAGTCATTAATGACTTATGTTAGTTAATGTTTGTTAGGGTGAAAAGTAGTAAACCAGTTATGAATGTAAATTTGTTATACCTTTTGCCTGGTGGTGTAACTTCTTAAAACATGGCAAGATATTGAAAAGAAGAGCATGTAATTTTGAATGTAAACATAGTTTGCACATGAGCCTGTCATGAAAATAAATGAGAAAAGATTCAAGTTAGTTTCGTCCTTTATCATTCGCGTAGAAGGGACATCTTCTGTTGTTTATTTTCCTTTCCAGTTGCGAGAATATAAAAAATCTATTTGAAATATGTGTACGTGAAACAAGTTCAATGCGTTAAAAAACAGAGAGACGTGTTTGATTTTAGCACCATCAAACTTGCGCTACCACCGACTCGAGAAACTATTTTCAGACTTAGTTGGGTCTGACACAATCCATACAAAAACTGAAATCAAGTACACGACATTTTTACAGAGTTTTTACCTCGTAGATTCTAATCTCAAAATAACAACACAAAAACCTTCCACCGGAAATTGTAGGATTTCCAGTTTTATAGCCGCCATGGCGGAACGAAGTGCAGGAATGCCCAGAGAACAGCAGTTGTGACTGATCCTGGTCTTGCCAAAACACAGTCAGCACTTGTTAGCAGGCGGTTATGAGTCCTCATTTTTTCATTGTTGACCTACAATTGTCGCACTTAGAGTCACATGTTGTCAGTGGTTATGAGAATCTGCTCGAACCTTTTTTAATATTGGACTTCAACACTGACTGAACTTCCGAAGAGGCCACAGTGTGAAGCCTGACGATGTGATGCGAAATACCCGCGAGACATCTGTACCTTCTACAGGAAACTAACAATCACATCCCTGGGATAAGGTGTTCTACGGGCTCACGTCAGCGGCCAATACAAACCTGTAATTTGTCATCAAGTGCCATCGTAGAGTAACGGTATCGTTGAATTTCCTTTTATTTTTTATACACACAAAATGATTCTTCACAGAATGATCCAATAAATAAAGATTTCGATGTCGTTATGAAGATGAATATAGTGGATCAGAGTGGTCTTAGTATCTGGAAAAAACACTCACAAAATGTTACGAGTCACTAAAACTAAATCAATATGCATATATGCATATGCATATGCCAGCAATAGGTATCGTATACGTACACGTAATTAGTTGACGATATGAAATATATAAAGCAGTATTTCCTTGAGTCCAATGTGTTTCTGATTGATTGTAGAATAGACTTCAAAGCCAGCAGGAAATCAACATAACTGTCTCTAACGTTCACTTCTTATTGAGCCTTACAATAAAGTAAAAATCATAACTTACACCACCCTAAACTTTAACGAAACATTAACGTGATTTTATATCTAATATGCAAATGATCAAACAGAAGGCTTTCGAAGAAAAATTAAAAGAAAGGCCGAGAAATCCCTGCCCGGTAGTAAAACTATTTCTGGCATCACGGACCTCCCAGTATCTAAAGATGAAGACATTAGCGTCTTCCAACATAGGTTGGGCTCATCATGTATTGCGGATTGATTAAGGCTCAAATACCTAAATGCAACCCAATACACGTCCTATATATTTGATAGAGATAAAGGAAAAATGGCAGCTATCGTCTGGTATACCGCCGCCCTACATGTCACATCTAGCCTTCTAAATCTAAAATGCCGAGAGGAGATTTAAAGGAGTCAATGTTTATTTCAGGACAGTGAAATTGATTTGCCTCTAATGTACACGATCATTGTTCCCACGTGGATTCCTCGTGTGTTATTTACAACCTTGCATTTCTTTCAGGTGCACCGTTTTCGTCGGCTTGCTCTTTGAGGGCAAGGTTAAAAATCAGCGGTGTTTGGAATATTCATATTTAGTCTGCATATAGAACAGACAGAAGAGGTTGACATGTGTCATATGCATTGGCGTCAAATTCAATGAACATAAACATGCAAATATGAAGATATGAATATGATTTGTTTTCCGCAACTGGCAAAGGGGTTGTTCAGTGCGGACCTTCATCTTAACCATTCTTTAAACACCGTTTAATATTTATGTTTAATTATTAGCATGTAGAGGCACACTAATAATGTTATGCTTTTGCGCCGGTTGACATTCCCTGGAAAATGTACTTGAACTTGTGTTCGATATGTATGGGAAATATTATTTCACATGAACTGACTCATGTTAAATTGTCAAACACGTTCAAGTCTAAAATGTAATGATTGTTCAGCATCAGATGTAATGTAATATATGATCTAACCCATCTGGAGATGTATGCACTGGCTTGTATTGGAACTGTGTTATTGCTGCTTCAGTATTTAGAAACACGCTGATATGGTTTGAACACACTGCCCGTCCCGTTACTAACAACGGGAAACGTACAAATGACCCGTTGACGTGATTGAAACCATCTTTTAAAGTTGTAGTAAAACGAAATTTCAACATGTGCACTCACAGAATGAATCTGAGTAAAACTCAAATGGGAAATATTCCAGATTTTATATATTATAGGGATAAAAAGTAACACTTTCAACGGAGTTGTTAACAATGACTTATCATGTTTTCCTATGACATGTTGTACATGGTGCCTGTGAGGGTTCCTGTTTCGCTTGTGATGTACATGTATACGTATATGTAGTCGTAATCTTACAATGAACTCTCAGAGGAGGGATGATTTCAACTTTTCAATGGTCAACTTCTCTTTCATGTCGAGCAATATTCCAACAGCTCCACCCTTTGGTGTTTACATTTCACAAGTTTTGAGGTAACATCGAGCGTGCTCTTGTTATCTTTATTGCTCAGTTGTTTGATCAAGGTTACAACATTCAAGGCCTCAGTAAAGCTTTCAAGACGTTTTATGGTAGACATGTGGTGGAAATTTCCAAATTTGATGCATCTGTGACAAAAATGATGTCCGATGCAATTCCCTATTTTGACTTATACCATACGTTCCCAAATTATTTCAGGTTGACAGTTGACTAGAATTAACATATGTTTATGGCGGGTACCACCGGTGGGGCAGGATACGCTCACCTTTTCGCGAACACCTGGTATCATCACTATTTCATAGTGATTCATAAACACATGCTCTATCATCGTATCGCATGGTGACAATCACTGGATTGTCTGGCCCATACTCGATTTGTTTACTGTAATACTGCTGAAACAAAACTATACTCATGATATAGTCACAATTGTACAATCGACACTGCTTTTAGCAGGGATTTCTTATGGACGTGAAAAGGATTTTGTCGCTTCTTTTGAAATAGTAGCCCTAGCTTTTCATTTTGCCTAAATTGTCACACAAATGGCATCTATACCGAAGTCCAGCAATTCAATAGTCTGACAATTAGACGAGTTATGTACATTTGTAATGAAAGTAATGCCAGTTTCATTTTAGATGGTTTTGAGCGCACAATTCATATCGATTGTTGAGTAAAAGTCTACCTTGCTGGTGGGCATGTAGAAACTCGATACAGTAAGGTGAACGCTCTCTTTGAAGTGGTGTTCGGAAATTGCAGAAATGAATAGCCTACTTTCTGGATCATGATTTCAGAATGTTTTCTGGCCCTCCAGGTATACACTAGACGCCAAAAAAACGTTACCCTCCTACCTTTATGAATTACTGAAAAAACATCAAAGATATTTTAGAAGGTTTTAGTTTACTAGAAAGCTTAACAACACAGCTTTATACAAATCACGAAAAAATAATTCTCAAATGCATTCATATTTGGGTGAAATGCATCTTTTTCAGAAGAGTAAAATTGACCTATATTCGCCAATGCCGAAATAAACCAATAATAGTGATTTTGATGTCCAAAAGAAAGGTTGAAATAAAATTCTGCTTTGGGACAATGATAAACCATTTAAAGTCACCATTTTTCAACTATTAAAACAAGAAACAACTGTTGTAGAGTGTGTAAAATTGTAAAATAATCATTGCTATGATTTCAGTCTTTTAAAACATTTTCTGCTGATTTGCATTAGTGAAAACAAGTAAAACGTGTCTTTGATATTGTGAAAAAATGTTTAGGAACATCTAAAATTATCTTTGTTAACATTTTTGCTTGCAAAGTAACATTTTTCCATTTCCATTTTACACATAGCAATATCAATCGCCAAAACGCAGCAATATTCAAACAGTATTTACATCCATTTCACATGTAGAATGATTCTATAGGGTATAAAGAGAGCCTAGAAGACATGATCTGATACACAAGTACGAGAAATATGCCACGATTAACAGCTGAAGGGAGAGAAAGAGCCATTGGGATGGTGCAGATGGGGTCGACATACAATGCTGTTGCCAACGCCCTCGGATGCCACCGTATCACGGTTATAAGACTTATTCAGGGCTTCAGACAGACTGGGATCACCGTAGACAGACCAAGAAGTGGACGTCCACGCATCACAAACGCCAGCTGAAGATAGGTACCTCCGTCATTAAGGAAGGAGGGTAACGTTTCTTTTGGCGTTTAGTGTATGCCCTACCTTTATCATACATGATATCATAGTCACTACTATGTATTAACTACAGCTTCGATTCTTCAATGGGTTGTAACGAAACGGAAAGTCATGCATGTTTCCGACCGACCTTCAAGAACTAGATCAGAGTGAAAATGTTAACATATTGTTGGTAGGTCATACCCCTTAGTTTTAAGACCATCTACCTTTGAATACAGCAATACCCTATACTAGTATTTGGAAATAATTTGTTTAAGGGGTATGAGGGATCGAAATAATATTGGACATAGTGAGTAAGGCAGAATAACGACCACGTCATGTTACAGGGTCATAATTCCCGATAAAATACTTTTCTTCAGAGGAGATATCTGTCACAAAACGATAACTGATTTGACAATGGGAGTATACCTGTTTACACACCTGTCTGTGATGTGCATTCTGACACAGCCTGTAGAGGCCGGGGATAAATGAGCACAAGGTATTTTAATGTACACTAGATAATGACGAGATGACACAAGTATGCACCATGGCTAACTACACTCCCCAGATTCGACATGCTGGCAACTATGCCGACCTTTCTGCATTGCCCCTCCTTCGTTCCATCCCCCTCCATTCCATCCTATTTGGTCATAGTGATACTTATTAAACCACAAAACATGCAGCGTTAGATGATCTCAGCCATTGTGAGCATGGGATACAATGCCTGTTCTTACATTAAAAACATCACCATTACCCCGCGCTAACGTGTGTAGCCTACAAAATAATGGCAGGCATCTCTTTGTTTTGATGTTCTACAAATTAGGCCGAGCGGTGGGCCAGACCGGAGCAGCTAAATAGCGGGATGACAGATGAAAGGGATGACGAATGGCTTTAGAGACTTGATGTGCCTTTGCAAGGTCACTATCTTCTACGCGCATTCAGATGAAGATCGTCCGAGAGTCAATGGATCCGCAGCTGAAAGTTACACTCAGGTAACATCAGTCGTGGAAGTATAACAGACTCTTTGTCAGGCCCACAGTAGACTTCGTGGTTTCAATTTGAAATCAAAGAATGACTAATACCAACAACATTCAGGCTATGTGACGCCTGACTGCGCAATACTACACCACAGAACAAACCAAAGCGGACGGAACATAACAGTGCAGTTTGAATAATACTAGCAATCATTTGAACAGAAGCAGATATGTGGAAAACTTTGAAAATGTTATCTTCTTTAACGTTAAGACATTTCAACTTAGGTGTTAATACAATTGTTATGTTGTATCGAGACAAATGTTGACAGAAACCATCATCAATGCCAGAAAGTCAGTTAACAGAATGGCACAAGAACCATAGGACAAAAGGTATCCAACATATCTCTTTTTTTGAAATATGTTTGCCCCAAACCGGCGATACGATGCTTAATCTGCCACAATGTCTGCTAACCATACTGAAGATTAACAATAATCTATTTGTACTGAAATATATATAGCAGGATAAGTGAGTGAGTGATTGAGTTTAGTTGTATGACGCACTCAGCACTATTCCAGCTATATGGTGGCGGTCTGTAAATAATTAAGTCTGGACCAGACAGTCTAGTGATAAACAGCATGCGCAATTGGGAACCGATGACATGTGTCAGCCAAGTCAGCGAGCCAGACCACCCGATCCCGTTAGTCGCCTCTTACCACGGGCATGGGTTACTGAAGATCAATATTCTAACCCGGATCTTCACGGGTAAGCAGGTTAAGAGAAGGCATACACACAATTGTGAAAGTAGAAATAGGAAATGATTATTCGACGTGTTTGATATGGGCATCATAACTATGTTGGTTGTGTTTTGCGACTCAGTTTAGCCTGTAATGTTTTGATAACGTTTGTGATACACTGGTCAAATCCATTTGTCAAGCGTATTTTGCCTTTAGGTCGATGAAAACGCAAGTGGCATTGTGAAATAAAGGCATGATAAATAACGAAATACCCTTGTAGACTTCGTAGATGTAACATAGCAACAAGTTATCCACTCCATTACTTTTGCAGTCACAAAGCTTGTTTTGTCTTTATTGAAGATAATACGTCTTGCCTATGACCTAAAAAGGTACATGTACATACTGAAAAAACCTGGAAGAGAATCTGACCACAGCCCATGCCTACATGTTGATGGAAGTGTTATGGACATATGCGGTTGGCGCGGCCAGTTAAACTTACACAGTGTATTTACAATCACATTAACCTCATTACTGGACGTACTGATCAGACATATTTGGCAATATGTTAGTTCCGCGTCCACATGAACACTGCAATATTTATTCTTTAACCAATAATGTAATTCTTGCAAGTATATTGTAAATGTGATTACACATTGTACATTATTTGATCTTGGTTATGTTTATGTTTAAAGAGTTACGGTTGCTCAAAATACAGAGTCATAGGTATTCGTGGTTATTTGGGTTTTGATTCTCTGTTTTAAGTGTTTCATTTGGTATAGGAACAAGTATGGTCAATTGTATGCAATGAAAAACATATAACAATAATCTGTGATGAGATTTTACGAAGCTTAAAGTTAGAAACGGTTGCCTGTAAATAATCGAGTATGGACTATCCATATGAGAAACTATCCACGGAGAATGGTAAAATGCACTCAACCAAAACATCCACAATTACATCGCCACTTATGAGAAGCATAGGTTGGTTACTGGTGTTCAAGATCTCACCCGGAATGCCCACGGTTCTCATGATTTAAAATGCTTGATTCCATGGATAAATGAGATTAGATTGCTATGTTATATATTGACGTCAAACTAATCATTGTGAAGACGTCACTGCTACATGAAACATGTATGGTTTATGCACTATTAACCTGATGTATAAAAATAAACGCTGTCAATATAACACAGTTACCCTTACATCTCCCTCCTCTCTCCGCCTTTGGCACAGATGTCTTGTAATAACTGAAAGAGTTTTGTCGCTCATATATATATTATATATTTTCAATTGTTTTGTTTTATTTTATTGTTCCCAATAAGTTGAATACAAGCATACAGAAAATATGTGTACATACCAGCTTGTGGGCTCAATAGAAATATAATACTTGAAATATCAATATCTACAGTAATATGTTTTGGTTAAATAGTTATTCAGGATTAAATACTGGGATGAGAGGGAACCATTTGGTTGGAAAGCTTTCAAAATTATTATTTCTTCTGGGAATGAATTTTTCAGTGGTGAATATATATAATTACTTAAGGATATTGTCCCTCATATTTGCAATGTGTAAAAAACAGATGAGTTCCTACTTTTTCTAATGATTACAGTGTATGCCACAGAAGAAATACAAACTACAGCCATATTAGATTAAAACAATTTAAATTTACCCAGAAATTGGCAATGCGATAGTTTTTATATCACACACAAGTAATATTTGTTATTGTAGGTTTGACTTTCATTCATATGAATATTTGCCAAATATGATTCAGTGCCTGAATGATGCAGTTTTCAGCGAGAACAAAATACACGTCACGCACAACAAATCTTGATCAAAACTTGTTTGAAGTGCAAATTCCCTCAAAACATGAGGAAAAACAACATTGTTTCAATTAACACATGAACACCTCTATGTGTCATGTAATGTACCCAAAAAATAATTCTGTCAAATATGGGAATGAAATGCGACAAGAAAAAAACGAGCAAATTTCCCAACGGCCCTCTCTGGAAACTTGACAGCTGCAAATCCGGAACATCTAGAAAAAGATGTCTCTCCACCTCCATCACGATCCTCAGTTTTTGCATTACAAATATTTTCATCCGGTCGACAAAAGTCAATTAAAGTGCGGCTCTGTCGCGTGTTATATGTGCTTTAAGTCAACTTCAAATGTGTCCATTTTGATCCGTGCGTGCTGGACGGAATTTGCACAAAGGCAAGGTTGTGAATCGCACGAGGCTTCTTTGCCATTACACGTGTACGTGATTATTATTCAAAATATACGTTAAGTATGCTCATACTTTATTTGATGGATTGTTCAGGTTCTGGTGAGTCAGATGCTTATGAGGAGAATCATATATATGGAGATTTTTTTTTTGCATCTGATTTTATTCATTATTCGCAACACATATTCCCATTGCTTTGACTTTTCGGAATGAAAAGGTTTTTAACCATCTGACATTTGAATTTAATGTTAGCGTCAAAAATAATTTTATTGATGAATGTTTGCTAATCATATGATTCCGACTCTTTTACCTGCAAGTGTTTCGGAATCACTGTCACATAGTGATGAGAACGTGTGTTCGCGACAAGGCGCCTCTCTAAGTTTGATATTTAATAATTGTGTGTTTCCATGGATGCAGTCCAAGATGTTGGTTTGGTACGATGACAACCATACTGAAACTAGAACATCAACATTTCAAAATAGTTCTGTACTTTTCCCTGCACGTTGAGCAGGCGATCAAAGAAAGACTCGACAAAACCCTGACTGATGAAATGAATGAAAGGTCCAGTGCAGTGGAGGAAGCATTGTTTGTGGGGTCCAGGGCACGGGGATGTGATATGTTTACCTGCCACGTAGCATGTTAATTGGGTCAGACTGAACAGGTAGCTGAGCAATTGAGGAAACCCATGTTTTCATTCCTGTTGAGTGTACACAGTCTTACCCCAGTGTCTGGTTTGGTGTCCAGTAAATGTATAGAGTTTACCAGAGGAAAGTGTACATGTGCATGACGCGGATGTATTTATACTTTCCTTGTGATAAGGAATAAGGAATTCATACATTCCTAGTAACCGATGGTTTATTTGCCTGGGTCAGGAGAAGGAGAACTAGCATTAATAGAAACATATAATGAGCTGAAATAAAACACGGATTGTCTGCCCTGGACACATAGGAGAATACATTTATAATTCAAGAGTGACAAATTATTTAGCAGAACATATTTGCCCTTTTCGCGAACACCTGGTGTCATCACTGAATATCAGTTACAATTCATATGATTTTAACAGCTATACACAGTGTACACAAAACATATTAGATTCGGATATAGAAACACATACAAAACAAAAAGCTCTATGCATGTGAGCTTTCCCAGAGCCTCACCAGAATTTGAACAATCTATCAAATATTGTATGCAATTATTTATGCTATTTTGTACACAGAAGGGAAGCTTTTCTAAAGGATAGTCAAAATGGAGTATTCCCCTGCACTGACGTTATATATAATGAGGTTTCTTTAAACTTGATTGTTTGATACATTACCTACTGACATTTTGAGAAATGAAAATTGTCATATTAAGATTTATGATGTCAGCAGACGATGCCATTTCGTATTGACGTCAGGCTCATTTTAGTGTAATCGCTTAGATGGGGAATGCTCTGAGAATCTCGTCACATTTGTCAAAATATCTTCAATTACATACTTGACAAAAATAACATGTTAAAGTTAGTATATCTATGTATGTATTTATAACATATCGGGAGTATAACAATTGGTCTCCCTACTGACCCTGTGTACAAGCAAGATACTAATCACGAAAAACAATGCCAGAGTGTTCTTGGGTATTGCACTGTTGGCCTAAAACACCTGGAGAAGTCTCCCCTAATCTTTTAGGCCTTTCCTAGAGCAGAAAGACAACATTCTGTTGATACTGAACTTTTCAAAATATTGAAAAACAACCCGCATGCTTTGATATCAGGCGTCATTAACTTGTTAACCTCAAGATAAACGATGAGCCATGCTGGCTAAATCCTTAGATTTAAATCACTTTAAAGGCTGACCAAAGCACACTCCTTTATCCCAAACCTAATATAAAAAGGGAACAATGTCCAAGTACATTCCCCACTGTGACGCACACGCAATACTGGTCAGCCAAATCAGATCCTGTCCAACACCCTGATCAGAAGAAGTCTCATTCAATTCACACCCGACATCAATACTTCAAGGGAAGTGTCCCCTGACCACGACCAACAATAAATACATCCAAGGGGTGAAACCCTCATCTAAAGTGAAAAAAGACAATCCCAGGGCTGTGGTGTGAGCAGACGAAAACAGGAGCAGACGATAGTTCAGGCAGACGATACCTGTTTGTTAGTGTTGGCGAGCGGCAAACAAACCAGGCAGCCAATGAGCGTCGAGTAGAGGCAAGGGATGACGATGTTCATAGGTGTAACGACCACACGTTGGATGTGTGTGCAGTAACAGCAGCACAGAGATTCAGGCATCGGGCGGAGAAAGAGGAGGACAATTAATCAAGGATGAGTTTCACATAGATACAGAAGATAACGCATACCCTCTGTATCACGGACAGTACCAGATGGTGTCTCACTGAACTCTTGTGACAACTTTCGTTATTTGTGTTGGGTTTCGATATTACGGCATTTAAGCCTGTCATTCATTAATTGTGATTATTGCAAAACTGCTACCGGCGATGCGGCACGTATTGACGATACTTTTCGGTTCTTGGAGTGTTCTATGTTCCATTCTGGCGACCACACCCACAAAGGTAAGTATTTTGTAAATATTTTTGATAATTGGTCTAATATATTTGATCATAATATTTAGATGATATATTGAGACAGATTACGACACATTGGGACAAAAACATAAACAACGCAAATGAATATCTCTTGAATGAATACTGTTCCGTCTCTTAATGTAGATCAGTATTTCAAAGGGATATATTTTATTCAGGACATTTCTTATGAACTTTCGTCTGTTTTGTGTATGGAAGGAGTACATTTGAAGAGACCAAACATCATATAATATAGCCTGAATTTTATTCTATACTATAATGGGGGTGTTTTATCATACATATATCCGTACATTTGAAGAGATCAAACAGCATATAATATAGTCTGAATTTCGTTCTACACTATAACGGGGGTGTTTTATCATACATTTGTCCGTAGCAGGTGTCTGGCATTCTTTAGAAGACATACCACCTTCGCATATAGCTATCGCAATGTGTGTAAACTTAATCTCTTCTGAATTATAGTGTTTGACTCTGTGTATACTACAATATTAGAAACTCAGAAATTTGGTTCACTAGTCCTGAAAGATTAGTTGGAGAACCCGCCCTAACAAATGTAGAACATTGTATCTGATAAAGCCTGAACAATCATGTGTCCTTTGATTGCAACTCTATTTTCGTTATCTGATGCACAGCCTTTGTGTAATAATATGATCTTAAATTACAACGTATTGTCCAGCCATTGGAACATGAGTGCTATGTTAGTTTCATGGATACCCTCAATACACGTCAGATCACTAAAATACCCATATATACCTATTCACGATACAACGTAAAATGACAATAACTAGGTAGCAGTGAAATGTTATTTTTCTAAATTTATTTTTCCTTAGATTGTAAATGGAGATCGAGTAGAGGATTGATCTTAGTAGCCTGTATACATGTATACATATACATTCAATGTTTTCTCCATTGCCGATACAATACCCTTCGGTAACCCATTAGACACATTTTCGATTTAAAAGCAACCTTTACATAGAACCATTTAAAAGTACGTACTTCGTCTACAAATCTGAAGCACAGTTTGCATGTTGTTGTATGTGTGCGTGCGTGCATCCGTGCGTGTTTATGATGTATGCTGGAATTACAAACACAATCATAAATTTGATCTGATGCTTTATGCTATGTTAAGTCTAAGCGTTAAACTATTTTTCTTGCAAGCACACACCTTAAAACCCATTTAATATACACATGAAGACAGATATGACTAATATTGCTTCAAGGATGATGTAAATACGTTATTGTTTCATTCCCTTTGTGTATGGGTGTTGATGGGACATGAAACATTCACTTACATACACAGCCAGTGCAGATAAGACTATTTGTCAACAACAGAAATTTGATATAAAAATTATGCAAACATGAGAGTGCATAAAAATAAAAATGATTTTCCGTTTAAGCATACCTTCACACATTCACATACAGTAGTTCTTCTGAAAGAATTGTTGGGATTCTATGTCAATATGGCTGAGGAGTGATATGTGAGTTAACAAATTTACGCAAAACATTGACTGAAACAATAGGTAGACTTTAAACCTTTATTTGGCACCACCGTAGAGCACATGCTTAAATAAATACGCACAACTCTAGAACAAAGTAAGGGCCAGTGTATCCCCTTGTCGCACTCTTACCCTGGCTCAAAATACTGGTATGTGGTCCCATACTGGTCCTGTCTTGTCTTGATTCCAGTTATGTTTGTTTACAGCAATGTCGTGGTCCAACTATTTGTCTCTGCACGGACAAATTATTTCCACAAAAGGTTAATACGGTGAAATGTGACTTCAGTTTTAAAAGACACAGTGGGCACATTATGAGGCAAAGGATTAATCATATTTCGAGAATGACCCAAGTCAAAAATAGGAACTGGTTTGGAAACATTCACCACATGGCCGCATTATTAACCAATACTGGCTAACACCACCATCACATTATTCGTAAGCGCCATCATAGAGGATAAAGGGAGTAAATGTATCTTTTGTCTCATGCTCTTGACATATTCTTATTTAGTATAACACTAAATCGTGACATCATATTTACAGTTTAGATTTAGAATTGATTACAGTTGAAACATTTAATCATGAAAAAATATATATCCGTACTCATATACTGATGACAATTATGTTCATTTGCAGTCCTTAAATCTTATGTTTAGGAAATAACGTTTCCCCTTTCTTCGGGAGTTTCATTCTTGTTTAAAAATGTCGTCAATACTGATATGATCATGCAAGGTTTCAACTGCATTTATAACCTTTTAATGATATTGTTCCATCAACATGAGAGACAATTAATTGCATCTGTAGTCCCAGACACGTAATTGCAACGTGTATGGAGCAAAGAACAAAGGTGTTGAAAGGGATACACGCACGTAGAGACGTGATGGAATCTACGGCTTGTAGGGTAGGGTAATGGTGAACTAACAATGCATGACGCTTACTGGACGGAGGAAAACAGGAAAACTGGAAAAGGACGTGATGCATAATGAGGATAGAGAAAAAGAAAACCACAGTTCAAGAGCTTTACCTAATGTCTCTGTTCATGACACTTTGTACATCACAAAGGGGCTTAGGTACATTTCGGTCGCTTTAATTGACCCCTCTCCCTACTTATGTGGTCTGGAGTTGTGTACGCGATGTGACCCGAGTATAGTGGTTGTCTATGTTTAGCTATAGGGCTGGACACACATTTGTCCATCCTGTCACCACCCTGATACCACGTACCATCCACCTGTCTAGCTGAAGCTGATGTACATACCCGTCCTCAAGTATTGACAGTCTAGGTAAAAGAAACATCACTTGGTATAACCAGTAAAAGTCATTTGGTATAACCCTTAATAGCGGTACCGGAATTTCAGGCGCGCCGTAATTGTGACGCTGAGTCACTTCTCGTCATTTGATAGTGTATCATGATCTCAATGCGGCTATTACCACCCACAAACACCCACAGCTAAATACAAAGTTAACTGTGGATGATTTACAGTATGTGTAAATATACACTATATATACTGAGCAGTTGCTGAATGGGAATGTTAGTTGACATATGTTCCAAATATAGTGGCTGGCGTGAGTGAGGGTCTACCCCACAGATGAAGTGGCTGGCGTGAGTGAGGGTCATGTACCCATATACTTGGTTGTCAGTTACTATTTTTATTCGAGTCAGTAACAACTGGCGTGAGTGAGGGTCCGCCCCACAGATAGTGGCTGGCGTGAGTGAGGGTCTGCCCACAGATAGATACCCCACAGATAATGGCTGGCGTGAGTGAGGGTCTACCCACAGATGGTGACGGGCGTGAGTGAGGGTCTACCCCACAGATAGTGGCTGGCGTGAGTGAGGGTCGACCCCACAGATAGTGGCTGGCGTGAGTGAGGGTCTCACTTAGAGGTAGCACCTGACTCGGGGGAGGGTCTGCCCTACAAGTAGCACCTGGGGTCTGTGAGGGTCTGTGTTACAGGTAGCACCTGACTCGGGCGAGGGTTTATATGGTTATAACTATTTCACACAGATGCCATGTGTGGGAACGCATCATGTCGTAGAATATAAACTGTCTCGCCATATCTCAGCAATCTCAACAATAAGAATAATGAGGATATGACATACTGAGTCCTCTTCTCCTGAACGTAGTTTCTACTTACGAGCTGTACGTAAACTATAGTATCCATCAGAACATGGAATTATTAGTTCGTGGTGATGATCATTATGATGATGATTTAGAGGTTTAACGTGCACTTTCGTGCGTATTTCGCTCATGGTATTAGTTCGTTATAATTGACGTCATTTAAATGAGCATGATTGTGTTTAATGACGTCAACCATAAGCGGCATAGCCGGAAACTATTGTCCCAATATTTCCCTGGTACATTGCCGCTTCCTGTCGAGACAGTAGTGTAAAGATGGGCCCTGGGTAAATACAAGCTGCTTCATTACCACGGCACTACGCTAGTGTAACCAGCTCTTGTTTAACCATACATCAGCCTAATTAACTGAACAATGCTTTCACGAATTATGTAACGGGACACAGGAATGTTCCAAACAATACAAACATGGAGGCAATGTGCACCTTTAAACATCGCTATTAACTGTAAAGGGAGTGCACCGTTTGTAATAACGGTTTGTTTTCACACGAGCAAGATTCGTGCATGGGATTATTTTGCAGTGTCACCATTCTTGTTTTTCCATAAGAAAGTACTTACCGTTGACAAATGGTTACTTTTGCAACAGGACTGACGTTATTCAAGGTACCCCACCGACCATGTCATCTATAATAACGTTGGGTGCCACAGTGCGACATTTCGTCGCTTATCGGCGTTGGTTTGTGGATGGAACATTAAACGATATTTTCAGTCTCAACTCCCTGGGGATCCTACCAGCTTATCTGTGAATGGAAGTTTGAGCTGACTCTATACACACACTTCATGCCACTTTCTATGTGAATTCTACAGCAAATGTTATAAACGAACAACAACTATATATCCAACCACACAGCTCTACATACAACCACACAAAACTACACATATACGCTGCACCATTTACCTGACAGTTTGCATTCAGTTTATACTGGCAGACACTATCATGTCAAAATTATAGGATTCAAACGTTTAAACTCGTTATGAATACATTATGACAGGATACAAACAGCATATATATTGCATAGATCGATTGGGCTTCCCTATGAACAATATTTTTTGTTTCTTTCCACTAATTTCTATTGAATTGGTTTTAAAGTAGACACATTCCCTTCCTGTGCCCACTTCAGGCGATGCTCATGCATATATGCATTTTGTTGGTCATGGAAAGGGTTTTGTTGCTGTTTTGTGAACTACGATGCAAATGTTGTCAACCTACTTTTGAACAGCAGCGGTCAATTGATGAACTTTGCGATTCTCTCTCGTTCGTTATCCATTAGACTAAGTTGCATTATGGATGATGTGAGGTCTTCAGATGTGATGTCTGCCATCAGCGTCTCAAGACTTATGCCTCCAGTGATGTTGTGTTCTAGTCACAAGTTGTGATCAAGTAAAATTCATTCTGTGGGCGAAATAGAATACATGTAGTGGTTGTTTCTGTAGAAATTAATCCTACGGTCAATTTACCTTTAATTCCTTAAACCACTATAAAATACATTGGTTAGGAGTCCCAGACCAGTACTCTCTGACAACTGATTACATATGGATTTGTATTATGAATGTATGAATGTGTAATTTTTAGAAAATATTTGTACAAGGAAGAAAATGTGTTCACCTGATAATCAACACGCTTTATTAACAAACATAAACGTGTAATAAGATTACAAACGGTTGGGAGCAAATCACGCCTAGGTCTAAACTCGGGGAAGAAAAGTGTTGGTTATTTTCGTTGAATGTCTAACTAAATATTCCTCAGTAAATAGGTCTTCCTTTTCTGTGTTTAATCATTCCATTTCAAACTGTTTGTCATTAAACAACTTTTGGCAAATTATAAACTCGTTTTCTTCATTGTAATCAATAGGATAACCTTCACCTCAGATAAAGACGTCATAAACAGAGGCATTCATTGTCTATTCGAACAACCCTCTAAATCAATACCCTGGCCTTCCTCCTGATGGGTCGTCGTTGATTGTCCTGTAATCTAATGTCCTTGCGTTATACAAAGAGATAAATCTATCCCATTGTTTATAAAATTTGATCAAGCTTTCCAAATGGTCATTTAAATTACCAAGTTTGGCCATTTGACCACTTTGTTGATAAAAGCTTTACTGAAAGATGCGAGGAATGACAACGCAAAACAGACTCTCTTGGACCAACAGCTCCTAGAGTAGACAATGAATGGAACACGGTTGCTGAATCTATATCAAGAAATATCTGAAATAAGCTTTCACAAACATACGCCATGTTTTGAAGAGTAAATGCACACAAACTTGATATAGAAAGGGAAGCGAGAATTCCCAGTTGACACCTTGTGAAGTGACCAGGAAATGCCAGTGTTATGATGGGTCTTTGAAGAAGGGGCTGTAGAGTGAGCTGTAGTAGGGCGGATGTATCCACAACCGAGGTGTGGTGGGTGGTTTGGTCACCAGTCATTCCCAGCATAACATACTGCATCAGGGATTGTTTCATAGATCCCCGAATCCAGACCTAGGTTTGTCTTTGAGGATATACCAACCTTTTATCTTTGACGTCAACAAATATCTGGCTTGGGACCAATATGATGTTTACTTCGGTGCAGTTTGTGCTGCCTAAGCTCTTAGGCAACTGCTAGGAAAATCGGTGATATTCTAATATATCATATTGTGACAGTGTCACAGAGTACACGAAATTTCATAGTTGTCCTAGTGTGGCGTAATTAGCTGTGACGTAATTAGCGGTAAATCACCATAGACGTGTCGGGTAAGGTAACTATGTTGTATTTTTCCAACATAATCCCTTGCTTTGACTTAACACTTTGATACATTTAGATTCGTCAAAGAATGCTTTCGTTAATGATAATGTTCCTGGGTATTATTTAATAACTGCTCATTGATTGAGGTCGGGCTATAACAGGTCCTCATGCTTGTTGTGAGATGTGGTTTTAACGAGGGCTGAATGTTTTCAACGTGACAGAGTGCTCGTCATCTTAACTATACGACAAGGACTGCTCCCTGAGCTATCAACCCTCTGGTCGAAACTTGGTTATTTATAGGCGCCACTGATTGCAAAATCATATGCGGCATCAACCTACCTTCACTACTCTATCCTCATTTAGTTGTATCAGAATGCCTAAATCTTTACTCATATGGGATTCATTGTGACATTTCACACATTCCAGGTAAGCCTTTATCAAATACTGTATTCATGGGGGAAGTGACGATAGCATTAAAACCGACAAAGCCATTTCCATAACCATGAGAAATCTGAACTGAAGTAGTCCATCATAAGTATCTGATGATAAGCACAGGGAGGGTACCAGGTGTTCGAGGACATGTGTAGTTAAATCAGTGCCCATGTGTACTCTAGGCACTCTTTACATCACTGAATATGTCGAGTATCTCATTGTCCCCACCTGTCAACATTCCTGTTCTCCCGAACATGCCTTTATAACTGCGAATGTTCTGTTTGTTCTGAGAATGTTTTTTCATGGCCGAAAGGCGTGGAGAAGAGTGTGTCGAGACCATGGTAATGATGTGCCCTTTGCTGTTCATCTGACTAGTGTTACTTATGGGATCTTAGCATGTCCGTGAGGTTGTGGACATTGGTCAGTAGGTCATCTTAACATGGCAGGGAGGCCATCAGCACGTTACAGAGCCTCAGTTCGTCACGTACGGCCGCGTTACTATATCAACGGGAAGTTAAATTGAAACTGTTGGCTATCTCTATATTAATAAGGCCGATGTTTTTGTTCAGTGATGTTGCGTTGGCAGTGTCCCTTACAACGTTTATTAAGTCGATCCTTTTGTTAAATATGAGAAAGACATGTGTCTTGTTAGCTGTTCCCGGGTCAAGAAAACTCACGTTCTGCTATAGCAGTGTAGTAAGCTATCAGAGAAAGACAAGGGACAAAGACGGACCACCAAGGTCTTGGTGTGATTGAGTACACCTGACGTCGCATTCAACCTTGCCCAATTGCATAATCGAAATTCCTCGACTATTTTGACATTTCCATCATTTGGAGATTTACCGTAGTTTCACAGTGTGTTAAATATTGAAAAATTACAAAAATGATTGAGTCACATTTAGTTTGTTCTTATTGTCTTCAGATCTCTGTGATTATTTATATTATTTGTTCAATTAGTTGATCGATAATGATATATGTTATGTTTCATGACGTCATTGGAACGTGACGAAGGATCACCGATGAGGGCATTATATACAAACTAATGGGACTTGGGACCGATAAATCTATACTTGTCCATATTATACTTGATGATATATCTTGATGATAAATCGTGATGATACATCTTGATGATAAATCTTGATGATATATCTTGATGATAAATCTTGATAATATCAGTGATGGAATGTTCATACTATACGCGTAATGCCATGAAAAACTAGCTTGTATAGTCTGCATGATATCATACTGTTTGATAGTGATTCAGAAACATATACTTGTTCGGAATTGTAAAATAGACCATTCAAGTGAAGGTATTTGTTGCTGTAATTAGCAGCCACTGAGTCAACGTTCCTTGCAATTGGGTCACGGGTTAACGTACATCTGTTAATCCCGTTTTCATACGCTTAGTCAAAAGACGAGAAGCTTCAGAAGAATATATACTGTTAAGTTGAAAAAGCGTCGTGATTACCTTCTCAAAGCACGGCTTTCGTCGTTTTAGAATGGTAATGTCAATGTCAAAGTCAGGTGATTACGTAAACTTTCATTGTCCAACGATAAGAAGCATTTAAGTCAACATCTGGTACAATTCCAAACAGGAGGGAAAAAAATAAGCATGTTTTCTCATGTCATGACCATGGAAGTTTTATTTTCATGATATGTTAAAACCTCAGTATGTACTCTGAGTCTCAGTTAATCGTCTCATTCCCTGGGATATGGTTGTACATAGCCAATAAGCAGGCAGTTCTACGACAGTTCGCTAAGTGTTAAAACCCGATGATAGTGTTATTATTTGTTCCCAGCATTGCGAAACATCTTGCAGGAGAGGGTGTCTTGTCTGTTAACGTGAACGTATAGAGAACCTTGTTGCAGTGAAACCTTGCATAATCTTCACGGACTTTGCGAACTTAAGAATGTTCACAACAAAAGTGTAATTCTTCGAATTAGAGGGATAACGGTAAACACGCAATATGAACTCTCTCCCACGTGATACCCCAGCACAGTATCTGCCCAGGTAAAATCACCAAACAAATACAATATATCACTTTTTCACGTGGCTGCTTGTTCATATAAATACAATGTTCTTTCAAGTAAATCACTTGAGCAGGTCAAGCACATTCTTCTTTGCTGTTTTGTTTGGCACTGTTTTTAACATTTGTGTAGACGATACTAATGTGTAGATGTTTTACTTAACAGAAGTTGCATACCGCTAATCTGGGTAAACATATGTAGATTTCTGCCAAGAAAGATAAGGTGATATATTTTATCTTGTGAAAATAGTGACGTGATTTCCTACTTACAAACATGAGTGACAAAGCCATAATCACAAGAGACTAAAATCCATTGTCACCTATCATGGCGAAGTGTTTGGAATCAGTATCATAGAGCGATGAGTCAAGGCGAGCATAAGCTGACCCACGCAACCAACACCATTGTAACAGATTATTTTAAAACTCACATCTGACAAGATGACAGTCATGTAAAAATGCATAGTAAAATTGTTCATAGGTTAAGAAACACATAACACTTCACAGTGAGATACATAGAACACACAGAATCATCACTGATGGCAGCAACACACACATATACATCACAGTCACAAACAAACAATGGAGTAGAAGCAGAGCGTACAAAAAGGTATAAACTGTCTTGAGAAATTGCAGTTATGTGTCGACGGTGAGCAGTGCCATGACATTAAGTCACAGTTTATTAAGGTATTCACTTTAGGTGTTATATATATGATATTGGAAGGAGGATTTTATGTCGACAGATGATTAACGATAAAACAGACATATTATTGCATTTCATAATCTCAAACCTATTCATATGCGGACATGTGGTGCTTTCAAATAAGCTTACTGGAGGTGCATCCTTTTGAGTTCGTTTTCCTTTAACCTTATTCACGACCCCAGTTTTTCAGTTCATCAAACGTTGCTACTTTTGTGGCCATGTATCTCAGAAATCCCTCCCACATTTGGCATTGCCATGGAAATTAAAAAAAGGAATAGGTTTTATTGTTAGTGAGGCGCTAAGTCAGGCCTGGTGAACTAACATGGTGACATCAAGCACTTACGAAACAGCCACTGAAAGGTCAAGTACTTTGATGTTTAATGGACCTTTTCTCCCAGATTATCACCAGGATACGTTTCGATTAGCACAAACGTCACTACACAGAACTAGTGGGGAATCATTTAACAGTGTAAGGGCTTAGTTTGTGTGATTAGTTACTTGTGACTCCACGGTAAATGTTATGCGGTCTGCCATTTACAGGGATGCTACTTCAGTCATCTATACACCCCATCCTTGTGGTGGCTCATTAATGAATTCCATTCTGGTACCGGGAAAGAAAATGCTTACTGTTTAAATATGTTAGTAAACAAAAGTGATAAAACCCTTTCCACATTCCTAAAAAAGTTCTACTAAAAGCAGTGACGATTGTACAAATCCAGCTATATTATGAGCATGTGTTTGTTTGAATGTTTAACGCCACATTCAGCAATATTACAGCTGTATGGCGGTGGTCCGTACATAAGTGAGTCTAGGCCAGACAATCCAAACATCATGAGATACGATGACACATTATCAAATGGTGATGAGACCAGGTGTTCGCCAAAAGGTGAGGGTACCCTGACCTATAAGCGGATTTTTATAGAGGTCCATTGGCATTCGTTTCTTCAAATTATCGATACTAAACCTACAGAGATATATACATAACCTTTGGTCTGGACACATGTATATCAATATGTATAAAACTCAACCCTTTTGACTACACATTTATACACTTCAGGACTGAATTAATTTCAAAACAGTGATGATCCTGGCGTCAAAGTACTCCTGTTCGCGAAAATGTACGAGACATCTGATGATCTTCATTCATCGACTAGAATCGAGATGACGGACAATTGTTTGACAAATAAAGAACTCAGGTTAATTCCACAGGTTGAAAGTTAACAGTCCCAGTTAAAGGCACGCATTTGTACCAGCGGCTAGTGTGTTTGCTTTATGCCAAAATGGAGCATGATTCATGTTTAATTACCCCACTCGTCTGTTTATTGTGTTCAATCAATTCCAAATGTCCTTGGCAAAGTCTGTTTTCTGGCTGAGCTGGCGCAGTAAATGACGTGCTTTGGGATTTGTTGGTGTTGAATTTTGGCATTAAGCTTGCAGTCCATTGGTGTACACATACACGACACACAATTCAATGGGGATTAGTCAATCTCATGTTTGTCCAGCTCAGTGTGGCCTGTTGCAACGTGTGGATAACATGACTGATCTCATAAGAAAGTACGACAGGAGCTTAGAGTAATCTGATACAGTGCAGCAAAGCCAGGACGGGTGTCATGTGTATTAGGGTACACTGGAAGACTTGGAGGACATCTTCGATACATGGGTCAATTTTTCAACACATATGGTATGTCGGTCGTACAAAACCGTGTGTTAAATCTTCAAGCTTGGCAGACATCATTATTATCAAATTATCTAAATTAGTTTCTAAATAAATAATAAATAAATAAGCAATAATAATGCTACAGCTGCAGTGGTACTGACCCGTGAAGGTCCGGGTTACAATTGATCTCCAGTAGACCATGCTTGTCATAAGAGGCGACGAACGGGATCGGGTCGTCAGGCTTTCGTCATCGTATCCGCATTTCGTAGATCGGCGCCCATGCTGTTGATCACTGGATTGTCTGTTTTAAAGTTATTAAGTATATTTTAAATATCATATGCTCAGTTTCGCTTGGCCAAAGAATGATCACAAAGAAAATAGCGACATGAACCAGGAGATATGTGATGATGGAGCAACATGTCTGTATGATGAAGTAATGTGTTTGTAAGATGGAGTAATATGTTTGCATGATGAAGCAATGTGTTTGTATGATGGAGTAATATGTCTGTATGATAAAGCAACGTGTTTGTATGATAGAGAAATATGTCTGTATGATAGAGAAACATGTTCGTATGATGAAGTAATGTGTTTGTATGATGAAGCAATATGTTTGTATGATGGAGCAATATGTTTTTGTATGTATGATGGAGCAATATGTTTGTGATGGAGATATGTTTGTATGAGTGATATGTTTTTGTATGAGGGAGTAATATGTTTGTATGATGGAGCCATATGTTTGTATGATGGAGCAATGTGTTTGTATAATGAAGTAATATGTTTGTATGATAGGGGAATATGTTTGTATGATGACGCCATATGTTTGTATGATGAAGTAAATATATTTGTATGATGGAACAATATGTTTGTATGATGGAGTAATATGTTTGTATGATGTAGTAATGTGTTTGTATGATGGAGTAATATGTTTGTATGATGGATCGATATGTTTGTATGATGGAGCAATATGTTTGTATGATGGAGTGATATGTTTGTATGAGGGAGCAATGTGTTTGTATGATGGAGCTAAATATTTGTATGATAAGGTAATATGTTTGTATGACGGAGTAATATGTTTGTATGATGGAGCCATATGTTTGTATGATGGAGCAATGTGTTTGTATGATGAAGTAATATGTTTGTATGATGGAGGAATATGTTTGTATGATGGAGCCATATGTTTGTATGATGAAGTAAATATGTTTGTATGATGGAACAATATGTTTGTTTGATGGAGGAATATGTTTGTATGATCGAGTAATATGTTTGTATGATAAAGCCATGTGTTTGTATGATGAAGTAATATGTTTGTATGATGGAGGAATATGTTTGTATGATGGAGTGATATGTTTGTATGATGAAGTAAATATGTTTGTATGATGGAGCAATATGTTTGTATGATGAAGAAATATGTTTGTATGATGAAGTAATATGTTTGTATGATGAAGTAATATGTTTGTGTGATGGAATAATATGCTTGTATGATGGAGTAATATGTTTGTATGATGAAGCCATATGTTTGTATGATGGAGTAATATGTTTGTATGATGGAGCAATATGTTTGTATGATGGAAGAATATGTTTGTATGACGGAGTATTATGTTTGTATGACGGAGTAATGTGTATGTATGATTGAGTAATATGTTTGTATGATGGAGCAATATGTTTGTATGATGGAGCAATATGTTTGTGTGATGGAGTAATATGTTTGTATGATGGAGTAATATGTTTGTATGATGGAGTAATATGTTTGTATGATGGAGGAATATGTTTGTATGATGGAGCAATATGTTTGTATAATGGAGCATGTGTGTGTATGATGGAGCATGTGTGTGTATGATTGAGAACATGTGTGTATGATGGAGGAACATGTGTTTGTATGATGATAATGTTGATGGAATAGTATGTTTGTTTGATGGAGCAATATGTTTGTATGATGAATGTTTGTATGTGAGTTATATGTTTGCATGATGGAATAATATGTTTGTATGATGGAGTAATGATGACATATGTTTGTATGATGGAGCATATGTTTGTATGATGGAGTAATATGTTTGTATGATGGAGTAATATGTTTGTATGATGGAGTAATATGTTTGTATGATGGAGCAATATGTTTGTATGATGGAGAATATGTTTGTATGATGGAGCAATGTGTTTGTATGGAGCATGTGTATATGATGTATGATGAAGCAATGTGTGAACATGTTTGATGATGGAATGTATGTTTGTATGATGATGAGCAATGTGTATTGTACGATGGATGTGTGTTTGATAAAGCAATATGTTTGTATGATGGAGCAATGTGATTGATTGTACGGTGGAGCAATATGTTTGTATGATAGAGCAATGTGTTTGTATGATTGTATGATGAAGCAATGTGTTTGTATGATAGAGCAACGTGTTTGTACGATGAAGCAATATGTTTGTATGATAGAGCAATGTTTGTATGATGAAGCATGTGTTTGTATGATGAAGCAACGTGATTGTACGATGAAGCAATGTGTTTGTATGATAGAGCAATGTGATTGTACGATGAAGCAATAAAGCAATGTGTTTGTATGATAGAGCAACGTGAGTGTACGATGAAGCAATGTGTTTGTATGATGATGCGATGAAGCAATGTGTTTGTATGATAGAGCAACGTGATTGTACGATGAAGCAATGTGTTTGTATGATAGAGCAATGTGTGTGTGTCAGTGGTGTGGTTGGTTCCATGCTGTAGTTATGTCATGACAAGTTAAAGACAACTACAGGCGATTCAATCTTGCTTCCTTTACAGTTCCTCATAATATTTACGAAGATAATCTCTTCATGAAAAGACAAATATAGATTCTAGTGTGTCGTTAAGCGTTTATGGATGTGAAGGATATATTTGCAGCCACACCACGCCCCTTTGTATTTCGAACAATTCTAAAATCTTTCAAATTAGATTTTGTTTAGTTTGTTCAAAACGTTCTGAATGCCACTCAAATCCTTATAAATCTCTTACTAAATTTTTCCTTAACGTAACACTGCAACTTGTGCCTTCCGCTAAAGTAAATCTCCAAATCCTTTGTTTTCTCACACAAAGTCTTCGTTTTGTGGGGCTATTTACTGACTAAATCCCATCAAATACAGAAAATCCAGAGGGCAGTAGCTGTCGCGGGTAAGTCAGTTAAGCAAGGCTCCCGTACCGTTATCTACATTGCGTTTACCAAAGGAGGTAGTGTCATTCCCCGGATTCAGACAGACAGTGTTAGCTTTAGCTTTAACTGGGCAAACTATCCCCGATATGCGTATGTGTTCAGTTGTATTAGTCTGACATCTGAACAATTTCTCCTTTACTTGGAAACATCACATTCTAACCAACTCTACGTTTGTATTATCTGAACTGTTTAATGGAAACAGTTTACTGAAGACGCTCCCACGCACATGATGAATGAGACAACAAGCATGTTCCTAATGACAGCAGATTAGGTTCTTATAAGTTTAATAACCGATCAAATAGATCTGGAATCGAACCATGACTACACCTATCACGTCCTTACCAGACCTGATGACCAGGACGTCACATCTGTGCATTGGCTGATACCAGTGTGTTTCCGATTTTTGTATATTTCAATGTAATTAATTTGCAACCACAGTTTCCTATTTGTAAATACACCTTCTATACTTATCCTCCAGCAGTGTATGAAATAAGCCAAAAACCCAGCCAGACATCAGGGCTGGTAACTTCAAAATGTTACCAGCCCGAAATGGATTTAACCAGACCAGACACCAAGATATTGTGAATTTACTCAGATGTATGAAACTTCTAAATTTTTTACCAGACCATCGGTCTTGCTAGCTGTAAATTTAGACCGTCCGTCAGAAATCTAGCCCGTCTCGGGCGGTCGGACGGGCCTTATTTCATACACTATTTCATCCGTGTTTGAAAGCAAGCAAAGTGCTGTCAATACACCATAATTTCGATATGAGTGAGTAAATATCGGATTACTATGTTTTGAAATATGTATCAGTTAATTCAGGTCATACTGATGCAGGTCTTGAAAGTCATGAACACAGCAAACACAATTGGAAACAGTCAAGGCGAAGCGTCTGTAATGATTCTACCAGTTCCGCAGAGTAGTATCACACCGTAGATCCAGTAATGATGTTTCATTATTCAAAAATTATCAGTACTCGTATCTCAAAGTAGGAATAAAACCTAAATCTGAAGTCATTGGGCTCTAACAGTGAACCGGTGCTCGCGAACTAGTCATGTCCTTTATACCGGTAGAACCTGAGAAATGAGAGCGTATGTAACATCGAACTTGTTGTCGTGATATAGCTCTTGTGATTAGATTTAACTGTATTGCTTTTATAGGGATATAAATATACAGTGTTTAAAGGTTAAACACATTTTTCCGATAGCTTGTGTTCATGTATATACGCTCTACAGTAGCCACTCAATGCATGTTATTTATCCGACCTATCTTCAGTGTTTTGTTAATGTATTATAGGGCGTTCATTTATCAACTTCCATTCACGCCAGCGTTTTAGTTTCTCCAGTGAATCCTACTTTATTCCGAGAAATATGCTTGTCCGTGCACGCGCCGAAAACACGACTTTCTTATAAACGGTACGACAATCGTCACAGCACCGATTAGCTCGGGCGCCTTGCCACAAACACCGATGTGTTTAAGCAGGGGTCTTTGTCTGTTGGCTGGCGGTCAAATTAAAAGACGGAAGTAAATTAACAGCAAACACAAACTATGCCACCTAGGTCTGGACCTAGTTTTCCCCCTCCCTCGTGTGGTTTAATTAGGGCGGATGTTTTTCTGCTGTCTATAGGTTAACAACAGCTTGGTTAGGACACATATCAATTAGAAGTAAAACAAGATCGCGTTTATAACGCACAATATTTGAATTTCGTCTGATGGGTGTAACGAGCAATCTCAAGTATGTTAACTAATACGACAAATCTGGCCACTGGCACTAGCAACTTTCAACTCTACCAAAAGACATGTTTGTTCCTCTTTTCTACCAGATTCCAAAGCCCTGTAAAGATCCTCACAGAAAAGAGATACATTGCTGCATCACGTAAATGTACCATCAATCCCTATCTCAAAGATAGACGTATTCCTTCCCTTATATCCAAGGAACGTATTTAATACAAATGATATTACTACCGCATGGATTCTCAGAGACTGAAGGGATTTGCTGGATGTTTTGCAATTTCGGGAAAGAAGCAATTTATTCAATTGTCTAAAAACATGTATCAACTCTGTACACCACTATACCCCATGAGACACTTCATTGCTTTATTCGTGGCTAGTCGACAACGGATACGTCTCTATTTGCAAACGTTCTGGACAATGAAAGAAAACTATTGTATCAGTTGTGAAAGCAATATGTGAACAATTCTGATAGCACATATGGGGATTTAGATAGGAAGGAGCAATCCCTGTATGCACAAAGTGTGGTCCCCTTCTGGTGGATTTATTTCTTTATGCACATGAATCGGAATTTATGGTCGAACTGGGCTAAATCTAAACAAGGTCATCGGACCAAGAAGCTTACAGTAATCTTCAGGTATATCGATGGTCTTTTGTGTTAAAAAGTATCAAATAGCCAATCCCTTTAAACTGATTAACCGAACTGAACTAAAAACATAAGGGTCAAGTGAACCCCCACACCTGTTTTAGATTTAGATCTATGCATAAAGATTCAGGGTAAGAAGGAACTCTCCGAGGGACGGTGTGACAAGAGGGATGACGTCGACTTTCGGATAGGCAACTTTCCGATTGTCTTGATGTCATTAATATTTAGGTAAATTCGAGCATGCTCACTCTTTGAAGATGTCAAAGCGCATCATCCGATGATTCACTTGTTACAATCTTCTAGGCATCAGTAAACCTACCAAAAAGGGTATATGTAAGGATATATCTGAATTTGATTCAACACTGACAAAATGGAAGTTCGATGTCAACAAGACCAAAATCTGACCATCTACGGTATCAGTCAGAAAACATTCCAGCAAAAACCTTTTTATGTTCTGTCCTTCATACAAATGGTAATTAACCTGAAGGTCACCCAGAGTTAACCTACAGTTAACCTTATCCTGTGGTTATATTGCATTGGCGACATCTACGTGGTTAGGTCTGTTTTAAAAAATACCGTATCTCATTAGGAGATAAACCTGCAGTGTTTTGAAATTTGAGGTTGCCTAAACGATTAGACATCTCTTATCTAATTTGGAACCGAGCGTTGCAATTATGTTCACCATTTACTTGTCGTAAATTGGCTGCTGTCACGTAAATTTTCTGTTCAGTTTTTGACTGATTATTGTATGGTGCTGATTTAGTGAGGTTAGTGAGCGTTTTATTTAAGTGTTCTGTGTTCCAGTGTCCTGAAAAAAAATGTTTCATCATGTTTGTTAAGCTGGTGGTGTGAACGTATGCAGTCTTTCAGTCATTGTGGTTTCGATGCATATGTCCGAGCTATCGACAGAACTATGTTTTTATTTGCATTGCTTTAGGGTGAACAAGTATGTTAATTTTGAGGTATCAAATGAACTTAGATTTCGGATTTTAATCAAATTTTGACCAGATTGTGTCAAGCATTCAATATTCAGTATTACTGTGGAAAGAGTTATGACGAGGGTTGCTGTTCTGTACTGCTATTATCGTAGTTTGATATTATATATTTCCGTCAGTGTGTGGTTGTGAAAAGCCACTTTCTGCGTGTGGGGGTCTGATGAGAAAAGGTAAGGAAATGTAATATATGTGTAAACAATTTGTATAAAACACTTTAATATGAAAATATTAGGGATATAAATAGTTCATGTCAGGAAAAATCTATTGTGAATTGTACTGAAATGCCATACATGAGACATCTTCCCACTTCATCAGGGACTTTCAAGGACACCAATTCCTGTTTTCTTATAAACTGTATAAATATAACCCAGTAATAAAGATATGTCCATTGGGGTAAGTGCTATATTCGGTACCTATCTACCGGGCGAGGTAACGGCGTGTCTGAGAAGGCAAGAAGAATGGAGTGAGAAATATCCTAAACAGAAACCAATAACGGATCATTTAGCAAAGATATTTGTCAAAACTGGCAATAGTTAGTTCATAATCCAGAATCCTGCTGCCACAGACTGACGTCTTACAATGATGCACTAATCAGTATAGCATTTATAAACACGACCAGGTATCTGCAAATGTGGAGGTTTAATTTCAGCGGACTCGTTTCCGTTGTCAAATCCCACATGTTTAGCACTCTTTGCTGAGGTCCTGCCTTTTTCTGCTCGAATCACCAGAGAGGTGAGTCTGTAAACAGACTAGTCATGCATTACATGAATACCAAGCGGAGGCATGTTCCCACTGGGCAGAAATACGTCGCTGTGTATGTCTGTAATACCGTTGTGTGAAATGTTGAGCTTGTGTAAGCCGTGTTTGAATCAAATCACAATGCCTGTTCACGTGTACCCAAATGAGCCAGCATTGCGTTCATTACCGAGCTGTGGGAGACATAAATATACGACAAGGATGAATGACCGGTTGAAGCTCGGGTGGTTTGCATTAATTTAAAGAAGAGCTCTACTTTGGGGCAGTCGTTTCAGCTACATCCCATACTTTAGAAAGAAGTGTCGTTATTTGTTAACAGGAAATCATTAATGTTAAAGTGATACTACAAGAACGTAGAGACTTTTTTAACGTTTCAGGGCTTTTCTGGCCTCATCATCAGGTAGAACTAAAGAACAGTTTAATCACTGTTTTTTAGTTCTACCTGATAATGGGGCCAGAAAAAGCCCTGAAACGTTGTACCAAACAATAAAAAGAAGATGATACCCAGAAAAGTCTCTATGTTAATCAAATATAATAGCATCTTCTAAAATGCCAATCAAACATCTAATTCAACTACATGTATAACTTAGTAAGTGCTGAGGAGCAATGGTTTCAACGTCATTGTCAGATGGTGTTTGAGCATCATTTTCACATAACGTTTGAGTGTCATTGTCAGATAACGTGCTGGCGTCATTGCCATTTAGTGTTTAAGCAACTAGTATTTGAGCATCATATAGTGTTTAAGCATCATTTTAGTGTTATTGCCTCTTAGTATTTGAGCATCACACTTTGTTTTAGCATCAATGTCAGATAGTGAACATTAGAGTCAACATGTCAGATATTGAGGAAGTGTAAAAGCCAGAGAGGGTTTCAATATCATATATATTTCATTTTGATATATTAGGCACTGTGCAATAGCCATACTTTGAAAACCTCGGCTACTGTTCCTGCACATGGCTGTAAGGCGTGTGAAATGCAATAATGTGCATAATATACAAATACTTTAAGGTAGAGTTGTGAGGAATGTTTGTTCACACAAACTATGAGCTAACGCGTCCAATGGTTGGGAAACACTCACGACAGGTACAATTGATGTTTTACACGGCTTCGTGAGCATTCAAATCTTGTAGACGTGACCTCCCAACCTTTTCTTTGTTTGAATCTATAATATATCCACGTTAGGATTTCGATCTTGACAGCAGTAATAGGCATCAAAACCTATTATACCTCATTTCATTGTGAGAACTACGAACCAAAGAACACTGCAAAAATGTTTGAACATTTCATGTCAGGTCAGAGGTGTCTATGTTATAGAAGTATTTCTATAGTGAAGGATGACATCTGAAATATACCGTGATGTCAGCTCAAAAACGAAAGCAGTGACTCTTACACGATTAGCATTCTTTGTAATACGACATCATTAGTTGGCCACTCAACACAGACCCCAGTGTTGATCTGCGCTGCGGGCTTCACACAATGGAAGGTGTTAAGACAAAACGTAAATGATGAGAGCAGAACTCCACACCTTTCTCTCGCTGTCACCTGCTCCTGGATGCGGGGTCAACTGAGGTTAGCAAATCGAAACCTGTCCATGTGAAATTTCAGCAAGTGTAGCTCTGAGTAACCTCTGCGTGAACGTGACACTGTCACCATAACCCGGTAACCATTCCTCTCCCAGAGCCAGGCCCATGTGACAACCAATCACATATCTCGAACACGTGTTACCTCTCAGTTATGCCATGTTTCAAAACATTGCTTGCTACGCCGGCGTCGTTTGCTGGCATAGTCCACTGACCGAACATTTGCTGAATGTTACGAAATTATCCCAGAGGTTTGGTTTGTCATTGCGATTTCCCTTGAACTTGACACTATCACGCCATTTGACCACATGAACCTTGTGGTTCCATGATGAACCTAAGTGACCCTCACAGCACTAGTGATTTTTCTGTTGCATGGACTTATAGTATTGATAAATGACATTAAGAAGAAGTAGTATTGTCTGACTTAAACAAATACGTAGCTCAGAATTTAATCAGGTGTCCGTCCTTACTGGGTTATGAGCACGGGTATATATAACCAACTGTTACCATTACTTTATGCAATCATACCTCGGTCTACTATAAAAATAAATTACTTTTGGTAGTCTTCTGGCAGATATAGTCTATGTGCTGACGTTTGAATTAACGCTGATACTGACCTTACTTACACAGATGAAGCTTAAGTATATACAGACAAGCACTCTCTGTTTGCATCACAAATCTGGATTATGTAAATACATGTGAGCTTGACACTAATCAAATGTCACTGTATGTTTCAGGGTGCAGGTGAATGCAAGACAGAGCTCTCAGTTGACGGAATACAAGGGAACGTCCTCCATGACCTCTGTTCCCTGACCTCGACCCCCGGGGTCAGCCTCGTTCTCACGTGCAAAGACCAAGAGAGGTGAGAGTGTTGGCATAACCACCATGCTTTAGCAGGCAGATATTTTACAGCCCATATCACACATTCAGTGACAGTTTGGAAAGAAACTGAAAAGTAGCCTCTGTACACAACCGAAGATACCTGAGGTTCAGAGTGACATTCAGCTTGTTATTATTTTCTTTTGTGGATTAGGTCGACCGTGTGCAAGATCCACTTTACCCAAACTCTATCCTTTCTTTCTTGACGAAATAACCCAGAATGTGATGCGTTTAGTTCAAAGACTAACTGGCTTATCAAAACCTTGTAGTCCCCGCGTTAATATATGCAGTCATGTTCAGAGGCTGATGAAATGGGGTTTAGTATCGAATTCTAAGATTTTTTTAAATTGTGAAGTTCATGCACGAATGTGTGTCAAGACTAAAGCTGGTCTTTCTAAATGCTGGCATACTGAGATACCATGGCGTTTCACATAGATAAATCTGTCAGACACAACATACTGACTCCGTACCGACCAGCGCCTGTTGTATCTTGTTCATCCCGAGCGCCAGGCAGGGTGAACATCTTGTTGGTGAGAGCGATATGGGTTTTACCCAATATTCCAGTAATTTCACGGAGGGGAAACCAGCAATGGGCTTCGCACATCGGGCAAAATGTGAGTTATCAAACCCTGGCCCTCGACTACCCGACTGCCATATCACACCTTCAGTAACGTCTGTTAGTGTGACGCGGTCATGGAACCACCAAAACTCCGCTCGCCGGGTGTCTTGCTAAGAAAATTAATATTTAAAAGTCCACAGAAATGGAAAAGTAAATGCTTTCGAAGTAGATCCCATTGAAAGCTAGTTTATAGAAGTAGGTGAAAAGCGAAACGCTGTTTCGTTAAAGGGAATTTGAAAAACTCCAGTGATATTAAGAAATCAGTTGATGCAGAATGAAGGAAGGTCAAACGTCAGGTAAATATCCATTGCGTACGCCGCTGCAGCAATTGGCCAATTACGGCATTTTAATGCAGACCACATGTCAACTTCTGTCCTCCTATTTTACCGAATACGTTGAGAAAATGTTATCTTTCTTTAGCTTTCATCTTTTGTGACCGAGGGTTAAGAAAAAACCCATCTGGGCAAATAGTGTCTATTACCTGACACCGACAATCCGAAGTGAAAGCGCAAATTCGAGGGATTCGTTCAAACAGACATCACACCAATGCTCCTTGTTGTTCGGTGTGGACGGGTAGCCGTTGTCTTTACATGGTGTTTGGATTATGACAGGTAGTTTCTTGGCTGACGTTGTTTAAACAGAACATACAGTCTAAATATGGTCTGTGTTCTCCTCGTCCCAGCATTGATGTTACATGTTTCGGGAGTTTATATAATTGTTACAATATGTGTGTATGTGATTACGGCTCTTTCAAATATAACATGAAGCACAAAATTATTGACGATGAAAATATTTAGGTACTGGTGATTCACAGCGGCATTCAACATTAATATTGACTCAAATTGAGAAACATATCGACCGTCGTTGTCTGACTCGGTGTGCACGTAGCTCTTTTTGATGGTATCGTCATGTATCACAGCAATATAAACATTGACGTAAGCAGTTAATTGCAAAATATGTTGGCGAGACATAGCTCCTCAATTTGATCGTGGTTCCATTGCACCAAGATGTCAAACTGTCAGGAACTCAAGCTAAATATAGTAACATCAGATCTTGGTGAAGTTTTCTCTTTTTATTTCTCTTTTTTTATTCCATTACAAATTGCATATACAGGCAGAAGAGTGACATGTCTTGGCAGTTACATCATCAAGTTAATATACAATATTGTACACACATGTGAGTGTACATATATAGATAGACAGGAGCTAGATGAAAGTGTTATAGATGTAATGGCCACATTAGTTTGCGAAAGTCAAATTGTATGTGTGCTAAATTAAAATGTCAAAGTATGGTATCTAAGTGATGTCATTTCCTAGCTAAATATATTATTTTTCATTGCAATAAACCTTTCAATATAGCATATGTCCTTAAGCAACATAAGAAATCCTGCAAAAGATATATCTTGCTGTTTAAGGCTTGAGGTCTTGGTGAAGGTAATACATAAGTACAACTGGTTGAATAGGCAGCGTAAATAGTGTGTGTACCTAGCACCGTGATATTGCTGGATTATTATTAAGAACGGCGTAAAACAAAACACACTCACTCACTTTAACTCACATGAGCCAGTCACAGTAACGACACTATTGCTTACGCGCCTTTGAATATTCTTCAAGGTTGTTCACTGACTGAGTTTGGTTTTACGCCGCTTTTAGCAATATTCCAGCAATATCACGGCGGGGGACACCAGAATTCGGCTTCACACATTGTGCCCATGTGTGGATTCGAACCCGGGTCTTCGGCGTGACGAGCCAACGCTTTAACCATTAGGCTACCCCACCGCCCCCTCAAGGTTGTTCATTTGTTGAAAGTAACTGCACTATTGCACGCTCCTGTTTAGTCCCCTGTTTACCGCAGTTGTTTATCGATTATTACCTTAAGGTGCAAGATCATACCAGAATATGTACATGTGCTACCGAAATACGGATTTTCAGATTTAATGCTGATAAATGTCTGTACAATAATTCCGCACGTGTGTTGGTGTTGTCTGGCTCCCTCCAGTCCTTGTCGCTGAACGCTGTAACCCTTCACAGGCTTTCAGGCAGTTTGCATGGGGCCGGTTTTTAACACTTTTCGTTGTCCTGTTATTATATGATTTTCTCTATTGATAACAAGAGCCGATTTGAATCCATTGTGTAGTGCAGTTAACATAATTAGCCGATATTATCTATATCTGGCTTTTCTAAAGCAATCTACCACGTCCACGACTCCACGCTGCAATCCCAGCCGTTTGACGTTTTTTTGTGTGCAGGTTCAACGTTTAATGTTGAAATGATGCATGTCGTGAAATTGTATTATGATTAGATGTTGAACTCCAAAAGCATTCCAAAATTACACTTCAACGACAGCAACATTCATATTTTCACTTCCCTTCTTTTTCTGTCGATAGCAAAATAAAGTATTTTTGCTATAATTATGAAAACACCTAATATGCTGTTTCATAACAAGTATTCGGACAGATGCAGTTGTGGAATTTCAGCAAGGTATGTGTAGCAAACGTATCTCCAGAAATCCATGATGAATACTGTTTATGTGAATGTTGACAATATCGGTATTGGTTCATGTAACACAAAAATATGCGGAACTTCTATTCCATATTGTGCGGTGGGGTAGCCGAGTGGTTAAAGCGTCCGCTCGTCACGCCGAAGATCCGGATTCGATTCCCCACATGGGTACAATATATGAAGCCAATTTCTGGTGTCCCCCGCCGTGATATTGCTGGAATATTGCTAAAAGCTGCGTAAAACCATATCCACTCACTCTATTCCATATCTGGCTAGGTGTAACAATCTTCTGTTGGTTGCAAGATATCGTTATGGTCAATGGTCTGTTTTGGTTGTTGTTTAATGCCGTTGTCATCAATATTCCAACAATTTGGCGGCGGTCTGTAAATCGAGTCTGGACCAGACAATCCAAATGAATATCATCATGTACATCGATCTATTCAATTATGGGAGGTATTTTTGGAATACACAATGACGATCATGGAGTTTACGATGTCAGTATTACTGTATAGCGTGGTACTGCTTTGTAAGAATGGGCATTAAACCAGGAGGTACGTTTGGTGGTTAATAGAGACATACAGACTGTATTGGTGTTAATTAGTATAAACGTTTCACTCATTTTACTAAAAATACCCACTACAGATGCAATGGAAAATATTGCCCTTCACCTTCAGAATATTTGAACGAGGCACACACCACGAATTTTTCTCCAAAACAAAACGTTATCAAAATTATTTTTTCACGCCTTGACACGTGTGTGAATTAAACCATTTGAAATATTTTTAACTTTCTTTGTTGCTGGTTAAAATCAACAGTTTGGAGCATCCTCCAATATTTGTCTCTTTTATTCAGAAGGCTAAAGGCTGTCAAGGCCTTAATATTTGACCACAAACCTTTTTTGCACAGAAACCGATATGTCCCTGACACGATGACAAAGCAACCCCTACCCCATCTCACACAACACTAAGTCCTGAACACACTCATGACCCTTCCTCACATGCTGATTTGCACTTCATCAATGGTCTGAAATGGTAATTATGCAGCGAAGAAATTTGACACCTTACGCGAAATTCACACCTGCATGCCAAGGTAACAGAGGTTCTCTCATCCGCTGCGCTTGACACCAATTGTGATGACACTACAAAGCCTATCATAATATTTAGAGTCAATATCCCTCTGTTAGTACAGAACTGCTAACATCACTCCGCCATCACCGCCCGTAATGTCATGCCTTACTGATTCAGCAAGCGACCTTCTTTCTTACTAACTAAGCAAGTTTCGGATAGAATTGGAGAACCTCTTTTGGTAAACTTAGTGGTATTTAATGATTGGTGTATTTGCTGTCGTCGAATGATGAGACAGTTTCGATACAAAATTGTCTTGATATGCATTCCTGCCCAACGTAGCATACATGCATTTGTTTGGGGACATTGAGCAGGCAAATTTATCCAACACTTCTCTCTTTACGGCATCAATAGCACAACGTGTGACGCCCTGTTAAACATACAACATACGAATCATCACGACCGTAGATCGGAGTCCGAACATTCTCTCCTTGATGCTCAAAATGTAAAGAATATAATAGGACCACTTAAAACGTTGTTCAGGGCGTAATCCCGAAACACGATTGAAATAATGTTAAACAAATGTTTCTTAATGCTACAGATATGACCAATGTGTCTGCGAACTGAAGACCAGAAATAGTGATACAGTATCGTGCCAAATTATTCTTAAATACAAGTTGTAGAATGATTTGAACGCATACATGCTTGAACAGCCCGAATGACATGATTCATTGATGTTTGGACAAGATAAGCATGTTATTGACCATTTTGTATGACTAGTAAACGGCGTCAACTGCTGTAAACGGCTCAAACGCTGATTCTCTACCAGTATATACTTTTCTTTAAGGTCACCTTGTTTCCTTAACGTTTGCATTTAGTGTCCTCGTCAAAACACAAACCTATTGTAGTATATATTTTCTTTTCTTTCTCTCTCTCCAGTTTTAAATGTCTCCAGCCCATAGATCCTATTGTGTTGGACGTATGTCAGGAAGAACGTCAGCTCTCCAGGGTCGTCGCTATCTCCATGTCCAATTCCAAGCAACATGTGAGTTGAACAAACCTTACAGTAATTCAATCATTATCACATGTGTCCGTCCACCTGATACCACTGTTTGTCACCATTAATCAGTGTCTCAGTCAAGTACGCCAAGGAGTTGACAAGACTTTATGGATGATCAGCTTCTTTATTTTGACAATAGCGACGTTTCGGTATAGATAATTATACCGTTTTCAAGCGTTTTCATTGTCAAAATAAAGAAGTTGATCATCCATAAAGTCTTGTTTTCTCCGTACCACCAACTTCTAGGAGCCACTCAAACAAATCAAAGTACGTCAAGGTGGACATTCTGACAGACTTACTGATTGTGTTCTGATACATGTCCGGTGTTAGAATGTGTACAACGTTGGAGAAAGGATACATGATTCACCGGGATGAAACAGTAACTGTCGCCTTCACTTGGTGCAGTGCTGACACGGCCATGCTGTTTACTCAGTTGCATGTTATTATCCCATATAAGTAGTTTATATTGACACATTGGTTCACATAGACCATGGAACCTGTAAATTGCTCATCAACATACAATGTGCAGAAATACCCTTTCCACATTTCGAAACATAAGTGACATCGCTGATGCAATGACATCTGATAATGTTAATATACTTAATCTTGTCATAATATGTAGGTTGCTCATGGTTTAGGCTTAATACTCAACCCATTTCAGTATGCTTTGAGGTGATAATGCAATTTTAAAACTCTTAGGATAAGAAGTATGCAGTTAGTAAATTACAAGATGATTATGGTTGTACAGGCATGTATTTTAAGATGACTCATCTATTTTGACAAACGTGGCAAAAAACAATTCCGTAATCATAAAAAGTAATTTATTAAAAATAGGCGTGAATGTACGACTCAGACTACAACACATGTATTAAGGAAACACGTTTTAGATTTTAATGATTCCTATATTTAACATGGTCCAACATTTGTTCCTCTGTTCATGTCTATTGACAATGTTGCAGGGGGGCAGTCTGTCGGTGGAGTTGTCACTAGTGGTACAAGATGACGATGTTGCCAAAGTATTGGACGTGTTTCAAGTTCACTCCAGCCTCCAGTCTACCAGCGAGGGTGTCACGAGACTCGAGGCTATTGGACGAGACAGACAAACCAGGTGATTACGACCGACAGAGGTGTTAAAGGGATACTTATTAAATGATATGATGATGAACTGAGTCTTCGTAAACAGGTAATTAGGGTTTATTGCCTACTAGAATGATGTAATATAGATGATAGAACATTACATTACTGTCAAAGTAAGTTGACAGTAGTTTATACTTAAATGCCTTCAGTCAAATTGTATGGGGCTGCCAATTGGCCCAAGAAATGTCTCCCTTTAATAAGTTAAACATGAACATTCACAACATGAAACATGAACAAATATCGGATCCTTTGCTGTCTTGATAGAATAACGATCCTTTGTAGGATTTCTCATCAGCCGTAGGTTGATATGCGTTTATAATAATTAGTTGCACGATTTGCAAAATGATCTCCTGATTTGAGTGTTTTGGGGTGATGTGGCGTGCCCATTTTCAAACACAATAATAAGCTAATACAAAGATCTATATTCAGTGATTATATCAATATGGAATTCAGTGTGAAGCCTACAAACAACAAAGAAATTTAAGACTCTATATCAACTATATTATGTAATAATTACTGCAAATAATTACAAGGTCAGTACACAAAGGTGACAGAGCCAAATCCAATAGTAGTCGAATTACATTTGCGGTATGAAGTAAAGCGGTTGAGCAGTTATGTCAGTATTACAATTAACATTATATAATACGAAGTCATATGGGTAATGTACATGTTGTAGTTATGAGACACTGTGCAAACACATTATTGTAATATGACAATATTTTATATTTCAGGATCCAGATTGCTCTGCACCGGACCTGCACCTCTCCTAGCATGATGGTTTTGGATCGGTCTAGGAGAGAAAATAAACTGGGTAACAGGCCGGTTCAGATCAGTATCGCAGACCGCTTGCAGAGTGGTTCAGCAAGAGAGGAGAGTGTTTTCTCCGGTGAAGGCGAACAGGGACCGCCATCTTTGGACGAGATTGTGAAAGACTCTCTCCATCGGCTTCAGGAGCTGATGAATTCGGTTCCTTCAAGCCTTGCCACAGCTTCTGATACTTCAGGATCTTCCTCTGTTCAGACGAAAGCAGCAACACAGACGACAACGCCTTCACCTACACTCACGTCTACTGAATATGTAACGATGTCAAAGTCACAAACAGTTTCGGATGCATCGAGTACAACTACAAGTCAAATCACTGAGACTACCAGCATTTCAACAGTCCACCCACAGAGAACAAATCTTCAGCTGACGTCAAGAGGAATATTGAACCTGAAGATGATAAAACACAACCACTATTAGTTCAAAATGAAGAATTTGAATGGGCAGCTGATGAACAAGAACCCCGTGTCATAAAACAGATAAATGATCAGGATTTTCTTGATCAGGTTTTGGACTCTCTCCGCGACGGCGCCAATGTTAATCCTATCAAAGGCCCTCCTACACCTCTTGCGTTCTCCAAACCGCATGTTCCAGTTCCAACAACTACATTGTCGACTGCACCTCCTGCCCCGCCACCAGCGCCAATTAGAACTGCGCCTACCTCGTCTACAGTTAAAACACCATCAGCTCGAGTGGTTGAATTCGACCCATGGTCTGAAATATCCAACTCAGAATCAACAAACAGTACCGATGGAAGTTCAACTGATGCTACAACAAATTTAAATATTGGTGTGGGTGATGGCGATACTCTCAACCCACTTATAGGTGTGCCTACAGGGAAGCCCAGGGTAAACGTAGATGACGTACCGACTGGTTCAGTCACTGAACCACGTCTAAGCCCAACTGCAACACCGACAACTCCAGATCTGACAAGCAGTAGGTCACCCCTCCTGTCACCGAAGACAGATTCCACGTCAAGACCTGGAACGACAGACGTGTTCGTACCAAATAACCCACCAATCGCTAGGGTGACCAAACAAGCACCAACTGCAGACATTTCGTCAAGAATCCCTGACACAACTACAGTGATAACATCATCTACGACATCAGCAACACCCGCAATTGATACAGTGTCGCCAGGCAGTACAGACAATAACAAATCAGGGGAGCTGACGTTGAATGACACCACAACAGAGTCTAGGGCAACTGGTAACGATGACATCGTGTCTAGGACAACGACTGACGAGACTGAAGACACAACAACAACACAAACACCGTCGACATCAACAGTAACAACATCAACAACACCCACAACAACTATTACAACAGAAGCCTCATCATCAACAGCAACAACGACACCTACAACGACAACTATTACACCAGAGGCATCAACATCAACACCAACAACGACGACAAAACCTTCGACCACTGTTTTAACAACAGAAGCAACAACGGCAAAGGAATCACCCACCACATCTACTAAAAGGTCAACTGAAACACAGAGTACGGCTCCGACAATTAACAAGAGCTCATCCAATAAGGTGTCTCTTTCTTCAACAACAGCTACGACAAGTGCAATGTCCATCACCCCAAATACGACAACGATTAAAACAACGCCTACTTTGAAAGTAACACAAACTGTGACACCTGTAATCAATTCCTCTTCAACATCAACAAAGTCATCGCCCAGTACTAATCCTGTGATAACAACACCTTTCGAAGACCTGTCGTCAGGACACACGCCAGGCCCACTGCTGGCAACCAGCAGTGATTCCAAAGCTAAAGGACTTCCTGTTTCTGTTTCCGGTGATCCGGAAAATGACGACACTTTCTGGCCAATAGTGGCAGCAATGGTGATTGGGAATACCGTCAATCATCGTGTTTGGAATAGCTATAACAGTTATTCATAAAAGGAGGTTAGGCCACCCTACTCGTTTTAGATCACCGTCCATGTACCCATCGCTTTAGTGCGCACGTCACGCTTCACCCCAGCACCCACAAGTCAAGGTAGGCATGCGCAGTGAGCATATCCTGTGCAGTGACCTTGACTTTCACTCCTTATACATAATGCATTATACAGCATCCCGTATTGTTATTCACCTGACTAACAGCATGCATTGTACTACCTTGTATCGTCGTGATAGATCTCGGCACCTGCACTGCATGCAGTAGGTCACCTAGTACTGTAGAGGACGTTATATGTTTGACCACCCAGCGTCGTGCAAACGCATACACAGTCTTAGCCAGTTGCACACAAGGTTTAGAATTGAGTTGACTCGAGCTTTCTGATATTCCCAGCAAATGTGTTTCACGTTCCTTAGACACCCTACGTGTTGCCAGTTCAGTTTCTATTTAGTGACAGGCAGTAAATATCCTCATACCCATGGTTAGAGCCACGCATGTTATAAGTTATCTCGTCTTGACCTAGACTGAAAGTGGACACAAGACGTTTAAAACAGCCTCTTTTATAGATGTCCAATCGGGCTGTGGTCTAGTTTCAGTCTGTGTCTAGGACTGGTACCGTGAGTCAACTGAAACATTGCGTACAACGAGAGTATTGCTTCACATATACCCACCTTCCTGAGAAAAGAAAAGTAGGTAACGATGACACGTGCTGGGAGTGTCAACTGGCCCGAGAGCCTCTTTCACAAGTAAACCTTGCTTCCCTTATCGGGATACATCTGTGTATAATTAGAGTCGTTATCTTAAACATTAGCTGGTAAAACACATTTCGACACATGGAACCCTGTCTCAGTCTGCACCACTTCCTAGTTCAGTAACCATGCTAAACCACACAGAAGTGAAATGAAATGGTAGTTTGTGTTTACCTATGTCATCCACTTTCCCTTTTGACTCCTAAATGATTACGATAAGACACAATACAAGTAAACTCTGTCGCCATCATTCAGCGTCTAAATATAAGACCCCTGATCGATCTCGAAGTATATCCTGTTCACCTGACTATGCAGCCCCTTGCAATCGTCAAGCCGGTTATCTCAAGTAAGCTATAAACATAGAGACGACTCGCACAACGACCCGAGAATGTGTTCCAATGATGTCATGTCTTGACGGGTCTCTACATCGTGGCTGTATCCGTAGACACTACTCACCAGTTGCAAGAAAATGATAAATTTACATAAGGACAACTTTTTCGTTTCTTATCTCAGCACTGACGATAGCATTTAGGATACATTACATAAATGAAATCTCATTGACAAGCGTAATTCTATTAACGTTCAAGTTATTTGCTTGTGTTATACATAATTACTGGCACTTAATTGTTGCACGGTGCAGTAAGGGGCTATGTGGAGAAACTGTCGGAAACGTACTGTTATAGAAAGACACTAACGATGTTCAAGTCTTGTATTATCACGACCTGTCGTCTTTTGAGTACAAAGCGGGTCACGTGATTAAGTCATTTCATTGTGTGAGAAGTTTTCAGATAGCCACAGGTTAGGATGTGAAGATTTGGCACGTTCGTACGGCTTAACCTCATTGTGTGTACACACTGCAGCCCGCCTCGTCACAATGCATGGCTGTTCGCACAAAGGATACAACATCTCAGAAACAATGTGCTACATGTCTGTCTCAGTACTGAACGGGGAAATTGCTTAAATGTCTTGAATATATTGCTGGTCACAAAGTGAACTTGCAAAGCTCATACTATCTTAAAAACCCGTAAAATTAAATAAGCTTTATGCTAAAAGATACAAGTTTATATTTTAGCATGAGAACATATCTAAAGTATGCATATTTTAACAGAATGTTAGTAATGAAGCAAAACATGTTGAGCGCGTAACACTTGACGCAGGTATAACTGGACAAAACTATAATCTGCTGCAATAATGTCGTATTTCATTATGAGAACATAATGAGGCTTTTAGCTATGAAAGATCGAACAAAAAATGCAAAATACACCTGCCCAGTTTGGAGTAATTTTAACTGAATTAGTTAGCTTAATCATAAAATGTAACGATATTTTTGTGTTCCATCACGAGAAAATATTCTAAAACATGTTTCTAAAAATCAAGTTAATTAAACCGAACGACCGCTAGTTAAATACATCAAGAATGTTTACTGCTAGGAAGACACGTTTTGGAACGTACCGTAGGAACATATACTACAGGGTACAGATTATACAATATACTTATTTCCGTTCTTAATTAAGTCCATATAGCTGGAATACTGCTGAGTGTGGAGTAAAACAATAACCAACAACCAACTTAACTGAGTATATAGATGTGCAACAGTTTTCATTATTATTTCTGTGATCATAAAATTATCTTGTTCACTGCACGTAAGGACGTTCCTATGTCACACCCAGAGTTTGGAAGTCTCGAAATATCGTGTTGTCAAGATGACATTTTCGTTAACACTACCAGTTAGAATACGGAGTAGGAATAGGACAACACAGCATTTGAGATCAGCGTTCGATGACTACCTTTACTAAAAAAATCCACATACTACAATTAATAACAGTTAAGAAAATGTCATTGTCAGTAATGGATATAGTGAGGTAAGTGTGATATTGAACATACACATTTTAAGAATAGTCAGTAGTGCACAATTATAGGGTGAACGTATGTCAACGTATGCAAATGCGTATGTGCTAATAACTTCAATTTGCTTTCTTTCAGAAAAATCGACACCAGCCGAGCATTTTATTTAGGAGGACATCACCACAGGCATTCAATTGATGTTTGACATTCTCGGATAAGCCAAGAGCGTTCTGAAAGCTATGTGTGATTCCAAACATGAATTTCTCAAAATTTTAATAATTTTGATATTTTTATACTTTGGTGTGTAAATGTTGTATGTAATGTTGATGTTGTGTTGTGATGTCTGAACGGTCAGTGTGCATGTAAATTCAAAACGCTTTTGGCTTATCGTGTCTTCGTGTTACATCTGCTCAATGAACAAGCTTGGGGCTGGCACTGCTGCCAGCATCAACCCCGGCAAGCTAGTATTGTCCAGTCTTATCCCGCCACAGTCTTAGTGTTAAGATCTCAGCAACTGTGGCGCCAGATACGACTGGAGGGAAAAACATTCGTACAATGAGATTTGTTGCATTTCTGTTATGTCAATGTATTGATATTGTTTCTTGTGGTGCATACATGCAGATTGTTGTATTTGGATTCAGTATACAGTCTTAATTATCAAGATGCGGGCTTGGGTGCCATTCTCAGTTTACAGCCTTTGAATATGAAGCCATGCCGTCCAACGGCTTAGATTAGATTGTGCCGCCCTGTACAATTAATAAGAGCAGGTTGCCCAGGTTGCCTGAGGGACACACCCACCACAGGCTGCAATCATTCCCCCTTTACCTCGTACATAGCCGGTTTGAACTCTTCCCCTTTACCCTTCATAAAGCCTAGATCTAGACTGAACTCTTCCCCTTTATCCTTCAAAGAGCTTAGATCTAGACTGAACTCCCCCTTTACCCATCATGAAACCTAGATCCAGACTGTTCCCCGACTTTCACCCCACATAGAACCTTGATCCAGACTCTTCCCCTCTTACCCATCATAGAGCATAGGTCGAAGTTGAACTTCATACCCCTTACAGAACCTAGATCCAAGCTGAACTCCTCTCATACCCCTAACATAACCTAGATCCAGCTGAACTCCTCTCATACCCCTAACAGAACCTAGAACAAAGCTGAACTCCTCTCATACCCCTTACAGAACCTAGATCCAGACTCTTCCCTTTTAACCCATCATGGAGCATAAATCGAGGCTGAACTTTTGTCTTTTCTCCTCATAGAACCTATGCCTGATGGATAAACCCACCACAGGCTGCAGTCATCCCCCCCTTTACCTCATATATAGCCTTGAGATAGGCTGCACCACTCCCACTGACCCTGAAGAGAACCTACATTTCAGTTGCACTCCTTCACCTCATCATAAACTGGATGTAGGCTTTACTCCTCACCCTTTACACCATCTCCCTCTTCTCCTCAAAAGCCTGGGCCCAGATTGAACTATTCATATTTTACAAATAATCGATGCTATATCCAGGATCAACCCTTCCCCCTTATAGAGTCGAGATACAAACTGAACTCCTCCTCCTAAAACCCCTGTAGAGCCAAGATCCAGAATGAACTCTTCCCCTTTCCCCTTCATAGAACGTAGGTTCAGACTGAACTTCTCCCCTCATACCCCTTACAGAACCTAGATCTAGGCTGAACTCCTCTCATACCCGTTACAGAACCTAGATCCAGACTCTTCCCTTTTAACCCATCATGGAGCATAAATCGAGGCTGAACTTTTGTCTTTTCTCCTCATAGAACCTAGATCCAGACTGAACCCCTCCCCAGTCATCTCTCAATCGTACAACCGTCAAAACAAATATCATACATACTTTCTCTAACCATCGACCTTGTGCTGGGATCTCGAGGGTTTGAACCTGGCGGAGACAAGGCAGGAAGTACAATCCGGGTCCTGTACCACGATGCTTTGCTTCCCACAGCTAGTGATGACGTCACGTACATCAGGAATTCTCACTGTAGCGCAGGTCCATGAATTGTAGATTAGAAACGGCTTTACTTCACAGACTAATCGTATTTACGCTTAACTGAGCTTTGCAAAAGCAAGCTGGACGTAAATGTTTTGTTCTTGTCTACTTGTCTATTTATTTCACCTATCATTGTGTAAAAATCACCATTCCATGTGTATATTTATATGTTTGTAATTGTACATTCATGTAAATAGAAATAATTTCCATCATTGTCAATATGTATTCGTGGACAGAACACAAATATCAGTTAAAACATTTTTGATTTTGTGTTATGCAGATCTTTACCTATCTCTTTGATAATGCCGCCTACAAGCGAAACAACAGGTTGTTATGAAAACAAGTATCTTCATGTAATTGTGTTCAGAAGGGTTGAAACGATTCATTGAATGACCAATTCATCCTGATACACGACAGTGTGCAGGGATTTTAGGTAATTTAAGGAGAAATATGAGAAATATATACTTCGTTTCAAAAGTTCACTTGTGTAAATATAGACACTTACTTCAGGGTACTGTTCTAAACTAGATTTTGCCAAATATTTCATACTGTTTAGAGGTACTGTTTACACATGAACTCATGTATTGTAAAACAAATTCGTGATGTTGAAAACATTATTGTCATGAGTTCAGTAAATGATAAAAATCAGTGAAAATTGGCGAATTCTTAACAAAACTTAACACCAGAACGCAGCTGTTCACATGCACGATATTTGCACATGCTTTTCAGCAATTTGATGCATGATCCTCGTGGAATACATCTGCACGAGGTTAACAGTTGGTTCCCCCAAGTTAGTGGAGAAATTCATCCTCGATGTAACCATATATATGTACATAACATATAGTGAATGTTTTAAGTGAGTCTAAACTTTTGAAACGAATTATATATCTGTGTGAGTTCCAAACAAAAAGCCATCCGCCGTGGTTGCTGTAATATTGCTGAAGGTGGTGTAAAGCCATACTCACTCACGGGTAAAACCTCTTTATGATATCAAAATAGCACTGCGTACATATATACTTTAACATAGTGTGAGAGGGTATGAACTGTGACATCAGTGAATCTTCCAAGCTCTGGTATTGTCTAAACACACAGATTTCCCTCCTACTTCCATGTTTCCTGCCACATTAGAGGTGGTCATCGGATCATTGAAAAAAGGCTGGAAGAGTAAAATAACACGTCGTCTAAATACCCCACGAAGGGCTTCTCTTTCAGCAACTCAACACCTTGATTTAACGTATTCTACCAATTACCTAAGTAACCAATGTATATTTCAGGTGTATATATGATATAAAGCCTACTCTCTAAACGTTTGTGAAATGAGCCACGTGATGACTTCCAGTGAAGCCGTGATATAACTGAAATACTGTTTAGTTGGTTGGTTCGCTGTAGGTAATACTGTAGGTAGGTATCATTGGACACATGTACATACGTAATATATCTATATTCATCCATCTGTACATACGTTCTGTACTGATTCGTATATAACCAACATCATGTCTTCATTGTTCGTATATTCCAATAAAACATTATCAGTATAAGCGTTCATGTGTCATGTGTATTCCGAAAAGAGGAATATTCGTATTCTGTCATAGTGATACAGAGTTGCATAGGGATTTTCTAGATACTCTCTCCTTAGGTCCGCTAGTATGGCCATGTCACGGACGAAAAACAATTTTTTATTAAAGGTAAAAAGACGCACGCACCAGCACGCACACACACGCACGCACGCGTGCGCACAGTTACATAGAAAAGTAGTCTTTCTTACATACGTTTCGAAGTGACATTTACATTCGTTTTTCTTGTAAACGCGATTTTGTTTATACAGCTAACTTGGCACAAGACATGAACTGCGTAAAAGCACCCTTTATGTGTACAACGAAACACCTTCGAGTCGTGGTCTATTTATAGCCAGCTCGCACTCTTGTCCATCACACCACGGGCCCTCGTGTCTTTGCGAGGATTAAAGATGTTAAAAAAAATAAAACATTTGAGTTGACCCCTGACTCGAAATGCTTCACAGTACAATGCATTATGACAAGGCCGGCACTTCGGTGTACCCTACCCGCCTGCTTTGCCCATCGATACCCTACCACCGCATGCAAGGCTTGCTTCGACATATCGTCATCATTTGTGTCAAGATCGTTTAGTTAAGCGTCAAAATCGGGTTTCAATCGACTTGCAGAAGTAAAAAGAATTGGTACGTTTTATGATTGGTGCTCGATGGGCCAATATCATCCATGATTATGTTTACATTAAGTTTTAATCTATTACATGCGAGGGTAGCGTAGCGATCGGCAGAGCAAGCGGGTGGGGTATACCATTGTGTCCGGCCTTGTCATAATGAGAGAAGTTTATTCAGTAGTATTTGGGCGATCAGGCCTATGATACAGTTGACAAATACAATTTAAATTACACGTGATCATAAACATTTGAGTTTCATATTGATCTTATTTTGAACATCTCATTGAGATAGATAGCTGTTAGATGCTGTACATTACTATTTTGTGACATGAAAATTGCCTGAATGGTTAGTGGGTCTCTGTCGACTGATTGTAGCTTCTGTAGATATAGAGTTCTGGCTTGATTATACTTTTCACAAACAAAAAATACACGGTTCTCATCTTCATTAAGGTTATGATTACAAAGTTCACAGATATAGTTCACTTGTCATAATGTATTGTTACGAGTGAAGGTATGATAAAGGGGTATATGACACCAATTCACCCGTAACAATGAAAATGGATCACACAACAATCTGACTAATTGAGGAAGATTTATTTATACTATCCTAACAGAAGGCTGATACAGGTAACCAATTTACAAATGGGAAAGGGAATTGTCTTAGATATATTATGGGCAAAGCAATATGGCATAGTCACCTCATGTTTAAATCCTTCCTGTACACCATGATTTCCTAGTTTCCATATTTGACACAGTCCCGACGTGGGTGCAAGTTTGTGAATTCACATTATGGGTACAACCACAACTGGCAAAAATCCCGTCCTCAAGAAACATCCCAACTAGATCAGAATCACCGAGCTTCTCCCTATAAGCTGGCTGGCCACATTCAATTAACTGACCAAAGCTGAATTCATCAAACCCCAAGCTGTACCACTAGTTACATAACAATTTCTCGCTCAAGCGAAGGCCCCTCACCCCAAGCTAAAACTAATTACACCAAGTATACTCATCACTATCTAAAACTGTACATTATATTTGCAAAATATGTTTCATCACCCATAACATATTGTACTGTGTAGCATTTCGAGTTGGGGGGTCATCTAAAAAAATAATATTTTTTTAATCTTTAATCTTCGCAAAGACACGAGGGCCTGTGCACCACACTTACATTTTACACACGGCTCGTTGAATATCCATCGGAACATACACTGCACAACCGACAAACACCCTTTGAAATAATGCACACATATTAATAACTATATCTGGTTCATTGACACAATACTTTTCAAATTATAACACGAATGATGTTTCTATATTGTTAGTTGGTTATTTCGAAATAGTTAAACGTTGTACGCACGAAGAAGTCGATATATATAGCCCGTGTCTCATATCAAGAACAGGTAACTCTAGCAATATTTGCAAGTATTGATTCAGTTGGTAGAGCTCCTGCTTGCTATAAATAGATAGTGTTGCCCCTGACTCCGTTGTTGTCTCTAAGTTGACGATTACCCGTTGATTGCAACAAGAACTACGTTGTAACCTACGTCGCTTTACGATGACCAACGTTGTGTCTACGTCGCTTTCCGATGACCAACGTTGTGTCTACGTTGTACTAGTGCCGGTGACGCTCTCCCGTTGATTGCCTCTCAACTGACTGGCTGACAGTAGTCAGGGGGACGCGCTGCGGAAGAGACACAAATCTGATGATACACACACAGTGAGTATTATGACATTATGACAGTGAACTGCCAATACATGCATTTATTCATGTAGAGTAATGTTCACTCTGTTTAACGTCTGATTTTACCTGTTTTGGGCGGGGAATATCTTCTGTCACTTTGACACTGTTGTCCCTGACATCTCGACACTGTTGTTACGGAGGTAGACGTATCACACACCGTTGTTACGGAGGTAGACGTATCAAACAGTTGTTACAGCGGTAGACGTATCAAACAATGTTGTGGCAACGGCAGACATATCAAACACTGTTGTTACGGCGGTAGACGTATCAAACACTGTTGTTACAGCGGTAGACATATCGAACATTGTTGTTACGGCGGTAGACATATCAAGTAATTGTTACGGCGGTAGACATATTAAACACTGTTGTTACGGCAAGTAATTGTCGTTACGGCGGTAGATATATCAAACTCTGTTGTTACGGCGGTAGACATATGAAACACTGTTGTTACGGCGGTAGACATATCAAGTAATTGTTACGGCAGTAGACATATCAAACACTGTTGTTACGGCGGTAGACATATCAAGTAATTGTTACGGCGGTAGACATATCAAACACTGTTGTTACGGCGGTAGACATATCAAACACTGTTGTTACGGCGGCAGACATATCAAACACTGTTGTTACGGCGGCAGACATATCAAATAGTTGTTACGGCGGTAGACATATCAAACACTGTTGTTGCGGTGGTAGACATATCAAACACTGTTGTTGCGGTGGTAGACATATCAAACAGCTGTTACGGCACTAGACATGTCAAACACTGTTTTTACGGCGGTAGACACATCAAACACTTGTGTTACTGCGGTAGATATGTCAAACACTTGTGTTACTGCGGTTTGCTACGGCGGGCGGTTTTACGACAGGAGACATGAAACACTGTTGTTACGAGAGGAGACATATGAACGACCTTTGTTACGACAAGAGACATATCAAACACTACGGACAGGAGACACATCAAACAACGACAGGAGTGAACGACTTTTGTTACGCGTATGGCTGTAGCCAGACATGGTGTTGCGGCGCCAGCATCTTTGCAACACTGTGTAAGTGTTGCCAAAACACCAGACATTGTTAGCAAATGCACCATCAGCAACAATGTTCTGAGTCGGGCATAGACGATTCGGTCGCTGTCGACGGTTTCATGACATGCCGATAGACACGGATGTCCACAGCGTGCAGTCGTCTCATCACTGTGTTCCTGTTGTAGCGTCACTGTGAACATCCGGCTGAGTAGATGGAAACTGCGCAACTGACGGTCATCTTGCGGGGTGGTCACTCTCGGTCTTCCAGTTCTGGGACTATCAGATGTCTGGCTAGTGTGGTTGACAAGTCTCGTCAATATGATGATAGTCTGCTTAGTACAGCTTTGTTACGTTATGATAATGTGGCTGTTCGACATCTGCGACATTCCAAGGTCTCGTTCTTGCTCCGTTGCCTTCAACAGGCATAACACTAACAATTTCAACCGACTGGTGCTTCAAAATTGGGTGCATAAAATGCACGTGCAAATCTACAAAATAACGATTTCCATGAAATTCCACTCACATCACTGTAAAGGATACGTTATGCTTTAGCAATAGATACACAATGTTTGTGACTTGTATGCCTCTATAAAAACACTTTCCAAACTATTCACTTTGTGTTGGGGGAAATATTCCCAAAGCACCAGGTGTGTACTTTCTTTTGTACATAAGTTTAGGTATAAATGCTAATGTAAAACTGCTCGTTACAGAAGTGAACATGGAGAATTCAGAGATCACGTTTTCCGAGCCATCCCTTACAAGTGATGTGGCGCTGGTAGTCGAGGGGAAAAAGCTACATGTGAACAAAACTGTACTTTCACTTGCATCTCAAGTCTTCGAAAGAATGTTCTTTGGAGAATTCAAAGAAAAAACGTTATCAGAAGTGCCCCTACCCGGGAAGACATACGCTGACATGACAGAGCTGCTTCGATGCATCTACCCCTCCATCTTCAACCCGCTCACAGATGACAATATCGACGTACTACTTCCATTGGCGGAGGAATACGATATTACGTCGCTTAAAGTACGCTGTCGTACGTTTGTCACAACGTATCTGAAACTGAACGTGAAAACTTTACCCAGGTCTAAGTTGGTACATTTCATGAATATAGCAGACAAGTATGGCTTTGATGATGTGCTGAGGGAATGCCTTGATCAGGCTGTCTACGTAGAATACAGTGACAACAATGGGCTCCAACACCTGGAGGAATTCAAAGATCTTAACGACAAGACTGCTCTCGAGTTCTTTAAGCGGCGGTTGGTGTTGATGGAGGGCCTTGTCAGTCCGATGCTGGAAAGCTGCATGACCGCTTCCGGGAATCTCCAGGAAGACTTCCAGACTATCATCAACCGCAAATGTAACGAGTTCAGCCACCGCCATGCAAGGCACGAATGTCGGGAATGTAAGGCAGTGTGTTGCTCGCAATGTCGGAAGTTAAACTCTGAAGCGATGGAAGATTTAACTCATGCCATCAAGAATCTGCTGCCTGCTTTCAAAGAGTCTGCATAGATATTCATTCCAAGTGATAGATTTTGATCCATTGTTGTATGGATACAGGCATTCACGTTAGAGACGCGTCCAAAACGAGAATATCAGCACTGAGTATATAGCTTGTTTCACCAGTAGTATAATAGCTATATCAAGGCAGCCTGTAAACAATGGAGTTCTAGTTCACCATTGGGTGAAATCGTGCGCACCGAGGGACATTGACATGGGATCGTCGTTTAAGATGTCTCTTACAACAAAACTTTGACATTGCCAGAACTTTGTGAAAGACGATCTCAGTAACAGTGGCGCCAGGAACGACTGGAGGGCAAACATTTGGACAATGAGTTTTATTGCATTTTTGGCATGTCAATGTATTGACATTTTTTCTTGTAGTGCGTGCATACAGAATGTTGTATTTGATTCAGTATACAGTCTTAATTGTCAAAATGCATGCTTTGATGCCATCCTCACTATACAGCATTTGAATTTGAAGCCATGCCGTCTAACGGCCTAGACTGGATTGTGCCCCTCTATACAGTTGATAAGAGCAGGTTGCACAAATTGCCTGATGGATTAACCCACCACAGGCTGCAATCATCCCCCCCTTTACCTCTTATATAGCCTTGAGATAGGCTGCACCACTCCCACTGACCCTGAAGAGAACCTACATTTCAGTTGCACTCCTTCACCTCATCATAAACTGGATGTAGGCTATACTCCTCACCCTTTACACCATCTCCCTCTTCTCCTCAAAAGCCTGGGCCCAGATTGAACTATTCATATTTTACAAATAATCGATGCTATATCCAGGACCCTTCCCCAAGAGTCGAGATACCATAGAGCCAAGATCCAGAATGAACCTCTTTACCCTTCATAGAACGTAGGTTCAGACTGAACTTCTCCCCTCATACCCCTAGATTAGGCAGAACCTAGACCGAGACTCTTCTCTTTAACCCATCATGGAGCATACATCGAGGCTGAGCTTCTGTCTTTTCTCCTCATAGAACCTAGATCCAGACTGAACCCCTCCCCAGTCATCTCTCAATCGTACAACCGTCAAAAAATGTCATTATTAATATTGATACATACTGTCTCTAACCATCGACCTTGTGCTGGGATCACGAGGGTCTGACCCTAGCGGACACAAGGCAGGAAGTACAATCTGGGTCCTGTACCACGATGCTTTGCTTCCCACAGTTAGTGATGACGCCACGTCCATCAATAATTCTCACTCTAGGATAGGACCATTGGACTGATAGGGCCATGAATTGTAGATTAGAAACGGCTTTACTTCACAGACTAATCGTATTTATGCGATACTGAGCTTCTCAAAATCAAGCTAGACATAGATGTTTTGCTCTTGTCTACTTATTTCACCTTTCATTGTGTCAAGATCATCATTCCATGTCTATATCTATATGTGTGTAATTGTACATTCATGTAAATAGAAATATGTATGATTATCCATCACTGTCAATATGTATTTCCGGACACTGATCAGTTAAAACAGCTGATTTTGTACTATGCAGCTGGCATTGCCCATCTGCTTGATAAGGCTACCTGCAAGCGAAACAACAGGGTGTTATGAAAACAAGTATCTTCATGTAATTGTGTTCAGCTGAGTTAAAACGATTAATTGATTCACAAATTCATCTTGATATTTGATCAGCGAAACACGATATTGTGCAGGGTTTATAGGGAATTGAAGGGGAAATAAAACATTTATCTGTGTGAATTCCAGAAAAGATACCTCCCCCGTGATTGCTGCAACATTGCTAAAGGTGGCTTAAAACCATATTCACTCAGTATCATGCAGTCTGGTCCTGATCACGGATGAAAACTTTCTATTGTATCAAAATAGCATTGCATATATATTTACTTTAATATAGTGTGAAGTGGTATGAACTGTGACATCAGTGAATCTTCCCAGTTCTGTTATTGTCTAAACACACAGGTGTCCCAACTACTTCCATGTTTCTTGCCACATTAGAGGTGGTCATCGAATCATTGTAAAAGGCTGGAAGAGTAAAAAAACACGTCGTCTAAATACCCCACGAAGGGCTTCTCTTTCAGCAACTCAACATCCTGATTTAACGTATTCTACCAATTACCTAAGTAACCAATGTATATTTCAGGTGTATATATGATATATAGCCTACTCTCAAAACGTTTGTGAAATAAGCCACGTGATGACTTCCAGTGAAGCCGTGATATAACTGAAACACTGTTTAGTTGGTTGGTTCGCTGTAGGTAATACTGTAGGTAAATAGTTTATCATTGGACACATGTACATACGTAACATGTACATATTCATCCATCTGTACATACGTTCTGTACTGATTCGTATATAATCAACATCATGTCTTCATCGTTCGTATATTCCAATAAGACAATATCAGTATAATCGTTGGTGTGGTTGTATAATTGGTTTTACACGGTGTATTCCCATACTGCCTACTGTTCCAAACTGTCTACAGGTTAAAACAACATGATAGGGTCCAGTGATCAGGAAGTGAAGTTAATGGGAATACACCGATATGACCTGTTCTACCCCTGCTAAAATGAACTTGACCAGTTACTTGGTTAATGAACTGACCTGTTCTATGGTGTCTTCCCACTCTGCATACAGAAGTTTTAAAAATAACAAGTGTTGGTTGGTTTATTCATTCTGAGAATTCTCTGTCTTTACATGGAGACATGGATATATCATGAAAAATTGATAAGTTTACAGTCTTTTACTGATTTTACAGTCTTTTACTGGTTTTACAGTCGTTTACTGGTTTCACAGAACACACAACTGACAAGGATGTCCATTTCGTTGCCATGGACTCCGATATGTGACGGGACCCAGATAAAATGTATTTGATTATTTTTGTTTTGGTGGTATAGTATTATTCTGTATATGTTATTTATTAGATCTGGTCTTTTTGTTGTAGAGTAATTTTTGAGAGCCTGTATGGAGCTTAAGGAATCCGTAAAAATGCAGATGGTAGTGTTTGTTTGGTCAAATGTTGTTTGCAAGGCCTGAACTATGGCTGCGAGTTCTGCTGTGAAGATACTGGAGTTTGCCGTGAGATTATAGGATTGTTTTATGGGTGTT